>NC_080089.1:118899435-119227935 GCF_950005125.1 Chionomys nivalis
TGCCACTGCCTCCCAAGTGCTGGGATTAAAGGTGTGTGCCACCGCCAGGCAGCAGTAAAAATTGTTGAGTCCTTGTCACAAAAATAAAATAATGTATCGGAATCTTAAGGAAAAAATTTAGCAAGTGTTAGGCTTATCAGAGAGATTCCAAGTGATGTAAAGGAAGACGTGAGAAGGAAAACACAGAGTTAGCATTGTAGGCATAGAAATTCGTAACTCCAATGCAAATCCCAGTGATGAGACCTGGGTATGGTGGCTTTGCCTTTAATCTCACTATTTGGGAAGCCAGAGTAGGTCTAAATAGAAAGTTCTCTGTCACCCAGGGAGGCTTACACCGTGAGACCTTGTCTTGATAGGAAGGGAGAGAGAGGGGGAATCCAGATATAAGTACACATAATAAAAACTAAACTCACTTGAAATATTTAGTTGTGTATTCAGTTATGATGTATCCAGAGGTGAAACAGAATTCACCTGAGAGAAAGAGTGAATACATGGGAGAATGTAGGATAGCAAGTTCCTCTGTGTGCCTGAGTGTGCGTGTGTGTACGTACGTACGTGTGTGTGTGTGTGTGTGTGTGTGTGTGTGTGTGTTTATGGGTTGTGTGTGGAAGCCAGAGATCAACCACAGGTTTAATTTTTCAGGCACCATCAATCCTGTTTTTTTGAGATAAATTCTTACTGTTCTGTGGAACTCACTGCTTAGGCTAGGCTGTCCAGCCTGTGAGCCCCAGGCATCGTCCTGTCTCTACCTCCCGGGTGTCGGGATTAGGGGCCTGCCGTTCTGCCCAGCCTTTTACATGAGTGCTAGGAACTGAATTCTAGTCTTCATGATTGTACTCGTTTCCTTCCTGTTGCTATGATGAAACACTCTGAAAACAAGTTAGATGGAAAGTTCCTGTTTGTCTTATATTCCCAGATCACAACACTTCGTTGAGGGAAGTCAGAGCAGATGCCAAAGCAGAAACCATAGAGGAATGCAACTCATTCCCTGCCTAGTGATGGTGTTACCCACAGTGAGCTTACCTGAAGACATATCCACAGGCAATCTAATGGCAGCTTTCCAACTTAGGCTTTCCTCTTAGATGACTCCGTTGTATCAAATTAACAAGCTCACTAGGATATATGGGAAGATTTTATTGCCTGAATTATCTTTCCAGTCCCTTGGGTTCTCTTTTTATTTATTTATTTTTAAAGATTTTCTTTTCTAGTTATGTTATGTGTGGGTGTATGTAGTACTCTTGGGGGCCAGAAGGGGCCTTTGGATCTCCTGAAGCGGGATTTATGGTGGTTATGAAATGCCGGATGCGGGTGCTAGAAACCCAACTTCAGTCCTCTGCAAGAACAGCACTTTATTAATAGCTGTTCATCTCTCCAGCCCTGAGATCATCTGTTTAAAACTGTGTGCATATGTCTACGCGGGAAGGAAGGGTGAGCAGATTCTGCTCTGATATGGTCACTACCTGTGCTATGTAAGTGAGAACTACATACGCAGGCATTAGGAATTCTCTCCAACAGCCGGTGCCGTGGTGAATTGTTGCAGCTCTTCTCTGACTGCCTGGGCTGAAGACATCTTTAACAGCTGTTTACCTTCTAGAATATGAAGCCCAGAATCAGGCTGAGGATATGGCTCTGTGGATAAGATGCTTGCGGCATAAGCATAAAGACCCATGTTTGGATCCTCAGCCAATGTAAAAACTGGGCTTAGCAGCTAAATCTGTAACCATAGAGTATAGCGCTAGTGGGCAGAGTCAGACAGATCCAGGGTGCTTGCTGGCCAACCAGTCTAGCCAAGTGGTTTATTCCAGGTCCAGTGAGAGATCTTGTCACACACAAGATAAGGTGTAGAATAATAAAGATGCCTGACGTGACCTCTGACACCTGTACACGTCATATACATATTTACACACACAAGTGCATGCATTGTGTAAATATATATATATATAAGTCCATAAAACTCAATTAATGGGATATTAAGTAAGCTTTGCATCTTGAGTGTTCTCCATGAAAAGATCAACTCTAAATCTCTGAATAGAAAGAGCCTACTACCTAGCCTTACACAGGAGCCTGAATCTGCTGAAATCACGCCTAGGCCTGTTCATTTATGTATCAACTGCCTGCGTTGTCTTGGAATAGTTTAGCCCATAAACTGGAGTGGGGGGATTTTAAAGATTTTTATATGCAACTTTTTTAACTTTAAAAAAATTATAAGAATGCGATGATTTACGAAACAAACACGATAGATATGAACTATTTCCTTTGGAACATTGTTTCCTAACAGAAGGACATGCTGTGTGAAGATCTGGCCCATGCCACTGAGCAGCTGAACACACTCACAGAGGCCTCAAAGAAGCACTCTGGGCTCCTGCAGTCTGCCCAGGAAGAGCTGACCAAGAAGGAGGCACTGATCCAGGAGCTTCAGCACAAGGTGAGGGGCACACTGAGATGAAGGCTCAAGTCATAAACAATCCCACACCAGTTTGGAATTGTGATTAATAGGGTGGTATTTATTTAAAGGGGAATAAACTTACAGATCACCATCCCAGACAACAGCCCTCTGCACATGCAATTAGGAAGAAATCTAGTCGCCGGAACCGGAGCAGGAAGTAAAGAGAGAGAGGAGGGAAGTAGCCGCTTTTTTTAAAGGGAAAGAGACCACGCCCCAATGGGCTGGTATCTCGGCGGCTATTGGCTGGAGGAGCAGAAGGACCTCCCGCAACACCTCCCCCTTTTGTTTAAGTAAGAGAGTTCTAAACCTACTATGAAATTATATACAATAAGTACAAATATCCTATTCTAACTAGCTTCGGTCTTATATAATAAATAGCTTGGCTAAGTCATGAGTCGAAAGTAACTACATTTATATAGTCTTTAACCCCATCAAAGATCTGAGAAGGGAAATAATGTTACCTGAGAATTAGGAAGTGCAATCAAACAACTTCCAAAACATGCAACAAATCACAGAGACAACTAGCTACCTGGGCAATCATCCAAGGTCACATTTGCAGCGTTGAAGCAACCAACTTTGGCTAAGGCCTAGCATAACTGACACACCATTTTCAAAGGCAAGAAACTTGTCAAAACTATCTTACCCTGTCTTGGCAGGATATGACAGTCCTGTTTTTTCCATTCACAGATACTCTGTATTTCTGTCAGTGGTTGAGGTATGGGCATTTCTTTACCCAAAGGCCAGTTCAGCCAAGAAGAAAGGCTCCAGGTGGAGTGTCTTTGGTGCTCAATATTCTCTCGGGAATAGAGCGGTGTTGCCAGGAGCAATTGTGTCTCACTACCACAAAACTCTGAGTTAGATTAAAGGCCATTTTCTACAGCTCTTTGAAGAGGTTGAAGATTATCTATCTATACTGAGTATAATCTCTATGTATCTAAAGAACCTGATTAGTCTAATTATAAATGACAAACTTAGAATACTATTGATCTATATAATTCTCAATACCTATCTACTTAAAGACTAAGACAATAAACAACTGTGAAACAAATGAGGACAATGACCTCCAAATATAAACAATGTACAAATATACATTGCAGTATGGTAAATATATATCAATACACAAACAATATATAAGTATCTTAATCAGAGGTAGAAATGTACACTGCAATATGGTAAATATATACAATATATATCAATACAATATATGTCAATACATAAAAAATGTTTTTAAACAGAGGTAGAAACATACATGCATACAATAGTCAATATAATTTCACTTTGTATCAATATATAAGAATCGATACCAATACATTTGTCTCAAAACAATAACTCACAAGTACCAACAAGTACTAATCTATTATCCCTTTTTTTTTTCTTTTTTTTTTTCTTCAAATGATCCCTGAGCTTATAAAATTCCTTCCCCAACCCTCAACCGTATACCAGTTATAATCAACCCCTAAATGATGTCCCTAAACCCAAGGGCAAACTTTACTGGGAGAGGGGACGTCGTCCTCTAGAGTTACTTCCAGCTGTCATGGGGGCGACGTTCTTTCTGGGGGATCCTGTGAAAGTAAAATGATGGTTAAATTTCAAGATCAATGTCTTTTAAAATTGCAAATAGTCTCTGAGTATTTTGTGCAGGTCTGGCCAGAATGTTGTATAAGATGTGCACCATTTCAGCTAACCAAGTTGGGATCGTCTTGTGCAGCTGGTACCCAAAACAGGTCTTGTAGTAGCGCTATCAGTATCATGACGTCATTTCAACCAGGTGGAGTCGTTGTTATGGGGCCCCATCTTCTTCCTGGAAACTTTAAATGTCACTTCAGGAAAAACTCATTGTTCATTGTGAAAAACTTAAACATTAATCATATAGACATATATATATATATATTCAATGAAAGGCATGATAGATATATTCAATGAAAAGTATGATAGATATGAAGAAAAGCAAAGATGTTTTCTAAACTCATATTTCTTTCTGTCCCCTATCATGGCTCTTGACATGAGACAGAAACTCCAGAAACTCTGGTTTTTTCTCTTACCAACAGACTTGAAATTGGAGAGGAACTGAGCCAGAGTCCAACTTCAAAACCAGCTCTATAAATTTAGAAATATGGTTTAGTATATTTTACTTACACAACTTATTCAGTTTTCTTGATAGTTCCTATTGGGCAGGTATTTTTCTAGCTGTCAGTATCCAAACATCCAGGATCCCTTGAATTTTTCAAAGATGAGTGTTTTCCTGTGGAGATAAGAACAGAACCCTGCCCCCATTCTATATGTTTTTCTTACCACCTGTAGGAATATCATCATTGTGGATGAGTTGTCATTTCTCCTTTCCAAGAGGTTTCTCCTCTTCAAATCGAACCTTTATTAATTTTGATGGTATCCACAATTTTTCTTCTCCTGTGGAAACAAGAGCAAAACCCCTTCCCCAACGTAGCACATCTCCTGGCTTCCATTGAGAGGTCAGCACATCTTTGAAATAAATTGGTTGATTTAGTTCAGCAGACTTTTCCATTATCCAGTGTCTTTCTGCTGCTGTCGTTCCTTTCTCATTAGCGTTAGAAAAATTCAAGGTCAATAAAGCATTATGTAATCTATTTCTGGGGGTATTTTCGGCCCCTTTCTGTTTGTTCAGCATATCCTTTAGAGTACGATTTGATCTTTCTATAACTGCCTGACCTGTGGGATTATGTGGTATACCTGTAATGTGTTTTATATTATAATAAGCAAAAAAGCGTTTCATTTTCTTAGATACATATGCTGGACCATTGTCTGTCTTTATTTGTGCAGGTATACCCATGATGGCCATAACTTCCAATAGATGTGTGATTACTGAATCAGCCTTTTCTGAGCTCAGGGCAGTAGCCCATTGAAAACCTGAATACGTGTCTATGGTGTGGTGTACATATTTTAATTTACCAAATTCCATAAAGTGGAACACATCCATCTGCCAGATTTCATTTCTCTTAGTACCCTTTGGGTTACTCCCTGCAGGCAACGGTGTTTGATTATAGAAAGAACAAGTAGGATATCTCTTTATAATGTCCTTAGCTTGTTGCCATGTAATGGAAAATTCTTTCTTTAGGCCTTTACTATTGATATGATGCTTCTTATGAAATTCTGAGGCCTGCAACACGCTTCCAATCAATAATTGATCAATCTCAGCGTTGCCTTGTGCTAGAGGACCAGGCAGACCTGTATGGGACCGGATGTGTGTTATGTACATCGGACAAAGCCTGTTCCTGATTATGTCTTGTACCTGGATAAACAATGAAGTCAACTCTGTGTCATCTGGTATAAATCAGCGGTTTTAATATGCAAGATAACTCTTTCTGCATATTGTGAATCTGTAACTATATTAAGAGGTTCTTTAAAATCCCTTAGCACCATAAGAATGGCATATAATTCTGCCTTCTGGACAGAATTATAAGGGCTTTGTTCCACCTTACTCAATTCATCTGACTTATAACCTGCTTTCCCTGATTTATTTGCATCAGTATAGAATGTACGGGCTCCAGTTATTGGAGCATCACATACAATTCTAGGAAGAATCCAAGAAGTTCTCTTTATGAGGTTAAGTCTACCACTTTTGGGATAGTTGCTATTAATTTCTCCCAAAAAATTAGCACAAGCTCTTTGCCATGGTTCATTGTCTTCCCATAACTTTTTTATTTCTTCAGTAGTAAAAGGCACTATAATTTCTGCTGGGTCTATACCTGCTAGTTGATGAAGTCTCAGTTTACCTTTTATAATTAATTCAGAGACTTTTCCCACAAAAGTTTTTAATTTTTTACTTGGTTTATTAGGTATAAATATCCACTCTAAAATAATATCTTCCCTCTGCATTAGAATCCCTGTAGGAGAAATTCTGGAAGGCAATATGACTAGGATGCAGCTAAGATTTGGGTTCACCCTATGCACATGTGCCTCCTGTAATTTTTCCTCAATCACTGTCAGTTCCTTTTCTGCTTCAGCTGTCAGTTTTCTTGGACTATTCAAATCTTTATCACCATCTAAGGTTTTGTTTAAATGAACTATTAGATCAGGTGTTATCCCAACAGCTGGTCGTAGACTGGAAATGTCTCCTAACAATCTTTGGAAGTCATTAAGAGTCTTTAACCGGTCTCTCCTAATTTGTGCCTTTTGCGTTTTAATTTTCTCTAACCCTATTCTGTAACCTAGGTAATTAATAGAATTTCCTCTTTGAATCTTTTCAGGGGCAATTTGTAATCCCCACCTAGGCAAGACTTTCTTTACTTCTTCAAACATCCTTTCTAAAGTATCTTTATTTGAATCAGATAACAAGATGTCATCCATGTAATGATAAATTATGGACTTGGGGAATTGTTTACGAATTATTTCCAATGGCTTACTTACAAAATATTGGCACAATGTAGGACTATTGAGCATACCCTGTGGGAGGACAGTCCATTGATATCTCCTATTAGGCTGAGAATTATTATAAGTAGGCACTGTGAAGGCAAATTTTTCTCTATCCTTTTCTTGTAACGGTATGGTGAAAAAACAATCTTTCAAATCAATAACTATAAGAGGCCATCCTTTTGGTAACAGAGAAGGCAAAGGAATTCCAGATTGTAGTGGGCCCATAGGTTGAATTACCTTGTTGACAGCTCTTAAATCTGTCACCATTCTCCATTTACCGGATTTCTTTTTTACAACAAACACAGGAGAATTCCAAGTGCTGGTTGATTCTTCAATATGGTGAGCATCTAGTTGCTCTTGCACCAGCTGTTCCAATGCCTGTAATTTATCTTCAGCTAGAGGCCACTGTTTGATCCATATTGGCTTCTCAGTTAGCCATTTTAAAGGTAGGGCTGTTGGTACCTCTAAAGGTTTGCTATTTGCTGTATGTTCTTGTACAGCCTGAATGGCTGGTGACCTTTTCCCATAATATCTCATCATGTCCTTCCCAGAATTATGAGTTCCTGGAACTACAGGAATGTTAATCTGGGTATTCCATTGCTGTAGCAGGTCGCGGCCCCATAAATTTATTGCAATATTGGCAATATATGGCCTTAGTCTTCCTATTTGCCCTTCAGGCCCTATGCATTCAACCCATCTTGTGCTTTGTTTTACACGAGATAGGGTTCCAATTCCCAGGAACTGAACATCTACCTCTTGAAGAGGCCAATTCGGATGCCAAGATTCTGGAGTAATGATACTTACATCCGCACCTGTGTCTAATAAGCCTTCAATAAAAGTGCCATTTATACAGACTCTTAGCTTTGGTCGTTGATCATTAATAGAAGTCTGCCAAAATATACGTTTACTCTGTCCTACTGGGTTTTTTGACTCATCCTCCATGCGTAATTCATCATTTAGACCAGTAATATTTTTTACAGCAGAAATTGGAGCTTTTAATTTTCTTGGTGAGGCACGTTCTCTACTGTGCCTGGGAATGACTGGGCCACTGTTGGCTTGGGGGCCTGCGAGAGGCCCCTCAAGGAGTTTTCCAACGGTATCGGGTTGCCTTGTCTGTCTGTTGTTGACCTGCATTCGTTGGACCAATGTCGGCCTTTACCGCATCTCCTACATATACCTGAAGGCCGAGGTCTCCTATTTTTGTCATTCCCAGAAGGGATATTATTCCTAGAAATCCTTTGCCTGCAATCCCTTTTCAGATGTCCTAATTTACCACAATTAAAATACCTGGCAGTTTGATGTCTCCTCATTGCTTTGGAAATCGCTTCTCCCACCCAAGATTCATCATTATAGCTAAACGTCTCAACATTCATTGTATGCTGAACCCATTCATCCATAGGTGCTGATCTAAACTTTAAAGGCCCAATTATCTTTTTGCATTCTATGTTTGCATTCTCAAAAGCTAGAGATTCAAGAAGTAGTCGTCTAGCTTCTGGTTCTGTTACCCCTATGTCCAGAGCCTTAATTAATCTTTGCAAAAAGTCAATAAAGGGTTCTCTTTGTCCCTGCCTAATTCTGGTATATGATTCAACCCTTTTTGCTGGATCTTGTAGCCTATTCCAAGCATTTAAAGCTGCTTGGTGACATAAACACAGTACTTCATCATCATAAAGAGTTTGGACCTGTGGGTCAGCATATTCTCCTACACCAAGAATTTGATCTTGGGAAACCTCCACACCTTTCTCTCTTCCTTGCTGTTCCATATGTTTGGATTCCTCTCTGAAATAGATTCCAAACATAAAGGAAGGTCCATTATCTAAAACTGCAGACACTAACTGATGGAAATTGTGGGAGGTAGCTCTAGCATTAGAAGCCCAAGTCCTTATCATTCCTTAACATATGCAGAGTGCAAGCCAAAGGTAACAATAGCTTGCTTCATTTCTTTTAGATCATTCATTGCTATTGGCATCCATCTAGCTTCTCTGACTCCCTTTGAGCCTTTAGAAGTTGACGCTTTGTCAGAATGAATTACAGGGTATGTCGCTAAAACCCTGGGTAAGCCAGATCTAATAGCTGGTGGTGGCATTGTATCCTGTCCTTGTGCCTTCTTACTCTGTTCACCAGCTCCAATAATTTCTTCAATCATTTCAAGTCTTTTTATCATTGTCTCTCTTAAATCCTGAATCTCCTGAGCTACATGTGTTTCTAGTGATTTCACTGAGGTATCAATTTTTTGGTCCCCATTCTGCACCTGTGATTCCAAAGCTTTTGAATCCTGAATCTCCTGACCTGTATTAGTTTCTGGTAAAGATTGTATGGTTCTTAGGAGTGCCATATTTTTCCTAAATAATAGAATATTCAAAAGAATACTGAAACCTAGTAACCAGTAAATTAAGTTATCTCCATAGTCATATAAACCTTGCATGAAAAAATCCATTGTTTTGGTAGCCAAAACAGTAAAATTCGTGTTGGAAACGAAAACTGCCATATTACCTATTATCCAGCAGGTGGCGCTGTTGCCGAGTTGCGACGAAAACGGGGTCCTGTTTCAGTGTCCGCCTAGTATTTGTTAAAAACTGGGAAATGCAAGTTGCTCAACAAAGTAAATGTAATTAAATCAATTCCGTACACGGAACCATAAACCCAGAATCCAGGGGTAGAGAAGAGTAACCCGGAAGCCGTGTATGCCTCCACGTGACAGAGTCGTCCCAAGGGGTTGCAGCTTTCGGCAACCGGTAACCGCGTGCTCTGGTTCGCTCCGTTTAAGAGCTGCGCTTGCAAGGGAGATTTGAAAATGACTCAGAAAAGAGCAAACCACGTGGGCAGAGACTACGCGGGCCTGTGGAGTTTAAATCCACGTAGGGAAGCAAACGATAGGCTGCGTGGGGACTTGAAGTCAATCTGAGGTGTCTAAAGGGGAAATATAAAGAACTGCAGCAAGAAAAGCCACTGCATGATGATTTATGTTAAACTGCTGGCTCCACGCACAAGGCACAGGCCGCAAGGCACAGGCCGTGGCCGAACTGCCGGCCGGCAGCCAAGCGGGGGAAAGAGGGGTCCTAAAACCAAACGTTGGGTGCCAGATGAAGGCGCAAGTCATAAACAATCCCACACCAGTTTGGAATTGTGATTAATAGGGTGGTATTTATTTAAAGGGGAATAAACTTACATATCACCGTCCCAGACAACAGCCCTCTACGCACGCAATTAGGAAGAAATCTAGTCCGGAACCGGAGCAGGAAGTAAAGAGAGAGAGGAGGGAAGTAGCCGCTTTTTTTAAAGGGAAAGAGACCACGCCCCAATGGGCTGGTATCTCGGCGGCTATTGGCTGGAGGAGCGGAAGGACCTCCCGCAACACTGAGACACTCAGACACCAGCAGGGAATGGCATGGGGCAGGGTGTCCTGACTGTCCTGCTGTGGCTGAGTTCTCTGTGCACAGAAAGTCGGCCAATGGGTTGATTAGATAGAGGCTGTCATTCCACCATGGACTTCCCTCCCTGCCCTGGGTCTTTGACACATGACAGCAGTATCTGCGATAAGGTTGTGGTTATGAACAGTGAGATATTAAAACTTTAGCCTTCAAAGTAATAAATTGAACATACATATAACACTTAAGGAACATCTGTTTTTGCTGTTGTTTGAGACTGGGTCTCACTAGTTATTAGGTTGGCTTTGAGCTCGTCATTTTCTTGCCTCCACCTCTTTTGTGGGGAGGCCATTTAATTTAACCCATTTCTAGTAATCTGTGTAGTGCCACATGGCAGTGGCTTACCAGGTGAAGTGCAGGCGTCTGTGTCCAGTAGGGCTACATGGCTTCTCCTTGACTCCGCCTTCTTCCTCCTAGCATTCATTTGGTCGTGCCCCCCGCCCCCCCCACAACTAAGTTCTGCCTTGCTATAGGTCCAAAGCAGTTTCTTTATTCATTAATGGTAATCACAGCATTCAGAGGGGAATCCCACATCACACCTCCCAGAGGGCTGAGAGTACAGGCACACGCCACTACACCCAGAATAAAATATCTTTTTTGTGTAATAAATAATTAGATATATTTGTGAGGTTCATATTAATAGGTTTTGCTGGCGTTTATTGAAACAAGCTTGCTTTGTAGCTCTGGCTTGCCTGGTACTCAGCAGGCAGCCCAGACTGGCCTGATATTCTATAATTCAGGCTGTCCCCAAACTCATGATAATCTTCCTAATCTCCACCCCCTGAATTCTGGGATTACAGGCGCCAGGCATCTCATTTGCCACACTGTGTTGCTTTGATATATGTATACCTTATACTATGATTAAATTAGCTTGGTTAGTATATCCATTACCTTCATATGTATATACATTATACTATGATTAAATCAGATTGGTTAGTATATCCATTACCTTCATATGTGTATACATTATACTATGATTAAATCAGATTGGTTAATATATCCATTACCTCACTTATTGTTTTGTTTGTGATACAGTTTTAAAACTACTTTTTCCTGTTTTGAACTATACTTTATGCATTATTTTTGCTTGTGCTCAAGATATATTAGGTCTCAAAAACTCTCCTGTCTGAACTTGATAGACTTTGATGGACACCTCCTGTCCAGGGCTCTTTAACTCCCCAATCTCTCATAACTACTATTCCTCTCAACTCTTCTGAGTGACGCTGTTGTGGGTTCCACATAGAAGCTAGTTCATTGTGTTTCTGCCCTGGCTTGTCAGTTTTGTGGTATCTTCTAGGTTCGTGCATTTTATTGCAGATGACAGAGTTTGCCTTGTCCTACAGGCTGGCCAGTGCTCTTTTGTATCTAGGTACTCCTTGTTTTCTTTCCATCTGCCAGTGGATAATCAGATTTACTGTGTGCTTTGGCTGTTGTGAACAAGGGTGTGGTTAACACAGGGATGCAGCCCTCTCCTCAAGTATTGTATCACAAACTGGGGAGGATGGTTCAGTAGATAGAGCAGTTACCAGGCAAGCATACGTCCTGCAGCGTAGATGTGCAAAACTCACAATAGCTAGGTAGACGTGGTGGCCTACTTGTGATCTAGTGTGCAGGGAGCAGAGCCAGGGAGTCCCCTGAGCACACTGACTAGGGGTTGGCCTCCACAGGTCACAACCATGCTTCTGCATGTGATCCCACACATATGTAAGCACACACATACACCATTTCATTTCCTGCAAATAAAGACCCAGAACTGAGATTGCTGACCACCTGGGAGTTCTTGTTTGTTTTAGGGGTGACCTTCCCCCTTTCCCATGGGTTTGTAATTGTCATACCGATAGCAATACAGACTGTCTCCAGGTCCTCAACCAGTACAGCTCTTTCACCTTGACAGGGATAGGACACTGACTGTGATGTGCTTTTCTCTGGTGGTTGGCACTGGGGAAACTTGTCTCTTCTAATTGGACTGTGTGTCTTGAGTTATTTTCTAAACTATAACATGTTATCTGTTCAATTTGCCCAGTTAAACCAAGAGAAAGAGGAAGTAGAGCAGAAGAAGAATGAATATAACTTCAAAATGAGACAGCTGGGGCATGTGATGGATTCTGCTACCGAGTATCCACAGGTACTTTTCCAAAAAAGTGCACTTCAGAATAATCAGTTTTTCAAATGAGAAAAATGTGTAATTCCTTGTAATTTTTAAGAAAAAAATCTCTTCATTAACACCCCGTCTGCTTTGTACCTGGTAAATTCTTTTGTTTTGCTTGGATGGGAATTAAAATAATAAACTAAGTGGCCTTTCTCAGTGTGCCCTTCGTTCTAGGGGCGAGGCATATGCATGAAAACCCGCATGTTATCCGTGCAGTGTGTGGACTGCAAACGAACTCTTCATGGTATCGTGTAAGCGAGCATTTGGATGCATATGATTTTCGTTTCAGAGTCCCAAAACACCACCTCCTTTTCAATCTCATTTGGCAAAACTCTTGGAAACACAAGAACAAGAGATAGAAGATGGACGGGCCTCTAAGAATTTTTTGCAGCACCTTGTTACAAAATTAAATGAAGAAAGAGAAGTCAGAAATGCTGAAATCCTCAGGATGAAGGTGCATGACGTTTCCTTTCCGTGGCTTTAAGAATCTGCAGCTTCCTTCCAGCTGCTGCTGATCCACGTTCAAAAGGCCAGAACTTTTTCAGAGTCTTCCTCCCTCCCTTGACCCCTGGTCGTCTACTTTGTAGTCCCGGGGAGCTGCCACTTTCCTTTCCTTCCTTTTTAAAACTGTTCAGTACATACTCACTAAGTCTGTAAGCTCCCTCTCCCTGCCGTGGGGGGGTTTTTAGTATCATAGTCTCTACCAACCACATTGTTATGAGCAATGAATAAGAGGCCTGATTCCTTTAACTTCTCAGTGCTGTCCAACTTCTGAATCTTTGCCAGATTAATAGCATATCACCTCAGCACAGATTTAAATGTGGCATGTATGTCTTAGGTGCATGTGCTCATGGAGGCCAGCGGTCAACATCACATGGGTTTCTCTATCACTTTTCACCTTAGTTTTTGAGGCAAGGTCTCAGAGCAGGCACTATATTGACTGCGCCATCTTCCCAGCCCCTCGGTGTAGTTTCCTTTTCTCTCCTCTCTTAGGCTGTTTAAGACACTGAACATGTTCATGAGTCATGGTTCTAAGTCTCCAAGAACCCATCCCCAGCTGTTTAATCCAATAACACTCAGTGCTGTACTTTAAGAATAATACAGCCAGGCGGTGGTGGTGCACGCCTTTAATCCCTGCACTTGGGAGACAGAGGCAGGATCTCTGTGAGTTCAAGGCCAGCCTGGTCTACAGAATGAGTTCCAGAGTAGCCAGGGCTACACAGTTAAACACTGTCTCAAAAAACAAAAAAAAAAGGTAATGTAAAAAAAAAGGGGGTGGGGTCTCTGTCTCAGTCACAACCTTTTCTTTGGGGACGTGGGGGGGTGACACACAGTGTCACTTCACAGACCTTGCTGTCCTGCAACTCCTTATGTCCAGCAAACTCAGAGTTTTGCCCACCTCTGCCTCTCAAGTTTTAGAATTAAAGGTGTGTGCCACCACACTCAGCTTCAGTCACAACCTTGGGAAGAAAAATAGCACCCAGTCTGATATTTCTTCTGAAAAAAGCTATTTGGTGTGTTCTCAGGATCAGCTGTGTGAAATGGAGAATCTGCGCCTGGAGTCTCAGCAATTAAGAGAGAAAAACTGGCTCCTGCAAAGTCAGTTGGATGATGTTAAAAGGCAGAAGGACAGTGGGTGAGTTCAGAGCAGAAGTCCTCTCTCTGGACTTGGTCCGCCTGTGCGTCCTTATGTAGATGAGGTCAGTGCACGCCTCCCCTGACCCGGGCAGCGCTTGTTTGGCTTGAGTTCTGTGGAGGGTGTGGCTCTTTCTAGCATCTACCTACCAGCTCTGTGGACTAATCATTTGGAATATATTCAGAAGATGTGGACTATTTGAACCAAATCAAAAGCATTATATCAATAAAAACCTAGAGTCAGAGATTGAGTAAAACCTGAAGGATCAGAGAAGTAGCGGAGTAGCCACCAGTGACTTCCTGCTTCCCCGGTTCCTCCAACCAAACGAGCTTAGATCCTCTCTCGCCCCACCTTAGCACTTCCTGTCCCCTCTCTGTACAGACCTCCAGACCTCTATGGTTGACTAGTGGCTGGCTTCACCCTCTGACTCCAAGCAAGCTTTATTTGTCAGAACACAAACAAAATGTCACACAGCACAAACTGCTTCTGTTTAAAAGAGTTTTTGTTTTTTTGGTTTTTGGGGTTTTAGGAAGGGAGGATTGTTTTTGTTTTTATTGGGGTGAGGTTTTTTGAGACTATGTTTCACTATTGCTCTGACTGTCCCAGAATTCACTAGACCAGGCTGGCCATGAATGAATTCACAGAAATCCTCCTGCCTTTGCCTCCTGAGTGCTTGCATTAAAGGTGTGCACCACTACACCTGGCTTTTTGGGTTTTGTTTGGATTTTCCGAGACAGGGTTTCTCTGGGTAGCCTTGGCTTTGTAGACCAGGCTGGCCTGGAACTCACAGAGCCACCTGCCTCTGCTGGGCACTTACATACTAGCCATGTGCCCCACCACTGAGCCACAGTCTGAAACCTAGCATCTGTATTTGTTAAGTAGCTGTCATAGGGTTTCTATTGCTGGGAAGAGATAGCATGGCGACTCTTACTTAGTTGGGTGGCTACGTTTTCAGAGATTTGGTCTGTTACCATCATGATGGGACACGGAGGCATGCAGGCAGACAGGTGCTGGGGAAGGGTCGGAGAGTTCTAGCTACAGTTTGCAGGCAACAGGAAGTGAACTGAGATGTGTCTTGAGCATTCATGAGTCCTCAAAGTCTGCCTCTACGGTGACATACTTCCTCCAGCAAGATCATACCCACTAGGCAAAGCCACACCTCCTGATAGTATCATTCCCTCTGGGGGGCCATTTTCTTTTAAACCACCACATTCTACTCCCTGGATCCCAAAGTCTTATCACCATATATTAAATGCAATCAATCCAACTTCAAAAGTCCTCACAGCCTATCACAGTCTATGCAGTGTTTAAAAGTCTAAAGTTCAAAGTCTCTTCTGAGATTCACGCAGTCTCTTAATTGTAATACCCTATAAAACCAAACTAAAAAAAAAGATCACATACTCCCATCATATAATGGCTCAGGATATACATTATCATTCCCAAGCATAGGCAAGGGATCATAGCAAGGAAATACTGGACCAAAGCCAGACCAAAGTCCTCATCTGGTCACCTCCAGACTCTGCATTTCTGTGCAATAGTTTGACCTGCGTTCAGATCTCCAGCTTCTATCAGCTTCATTGACTGCAGCACACTTCTCTCTCTTGGGCTGGTTCCACTCCCTGTTAGCAGCTCTTCTCGGCTGTGTCATACAACTCTGGCATCTTCAACATCTTGGAGTCTCCAAGACAATCCAGGCTTCAGCTTCAACAGCTTCACACAATGTCCTCTCTAGACCCTCAGCTTTCCTTAGTCACAGAAGGAGATTCCATAACCCATTTCTTCTATTCTTTTTTTTTTTTTTTTTTTTTTTTTTTTTTTTTTTTGGTTTTTCGAGACAAGGTTTCTCTGTGGTTTTGGAGCCTGTCCTGGAACTAGCTCTTGTAGACCAGGCTGGTCTCAAACTCACAGAGATCCGCCTGCCTCTGCCTCCCAAGTGCTGGGATTAAAGGCATGCGCCACCACCACCCAGCTCATTTCTTGTATTCTTAACTCTAAACTCAGAACCATGTGGCTGAAGCTGCCACGTTCTGCTGCTTGCTGGGGCTGGAACATGGCCCCTCCTTCAATTATATCTTCACTAGCTTTCTGTTTTCGATTGTTTCTTCACCACCTAAGCTGGACTGTCCTTGCTCTGCAGACCAGACTGGCCTCAAACTCAGATCCATCAGCTTCTACCTTCCGAGTGTTGGGATTAAAGGTATGTGCCACTACATCCAGCTCTAAGCTTTTTTTAAATTTCTTTTCACAAGATGGAAATTTAGCTGGATGATAGGATCTTACCCTGAAGTCACTACTCCCTTTATCCCATTTTTAAAAATCTGTTTATCTCCTTGAACACAGGATTTTGCTCCATTCTACTTCCTAGTGCCCCCTTTCTCCTCAAATTTTAGGTTTTGTAATTTATCCTGCTCAGCTTGCTCCTTTTCATTATAAATCTTCACTAGAGTTACCACTAATAACCAAACAGCAGAGTCTATACTAGGCGGTTTTGAGATTTCTGCCTGTAAAATTAATCTAAAACTCTTCCCTTTAGCCTTAGACACTCTCTTTGGACAAGGGCAAAAGGCAACCACATTCTTCACCAAAATATTTCAAGAATGGTCTCTAGGCCGTATATTAATATTCTCCTATTTTGAATCCTCTTGAGCCCGGGTTCACAGCACCACTCTCTTCCATGCTCCTACTGGTACGGCACATTAAGCAATGCTTAAAGCATTCCACTGCTTTCCTACCCCTAAGTAACACAGTCCAAATTACTCCTAACAAAAGCATCGTCAGGCTGTCACAGCAATACCTCACTCCTCGTACTAAGTTTTGTCTTAATTAGGGTTTCTGTTGTTGTGAAGAGACACATGGTAATATTTAATTGGGTGGCTTACATTTTCAGAGGTTCAGTCCATTGTCATCATGGTGGACATGACAGCATGCAGGCGGACGTGGTGCTGGAGAAGGAGCTGAGAGTCCACCTCTTGAAGGAAACAGGAAGTGAACTGAAACACTGGGTGTACCTTGAGGAGATACAATACCTCAAAGCCCACCCCCACAATGACACACCTCCTCCAACAAGACCATGCCCACTCTAACAAAGCCATATCCAATAGCGCCACTCCCTTTGGGAGCCATTTTCTTTACCACCACAGTTTCTAGGTAAATAAGGTCCAAGATGCAGAAAAGGGGAGAGTTTCCCACCATCTACTCTGCTTTGCAATATGGTTCAGGCAGACGGAGGCATCTTCAGCACCCTGCTAAGCATGCCTAAGGCCCTAGGTTCGATATCCAATACCACAAACAAAGCCAAACTAGATGTCAAGTGTACGGTATAGAATTGTTGCCTGTTAACTTTCTACAAGAGGACTAGCAATAGGAGGGCTACTTACAGACCTGGTGTCGTCATCCATGCCTGCCTGTAGCCCAACTCAAAATGTGCAGGCAAGGGGAGAAGTTCACGGTCATCTTCAGCTACACATCAAGTTCATGCCCGCTTTATTAACTCAGAGCTGATCTTCATGTTGCCACTTTTAGCAAAATTTCTGCACTAACTTTTCCTTTAAGCCTTGGTTCAATTTCTGCACTCTGCTGGTCTTGCTTTTATAGTGATAAGGTTCAGTCCTGAATTCTGGGGCCCTCTTTATCTCATCTGTGGCCACACTGGTTAACTGTACTGACTTAATCAGCACAGTTAGTTTTACTATAGTTACATATAACAAACGGTAAATTAATCCTTGAATATACCTGATAGTGTTTCCCTGTCCGTTCCCTAATCTGTGCAGCAGTCAGAGTCATCCAGACGGTCAACTGCTGAAGAACGAACATGAAGAGGAGATTGTCAAAGAAAGACTTGCTAAAGTATGGCTTTGTTTACACAAGTTTCTTCTGTGAGAATTGCTTTTATACATAACATTCACAGTTATTTATTTTAGAATCCATTTTGCTTTTGAAATTATTACCTTTACTGTGTTCCCACTGATGATCGGGATATTTACCATCAGTATTAATATGTAACCGAGAAGTAAAGGTGTCTGTCGGCTGGGCATGGTGCTGCACAGCCGGTGCGGTTCCAGTACTTGGGAGACTGGAAGACGGTATCTGCCCTTGTATTTCTACACAAGCACTACATTTCCCATGCACGCACGGTTATCTGCGTAGAACCGAGTGTGGCGTCTTTAGTGCACGGTGCGGGAATGCTGGGAACTAGTGTCCTTTGTATAGCCATTTGGGATTGTGGGAGTGGACATTGGCTTGATTTTATTAGCACAAAGGAAAACGGACTTGTTCCTCTCAATCTTTTTAGTAAAGGTATTAAAGAACCTAACCATCTTTTCTTTTTTTAATTATAGAATAAACTTATTGAAGAAATGCTGAAGATGAGAACAGAGTAAGTGTGCTCTTTTATAGTTCAAATCTTTCTTATGGGGGAGTGCCATGTGTGTGGAGGTTTGAGGACAAATGTTGGTTCTCTTCTTCCACATAGGTCATCAGGCCTGTACAGAAAGTGTTCTACCTGCTGAGCCGTCCTGCCAGGCCTAGTTCTTTGTTGTTGTTTTTAATTTCGTGTGTATGAATTTTTTTTGCTTTGCCTTATGTATGATGTGTGTGTGTGTGCCTGGTACCTGCAAAGGCCAGAAGGGGGCAGTAGATCCCTTAGAACTGGAATTACAGGGTTGTAAACTGTCCTGTGGGTGAAATTCTTCTCTAAAGGGAAAGATACATCCATAAGATAACTTATTCCCTTCTGTGGTATATGTGAATATAATTGGTGTTTATAAGTTTTTTTTTCCCCCCTGAGACAGGGTTTCTCTGTGTAGCTATGACGCTTGTCCTGGAACTTGCTCTCTAGACCAGGCTGGTCCTGAACTCACAGAGATCTGCCTGCCTCTGCCTCCCAAGTGCTGGGATTAAAGGCATGCACCACCACTGCCCTGTTCAAAGTCTTTTTTTTAATAAGATTTTATTTTACATTGCATGTGTTTGTGTATGGGTATGCACACATGCATGCAGACGCCTGCAGAGACCAGAAGAGAATATCGGATTCCCTGTAGCTAGGTAGAGGTACATGTTACCTGCCCTTTATGGTGTTTGGAGCTGAACTGCAGGTCTCTTCCAGAACGAGTGCTCTTAACTGCTAGCCATGTCTCTAACCCCAGTATTTGCTCAATAGGCTTTTCATGTAAAGCCACTTTTATTTATTTATTTATTATGTATGCAATATTCTTTCTGTGTGTATGCCTGAAGGCCAGAAGAGGGCACCAGATCTCATTACAGATGGTTGTGAGCCACCATGTGGTTGCTGGGAATTGAACTCAGGACCTTTGAAAGAGCAGGCAATGCTCTTAACCGCTGAGCCATCTCTCCAGCCCGTAAAGCCACTTTTAACAGCAACAAAAAAGCGTATGGGCAGTCTTTAGTTTTCTTGAGTTCCTCATGTACAGTTAAGAGCAGTTTAACAGGTTCCAGCTAGTAGTGGTTAAGCTGGCATACAGGATAGTGTGTTGAAGGAGCCGCGGGCCGCTTCCTGCCACCCAGCTCCTGGCTGCTTGGCTAGCTTATGCCCCGAAATAACAACACACAAACTGTATTCATATAAACACTGCTTGGCCCATTTCTATCAATGTGTGTAGCACCACGAGGTGGTGACTTATCTTGCCTAACCCATATTTAGTAATCTGTGTAGCACCAGTCTTACTGGGAAAGATTCAGCATGTCTGACCTGGCGACTTGCTTTATCGCGTCTGCCCTGGAGAGGAGCAGCATGGCGTCTGCCTCACTTCCTCTTCCTCCCAGCATTCTGTTCTGTTTACTCCACCCACGTAAGGGCTGGCCTATCAAATGGGCCAAGGCAGTTTCTTTATTAACCAATGAAATTAACCTCTCCATCAATAGTGAACACTCCAGATAAGTGGGGTTTTTTTGTTTTTTTTTTGTTTGTTTGTTTGTTTGTTTGTTTGTTTGTTTTTGAGACAGGGTTTCTCTGTAGCTTTGGAGCCTGTCCCGGAACTAGCTCTTGTAGACCAGGCTGGCCTCGAACTCCCAGAGATCTGCCTGCCTCTGCCTCCCGTGTGCTAGGATTAAAGGCGTGCGCCACCACTGCCCGGCTACAACACATTTTCTTAAGTGCTACTGAGAACTAGATATCAAACTGTGGTGGCATGGGCAGGAAATATGTGATTTCATGTGGTTGGTACTTGGTGATACCATCAGGAACTAAGACTTTCCTCGTTGTGTTTTTGGTACTACTGGCTACATTATACCCTACTGCAGTTCCAACATCCTGTCTCCATAGTGTGGTGGTGGCTGCTGCTTCTTTTTTTTTTTTCTTTTTTAGCGAGGTCTCATCTTTTAGCCCTTGCTGTCCTGGAATTCATTTTGTAGGTCAGACATCCTCAGGGCTTTGAAAACAAACCAGTGTCCAGCGAGAAGACAGAGCTCACCATGCTCAGCTTAGGCCAGCATCGTCCTCTGCTGGGAAACAGATGGGCCAGTGTTCTCTTCCCTCATAAACAAGCCAGATGTCTCCATGTATTTCGATACATTACTGACAAAAGGAGGAAACAAGGCTTTATTCTGATTTACGGTTCCAGAGGAATCCAGACCATCGTGGTGGGGAATGTCATGGAGGCAAGGGTAGGAAGCCAGCGTCACACCGCATTGGTAGTCAGGAATGGGAAAAACGGGAACGAGTAGGAAGCCAGCGTCACACCGCATCGGTAGTCAGGAATCGGGGAAAACGGGAAGTATGACTGGGCGGTAAAACCTGATGGTGCGCACCTTTAATCCTGGCACTCAAGGCAGAGACGGGTAGGTCTCAAGTTCAAGGCATCATAAGTTCCATGACAACCAGGGTTACATAGAGAGGCCTTGTCTCAAACAAAACAAAAACCCTCAAGACATGGGCCTTAGAGGGATATACTTGCTCCAGAAAGTCTCCACTGCCTTCCAAAATAGCGCCAATCCGCTAATAACCCGGTATTAAAATAGCGCTACTCCACTAGTAACCCCAGTATTAAAATAGCGCCACTCCGCTAGGAACCGCAGTATTAAAATAGCGCCAATCTGCTGGGAACCCGATATTAAAATAGCACCAGTCCGCTAGGAACCCGGTATTAAAATAGCACCAGTCCGCTAGGAACCCGTTATTAAAATAGCGCCAGTCTGCTAGGAACCCGGTATTAAAAATGCATGGGCCCTAGGGAACTTTTCGCATTCAAGCCACAAAACCTGACAGTAAGGTGGGCAGGAGCAGCATCTGAGCTTTTTATTCAACCAGAGCAGAGGCGGAGCTCTTCCTGCATGGTCTCTGAGGGTATGGCTGAACATGCTCTGGAAACACATTTCTAGATTGAGCCGGCCTGTGGAGAGGTTTGGATCCTGTGTATCACCTCATCCATCAGTCCCTATTACATTCCACATGCATTGTAGCAAACAGTGTTTCCAACAGAAAGTTTACAAGACTGAAACGTTCTTATAAAGTAGGTGAAATCCTATCCTTTTTTCACTGAAATGGGTAAGGTACACACCCCTGACGCCAGAACTAATGTTTCATTGTCTGGGGCTTGGTTTTTATTTTATTTATTTATTTATATTTATTTATTTATTTTTGAATTTCGAGACAGGGTTTCTCTGTAGCTTTTTGGTTCCTGTCCTGGAACTAGCTCTTTTAGACCAGGCTGGCCTCCAACTCACGGAGATCCGCCTGCCTCTGCCTCCCGAGTGCTGGAATTAAAGGCGTGCGCCACCATCGCCCGGCTGGGGCTTGGTTTTTAAATCAGAAATCATTATTCTGAGATTGGAGACACTTAAAACCTACAGACTGTAATGATACCTCATTTCCATCTCCATGTGGTCAAGCAAAGTTTCACCACTAAATTTTTATGATTAAAAGTGTGAAGCCTGTCATTGTGGAATATGCCTATAATCCCAGCACTTGGGTAAGGGAAGTAGGTCATCCTCAGCTACATAGTGACTTTGAGGACAACCTGGGCTACACAACAGTGTGACTCCAAATAATAAATAAAATGGTTTGAAGAGTTTTTCTCAGGATTAAAACATTGACCTAACAGAGCAATCACATCTGATATTCAGTACTATCCCCCTACTGTGTTGAGGAAGGTGGAGCCTGGGCCTGAGCCGTTGTCAGCAAAGCCTTCACCACCTATGTCCACCCCAGTTCTAGCCTTTTTGTTTGCTTGTTTCAAGAGAGGGTTTTCTCTGTGTAATCTTGGCTGTCCTGGAACTTGCTCTGTAGACCAGGCTGGCCATGTATTCAGGGGTCTACCTTCTGCCTCTGGAGTCTTCGGATTTAAAGGTGTGCACCACCACCCAGCAAGTCTTCTTTTGCCAGCTCTACAGGAGTCCTGAAGAAATCAAATTCTGAACTTAGAAGGAAAAACCTAGTTTGAGTCCTGTTTTATAACTGTATTTTCCTGCAATACTATTAGTAATGCTATTCTTCCAGGCTAGAAGAAGTCCAAAGTGCTCTTCAGAGTAAGGAAAAGGTCTGCCACAGAATGGGTGAGGAGATTGAGCGAACCAGAATTTTGGAGTCCAGAGCATTTCAGGAAAAGGAGCAGCTGCGGTCAAAACTGGAAGAAATGTATGAAGAAAGAGAGAGAACTTTCCAGGTGTGTCAGGTTGTCCACGCTAGGTAGAATACTTGAGTAAACAGAATTAACAAAACACATCCGTGGTTCAGTTTCTCTGGTGTGCAGAAGGCCCACAGAAGCTTGGCCAGTGCTCCGTTGGTGCTGGTGAGAGGGTGTGCATAGTGTGATCTTCCTGTCCTTGGACTGACAGGAAATGGAGATGCTGAGAAAACAACTCGAGTATCTTGCTGAGGAAAATGGAAAATTGATAGGTCATCGAAACCTACATCAGAAGATCCAGTATGTAGTGCGTCTCAAGAAGGAAAACGTCAGGCTTGCTGAGGTAAACTGGAAACTACTCTAAGTAAACTTATGGTGGTTTAAAAGTGATTATTTTAGTAAAATAAATTGGTCATTGCTATTTTACTTTTTTTTGTTTTGAGACAGGGTCACACTCTAATCTCACAGGAGCCAGATTTTTACTTAATATTCACAAACTCTATATTGTAGCTTTAATTTGAATATATACTGAAGTCAAGAAAATAGCTTCTATAACAATTAGAAACTTAATTTTCTTTTTTTTTTTTTAAATTACAGGAGACAGAAAAGTTGCGTGCTGAAAATGTGTTTTTGAAAGAAAAGAAAAAGAATGAGTTCTAAAGCTCCTAGCCAGCTCCCTAAACATCATGTTGTTTAGATTGGTTCTTTAAAAGTGAGATTGCCCTTGCCCAAGTAATAGAGGCAAACTAAAAGACCTTAATCATAAACCATGGTGTGCAGTGACCCTCAGTATTCTGATGGAATTCTGCATGCAAACAGCAGACTGTTAAGTGGGTAACAATGCACTTCCAGGTTTCCAGTCACTTGTAAGTTCTGGAAGACACTTTAAAATAACCTACAGCTGTGGTCTCTGGTGAATGTTGACCAAGTCCTTTTCTCCTTAGATTCACCTTTGATAAACTTGGTGTGAATTTGATGGCTGGCTGATTTTGTAGCAAACTTGTTCCTATACGTTTGTTTGTTTGTTTTTTTATAACTATTGTCATGAGCATTTTATACATGTCTAATGTTTTCTACAGTCAAATAAATTTTTTCAAAAACAAGTTTTAAAAAATTGTGTATAAATATTTTGCCTATGTGTATGTACCTGTACCACATGTGTGCCTGATATCCTTGGAGGTCAGAAGAAGGTGCCAGATCTCCTGGAACTAGTTACTGATAACTGTGAGCCACCTGTGGGTGCTGGGAACAAAACCCAGGCCCTCTGCAAGAACAAGTGCTCTTAACCTCTGGGCTAACTCTCGAGCCCTAGTTGTGAGTCTTTTGACCAGGATCATAGGGTCTCGTGTAATCCAGGTTTACCTTGATCTCACTCTGTAGGCAAAGATGCCCATGAATTCCTGATCCTCCTGCTTCCATCTCCAAAGTTTGAGGATTTTAGATGTGCACCATCACACCCAGATTGTTAGTTAGGTTTTGACATTGGATACACAAATAATAACCAAGTCACCCCACTAGCCTTACCTGGGCTTAGTTTGCTCTGAAATCACTGATTCTGTTGGCCATATGGCTTCCCACTATTTCTCTACACCTCACACATCAGATGCCAACAGCTGTCTGCCTTACCCTGCTAAAACATGAAGACCATTTCTGCTAAAAGCACAGTGTTACTTTCCTAATCTTGAGATGAAAACCACGACAGAAGCAGCTTAGATCGGTTTTAGCTTCGCTTGCCCGTTGCCACAGTGTTAAGATCTCTCCACTATCAAGAGAAGCAGTACGACGAGGCCTCTGCGTGTCAACTTCCTTCACTGCAAATGAAATCATTTATACCACATACAACTACCTGGGATAATCGATGCTTTTTATTCAAGATTTATTTTTATATGTGTATCTGTGTTCAGGTATGTGCACACGAGTGGAGGTGCCCATGGAGGCCAGGAAAAGGCACTGGATCTCCTGGAGCTCTGACGTTGTGGGTAGCTGTGAAGTTGTGAGCTGCCTAAACTGGTGGCTGGGATCCGAACTGCTAAGCCATTTCTCCAGCCCCCAAAACTCCATCCCCTTATTTCCGGCACAAAACTACCTGCGTGCGGAACAATGGGACATGTTAAGAATGTCCACGGAAATAGTGTGCTGAACAAGAAGTGAAATGCGTAGCCCAGGCTGCTCCCTCTCACAGAGATCCATTTGCCCCTGCCTCCTGAGGTGCGCCTCTACCCTGGCCGCACCACTTTATACCCTTCTAAAGCACTTTGGGGTTTTGTTTTAATTTTTTTTAAGGAAATGTACCCACAATATACACTGTCATGGATTGAAGTCAGGATTATCCATGTGTTAGGGAAGCACTAACTTAGGTCTCCAACCCTCCTTTTTTTAAACAAAAAAACCTCTTTTTGAGATAGTCTCAAAAATTCTTTGGCTAGTCTAGTACTTGCTATGTTGTCCAGGCTGGCCTCAAGCTCACGACAATCCTGCCTCGGCCTCAGTTGGATTTCAGGCCTGTGCCACCAACCATGCCAGGCTGCTCCATTCCTCTTATGTGAGATGTGTTGTCCAGGGTTGCCATTAACTTGTAATATTGCTGACAGTAGGTGATGCGTTTTAGTTTTTTGGATAACTTTACATGAATTTTGAAGTGATTGTGGTTCTGGTGGTTAACAAACCAACGCGGTTAACAAACGACGCTTTTCTTGGCACTTGCCCCAAACTCTTCTGTCTCAAGCTGCGCGCCTCCAGATCTGTCCCCTGCATCCACGAGGGACAAGAGCTGGAAACATTTTGTTTGGTTTGGTTTTGGTTTTGCTCTGTGTATCCTGTCCTGGAACTCATTCTGTAGAACAGGCTGGCCTCGAACTCACAGAGATCCGCCTGCCTCTGCCTCCCGAGTTCTGGGATTAAATAAAGGCGTGCACCACCATGCATCTTTAGGGTGCACATTGACTTCAGGACCTGCAGAGCCCCGAATCAGCATATTCAGGTGCTAATCCATGCCAAGAAGAAGGCATGGAACTGCAGATCACCCCGTCTTCCCCTGGGCTGCAGGGTTTTTTCAGGATCTAGGTCACTTCAGCACTGTGACAGATTCGCCTCCGCAGCAGATTCGTCTCAGTGGCGCACGGTGCTCACTGGCAGATTCGCCTCGCTCGGCCTTGGCTCCGCCCTTGCCGGGCTCACGGAGGCTCGGCTGTGGCGGGTGCAGCGGGCCTCATGGCGGCCGGGCCGCCGACCTCAGGTGCCGCCGTATCGGCAGCTGCCTACCCCGACTCCCCCGTGGAGTTCCCCGCTCGCCTCCGGGCCGGCGCCATGCGGAGCCGCTTCTGGGGCGTGCTCAACTGTCTGTGCGCCGGCGCGTTCGGGGCCCTGGCGGCCGCCGCCGCCAAGCTGGCCTTCGGCGGGCAGGTGTGGGTCAGGGCGCGGGCGGGGCGGGGAAGGGGGCCGGGGGGGGGGAGGACGTCCGCACCACCTCTCCCTGCAAGCCCCGTGCACCCCTGTGCCCAGCGCGACCCGGCACGGGACTCCTAGGGTGAGGTAGCCGGTTGCCCACCTCGTCCAGCCTCTGGCCGGAGCCCTGACGACGCCCCTAGCGGGGTGGGCCTCTCCTCCGTCCCGACCTCAATAGGGGACCGCTTGTTTTAAGATTCCTGGCGATTTAGAACCAACCGCGTCGCAGTTGCCAGGCTTGAAGCGCACCTCCCTTTGGGTGTGCAGATGTGCCCGAGTGGTCCAGAGGGCAATGAAGGGCTCTAGACTGTGGAAGTTGTTCTTACTCTTTTCCAGTAGCGATCAGACTTTGGTTACCCACTGTGCAAGCAGGTTGCCCTTGGCCCTGGCAATGATGCACTTTTGTAAGTCATCTCTTTCCAGGAATTTGAGGTCCACAGGAAAGAAAACGATTCCCCTTTCCTAGAGGCAAGTACCTCACTCTCTGTCCACAAGGTCTACATATCCTTTGCAGGAGGCATCTAAAGATCCCCCGGGCCTTTAAGGTTCCGCCCTTGGTGGTTGTACCTGCAGTGACCCTCTCTTCTGCAGGTGAATATTGGCTTGTGTGTCTTAGGCATTATTGCCATGGCAAGCACCAATTCTCTGATGTGGACCTTCTTCAGCCGCGGCCTCAGTTTCTCTATGTCTTCAGCCATTGCATCTGTCACAGTGACATGTTCGAACATACTCAGCTCGGTGAGTAGCCCGGTGACCTTGTTCTCACTCCTGTTCTGGGTGAGTTGTCCTTTGGGAAACCCCCTGCTTGCTCGGGCTCAAGAAAGGACAGGAAGTCAAGCAGAGGTTGGGCTCACCAGTCGAGGAACAGCTAAACCTGGAGAGCATAGGTAGGGATGAAATCTGAGTCATTCTGGGATCACACCAGCCATGTGAAGTCCCTTGGCGTGTCTCTCGTAAGTCTGGAATGAAAACATTAGCTGTGGGCATAGAGGGGACTGGTCAAGGTTTCCTGTAGAAGCCCAGGGCCAACAAGGCGGAGCAGACACGTCAGTCCTGAAGTGGAAGGAACATAGCCTAGCTTGCTTTTATGATTACTGGCCCCACCTGCTGGCCTCTTGGGCCCCGTTGCTCAGTTGGGGTAGCCCCTGCCTTCCACAGAGGAGACAGAAGAACATGGATTGATGTGGTGAAGGTGGTAGTTGGATGTGAAGCAGCAGACTTTGGCGTCTGGCCTCCTCAGGAAGAAGTCAGCCGCTGAGGAATGGTAGAGCCTACCAGAGGAGGCCAGGTCCCTTACACCTGTCTCTCCCACAGGCCATCTTAGGCTACGTGCTGTACGGAGAGTGCCAGGAGGTCTTGTGGTGGGGAGGGGTGTTCCTCATCCTCTGTGGGCTCACCCTGATCCACAGGACACTTCCACCCACCTGGGAGGCAAGCAAGCAGCAGTGATAGACCCACTGTAAAGGTGACTGCGATGCCCAGCCATGGGTTGGCAAATAGGACTGCCTCCAGGATGGCCTGGGAGTGCAGCCTTTGACTGTCGGCCACAAGGAGATGCTCGACCAACCTCAGGCCTCTGGCCAGCTCACAGCCTGGAGTGTTGAAGCATTAGCTCCTGTCAGATGACGATAACCACCACAGCATGAGGCCCAAGACCTTCAGTGTTGGTACAGGGCTCTGAATCGTGTGCTCCAGAGCTGCCTTGATGAGCCCTGGAAGATTATGTTGGTTATAATCCTCCTACCTGACCATGACCCTTCATATACCCCGGAGTCGGCAGCTGGCGGGACGTCCTGATGGTAAAAAAGCAAACAAACTTACAATGTGTCAGGTAGTCTGTCAACGCCTATGAATCCGCAGCAAAGGAAGGAAACGGGCTAATAAATCTTACTTTGTAAGATAAAGGTACTGGGTGTGGAATCTTAATTCTTTCCAATTGCAGCCAGGTAGCTGAGTTCTCAGAATTGGGGTTGTGGAGTGGTACTCATGGAGATTGTGTGCCCCTGCCTCCATCTCCAGCTCCACCCTTGTGGTTCCTCCCTAAGCCAGGACCCAGCAAATGAAGGTTCTTTCCCCTGCTCGTGTGCGCAGGTGACAAAAACTGCGTCTGCCAGCGGGGACCCGGCCTCAGTTCTCACACAACGGTTTCTATCTCAGCTTCTGTTCTGTCCTGCACACTGGACTCCCCAGTGGCTGGACTGCTAATATAGAAAGGTTTGCAAGTCCATGACGTCCAGTTCCGGTTTGTGCTTCTGTGTCTGCTCACTTGCTGCGCTCCTGGCAACAACCTCTGCCAAACCCAGTTCCAGACTCCTTTAAACCCTCCCAGGAGCCAAGGCAAAGCTGTTGGTTACTTAGCCCACTTTGTAAAACCACCTGACCACTCCATGAGAAACACACTCTAGTATTCTCATCTTAGGTAAGGAAACAGAGTCTCAGGAGCCCGTGGAGTAACTTGTCCAACATCACACAGCTAATGAGGACTAGAAAGACTGTCAGCCCCGTCTTTCTCTAAGCCTAGAGAGGCTTAACCCTCAATCTTGTCTCCTCAATAAATCAAGAGCAAAGAGACCCGGTAGCAAACTGTACCAAGTCTCAGAACTTCGTCACTAACCACTTCCTTGTTTATGAGGGTTTCATGATGGTCATTCTACCAGTGAGAAAGAAAGCCCCCCTAAGGTGTGTTCCTGTTGGGGGGCTGTGGACCCCCAGACCCTGAATTTCTTGTAAACAACTTGTTATGCTTGCAGCTGCTCTGAGCAAAACAATTTGTTTTCCTGTATTTGCAGCTGCTCAGAGCATGAGACCCTCAGGAGTTCCTGATGGCAGGGGAGTGGTTTTTGGTGGGTTTGGCTAGGGCTTGGCTATCAGTTAAGGATCCCTATATAAGCTGCCCCTGAACACAATAAAGGGGGCATTCTTGGCATTCTTGTATCCCCATGTCTCTGTGTGCGTGTGTTTTTAAATCTCCAGCCTAGTTCCCGGCCCGCATACTGTCCCTGTAGTGCAGGCATCAATCAAGAGCAAGCATGAGGACTGGAGAAATTGCTGTTTTTGCAGAGGTCCTGGATTTCTGTCACCCACGTGATGGCTTACATAGTTCTCACACATTTGCCCTCTTCTGACCTCTGCTGGCACCAGGCACACATATGTCATGCAAGCATGTGCAGACCAAACAGTTACACACATAAAATAAGTATTTAAAAAACAAACAAGTATTGAAGGTTGCTGAGAGCCACTGGTAGGGTCTCTCTGGGCGATGTCCATCTTGTCCCAGGCACTGCTGAAGGAACTCTGCCTCCAATCTAGACAGCCCCTGAATGCACAGAGATGCTTGATGCTGGCTAGTCCACAGATACTTTTTTCTACAGGGAAGATGAATTGTTCTGGAAGCAGAAATGTTTGCCTCTGGAATCACCTGAGGAGACTGGCAGCATTCATGTCTTTGTTGCACTGGTTCTTTTGCAAGAAGAATAAACCACAAGACAATATTTGTGTTTCTGATGTGTGTCCTGGATTGTGGCTTGTTTTGTTTGCTTCCGGGCTGGAGATTTGGCATCAGGTTCTGTGTAGCCTGTGGCCTTGATAGGACAATTGCCATTTTCTGTTCTTGCTTTTTATTTATAGTTAGCTCAGCAGTTTTTAATAATCCTCAGGATTTTCAGCCATCATTAATTCCAGGAAGTCTTTCACTATCAGTGAAAGTCCTACCCATCAGTCGTTGCTCTGTCCCAACCTCACTGCACTCCCTGCTATCACAGGTACCTCTGTTTCTATGAATTTCCTAGTCTGGATATTCCATGTAGTGGGTCTTTTCCCGAGGTCTTTTTTTTTTTTTTTTTTTCACTTAAAATAGTGTTTCCCAGGCTCATTATTAATGTAACACATTTTAATACTTCATTCCTTCCTATGGTGCAGTGCCATCCTACCTTGCAGGGAGACCGTTTGACCTTTTGTTAGATAGGTTGTGTCCACTTTGGGGTTGTTATAATACTAGCGCTTGTGTTCAAGATGTCTTGTGGAGATGTGATTTCAGCTCTACTGAATACATGCCTAGAAATGGAATTACTGGGACACATCATAAGCCACTTTAACTTGGTCTTTGTGTTTTGTTGCTATTTTTGAGATAGGGTTTCCATATGTAGTTCATGCTTGCTTGGAATTTGCTGTATAGACCTGGGTGACCTCAGACTCACAGGGATCCACCTGTCCCTGCCTCCTGAACAACTAGCAGCCACACCACGTTATAGTTTAGCCATCCAAGTATGAGTTTCCAGCCTCACCACTTTCTTGACAACATGATTATTAACCATCTTTTTCAGTTTTTATGTTAATTGTACATTGTATTAGCATGTGTTAATTGTACATTAATTATAACATTTTATACATATAAAATACTTTGTTTATACTCAGCCCCCACCTTTGTTCATCTTTTTTTTAATTATAGCTGTTGTTTTAGTTTCTTTTCCTGTCATTAAAATACTGACAAAGTCAACTTGAGAAAGGGTTGGCTCTGGCTCACGTTTCAAGGACACAGCCTATCACTCTGGGGAAGTCACAGCCACGCTGGAGCAGTTGGTCACATTGCATCCACAGCTAGGAAGAGAGTGGCAAATGCTTGCTGTTCATCACCTATAATGAATAACCGTGCCAAGCATCTTTTCTATGCTCATGAGTCATTTGTGTATCTTCTTTGGGAAAAATGGCTTTTGGGGGACTTTGGACATTTTAAAAGATCAGACTTGCAGAGGTCTTGCTTTCGGTTTTGGTTTTTATGATGAATTCATTATGTAGGTCAGACTGATCTCAAAGTCACACAATCCTACCTCAGCCTTCCAAGGGCTGGGGTTACGGGAATGAGCCTCCACAGTTGCCTGGGCTTGATCTATAATAAATGATACTTTAATATCAGTCTCTGCAAGGGACTGGGGTTAGGAACAACCCTGACTCTTGCCCAGTTTTCCCAGATGCTGTCTTAGAAGAAAAACTGGCAGCTTGGCACTTAAAAGGTGGGCACTGCAGTGGGGTAAGAGAGAGGAGAGGGCAGCAGAACTGAGGTCCTCAAATCCAATCTATGACAGTTTCTGCCTGAGCGGCGTGGCTCAGGCAGTCCTGTCCAGAGCCTCCCACACTTAGCCCTGCCTGGTAACCGTTCACTGCCGAGACCTATTTATGATCTCACTGTCATATTCCTGAAACTCAGTCCATCCACACCTAGACCTCACCCCGTTCTGGATAGTTTAAGTCAACCTGACACAAGCTAGAGTCATCAGAGAGGATGGAGCCTCATCTGAGACTGTCTCCTTGCCTGGAGGTGGTGGCACAAACCTTCAATCCCAACACTCGGCAAGGCAGAGACCAGCGGATCTCTGTGAGTTCGAGGCCACCCTGGTCTACAAAGGGAGTTCCAGGACAGGCTCCAAAGAAACAGAGAAACCCTGCCTCGGTGGGGGGCCGGGGAGGTTGGAAAATGTCTTCTTAAGAGGAACCAGGCAGTGGCACACACCTTTAATACAGAGCAAGTTCCAGGATGGGTCTACAAAGAGAAACCCTGTCTTGAAAAACAAACAAGCAAAACAAAAAACAAAGAAAAGGCTCAGTGAAAAGAACAGGCTGGAAGCGGAAGCAAGCCTGTAGGACATTTTCTTAGTGATTGGTGGGGGAGAAAATCGGCTCCAGTCTCCAGTTCCTGCCCTGTTTGAGTTTCTGTCCTGATTTCCTTGATGATGATAGTGATATTGAAGTGTAAACCAACTAAACCCTGTCCTCTCCAAAGTGCTTTGGTTATGGTGTTTCACTACAGCCAACAGCAGCCCTGACTGGAAAAGCCCTTAATCCTGGATACAGACAAAAGGAAGGACTAGGGCCCCCTGCCTGAGCACCTTCCCAAGACCTTCTTCATTCTATTGAAAGCTAGTCTCTCTTTAGCCCTCCCTAAAGGGTAAGGGAGGGTGACCTCAGTTTATACCCCAAGTTCTTTTACCAGAACCCACCCCCCATCCTGTGCAAGCACAGCAACCAAGAGCTTTGATTGGGTGTTCTCTCTCTCTCTCTCTCTCTCTCTCTCTCTCTCTCTCTCTCTCTCTCTCTCTGTGTGTGTGTGTATCCCTGTCTGTCTGTGGTCTCTGTCTGTCTGTCTTGGCCTCCCCTCTCACTGTAGGAGCATTGGGATTACAGATGTTTGTCATTCTCAACTTTACGTGGGGTCTGGGATTGGTGTTAATAACTAGAAAATTCTGAGGTAATAATATCATTGGGGAAAAATAGGAGAGAGAGACTGGACCCTAGACAGCCGTGAAAACAAGGCATGGGTCGTGTGGGTGAATAAATCTCAAAACTCTAATGTAGGTGCTGAGGAGATGACTCGGGGGTAAAGTATTTGCTGTACAAATATGAGGACCTGAGTTCAGATCCCCAGAACACACATAGAAGCCAGGTATGCCAGTACATCTGTAATTCCAGCAGTTCTATGGCAAGGGGGGAAACAGAGGCAGGAGAATGCCTGGAGGTTTGCAACCCTGTCACATGTAGCACTGTGCCAAACACTACTTCAGACATGGTGGAAGATGAGGACCCATACCCGAGACTGTCGTCTGATTCTGACACACACACACACACACACACACACACACACACACACAGTGGCATGAGTATACCCACACACATCATCCATACATACATCATGCACACACCATAATATGGGAAAAAAACAAGGACACTTTCAATATACTAAAACAGAAGGAGGAGGAGGAGGAGGAGGGGAAGAAGAAGAAGAAGGAGGAGGAGGAGGAGGAGGAGGAGGCCCTAAACAGTGCTACTTTTTAAAAATATTCACATGAATGGTGTTTTTAAACCAGTAAGGGGGAAAAAATCCAGTAAGGGGACTGAGGATGTAGCTCAGTAGTAGAGTGATTGACTTTTGGCCTGAGGGTTTGCATTCAATTTCCAGTTCTTAGACAGATGATAGACAAATAGGTAGATGAGTAGATAAAGGATGGATTGGATAGATGATGAATAGATAGATAGACAGATAGGCAGGCAGGCAGATAGGCAGATATAGATAAATTATGGGCGGGTGGGTGGGTGATACATGAAAGAAGCCCTAACTCAGAGTAGTGTTTAACTTTGACAAAACAGTGGTGCAGGAGGGGACACAGGCTGGGGCATTAGGGTAACCACAATGTTTTAGTTCCTGATCTTAAGAAGGAGATAGAGATTTTTATTCCTTTTTGTTTTTATAGGTCTTATGAGTCTTTAAGGACAATGGCTTGTTGATATATTGGAATGATGACTTTTAATATTATAAAACATGAAGTTACAGTTGCTGTGGTGGTCAGCTAGGAAATACACATTATTCCTACTAACCTGGCTGTGTTCTGGATTCCCTGGACCTAGACAAGAAGACATGTTTGGTGGTACACAACGGACGCCACTGGAATTGGCTCCAGGAATGGGCTAGACAGAGAATGGTCCCTCACAATCCTCATGTTACTGACTTTTTTTTAAAAAAATATTTATTTATTATGTATACAATATTCTATCTGTGTGTATGCCTGCAGGCCAGAAAAGGGCACCAGACCTCATTACAGATGGTTGTGAGCGACCATGTGGTTGCTGGGAATTGAACTCAGGACCTTTGGAAGAGCAGGCAATGCTCTTAACCTCTGAGCCATCTCTCCAGCCCTGTTACTGACTTTTTGAGAGCGAGCCATGTAACTCAGGCTAGTCTCAAATTCACGATATAGCTGAGGATGACTCCTGGTCTTTCTGCCCCTACCTTCTTTTAATTGCTGGGGTTATGGTGTGCTTCACAATGGCTGTGCAGATCCTACATCCTAGGACATAGGCTCAGAGAGCTCATGCTTTCCTGCATCTGTCCCCTGGACATAGAGGGGCTGGGAGCCATCAGCTGCACTTCCTTGTCCCCTAACTGACCTCCCATGGCATCCCGAAGGGTCTTTCTACTTGATACCGTGGCCATTGGTCCAGATCATCCTTTGCACGGTTTACCCCAGATGACAGATCTTAAGCCAAGAAGTTAAGCCTTGGACCCACAGCAGGCACAGCAGAGGAAAGCACAGTTCATCACTGCATGGCAGTGACCCCCAGCAGGGCTGATGGTGCACCAACCTGGGCTGTGAGCAGAGGTAACCGAATCAGCACGGCCCCCGGCACTGGATGGCTTGATGAGTAGAGATTTCCTGGGTTATTGGAATCTTTCGTTTTCTCTTGTAAAGTTGTTTATATACATATGAATCAGAACAGAGATAAGCAGAGGTTCAGATACCAGAAGAAAAGATGTTCCTAGAGGTCTCTGGGTGCTGTTTACCAACCCCTCCTGTCTCCACAGGCAGCGAGGACAGACGTACAAGAGGACATCTTTATGCTTCAGAGCCAGTGTGTGGCGCCAGGGCCGCTCTTGTGGCACCGGGATGGCTGCCAGGCCTACGACTGCTCCTTTCTCAGAACTGGGACGGGAGTGTAGAGGTTGGGTAGCAGAGCCGGCACGAAAAACCGCAAGCATCCCTTTCCAGGCTTTCCTTTTTGGAGGAGAGAACCTGGTTTAGAAGCTGTCACTCAGGTGTCCCCAGGATCCCTCCCCTGCACCCATCGGGTGGCCCTGAGGCACATCTTCACACATTATCTTAGTTGGCTGTCTCCTCACATACTCAGCCCTGAGCAAGATCTCTCAACATGATCCCAGCCATGGGGCAGAGGCAAAAGGTGGACAAATCTAGTCCTGGCTGGCAGTTTCATGTCTAAGTGTGTTTCCATCTCCAGTGTCTCACCTGCAAGTTTCTAGAACTTTCCTGCCAGTTCTCTCTGTCTCTGTCTCTTCCTCTCTCCCCACTCTCCTCCAAGACCCTACCTTCTCTGGATTGAGGTCAGTGGTACCTGTTTCCCAGGTAGTTGCCTTCAAAGCCTCTGTCCCCTGGTGGGACCCGTGCCTGATCACCTGATCACTCCTATGAGAAGAACAAAGAGTGTGGGATAGGCTGACAGCTCCAAGCTCTACCAGCAGGCCCTGGTACAGCTGGAACATAACCAGCCACTGTTCCCTGTGGAACAGACAGGGAAGATGAGAACAGGTGGCACCTAGCACCACCTCATAGAGAAATGCCGCAAAGTAAAACAAAACAAAAGCCAGCGCAGTGGAGGCGAGGGAGGGAAGCTGGCTGGGCTCCTTAGATAACACCTGTAAAACTAAGGCAGCATCCTATCTGGAGCATGCCTTCTAGTCTAGGTACCAGGAGCCTGTGGGATAACCTTGAAGGCCTCCTCACAACCTGGAGCACGGGGATTCATCACCTCCCAGTTTCTAGAGGTTGAAGACAAAAGAGGTGAAGCGGCTTGGTCAAGGCACACGGTCTGTTCTCTGTGGACATGGCTGCTCTCGCCCTGGTGCCCTGGAGACAGCTTGTGCTTTTCAGGTCCCAGGAGAGTAAATACAGACCCCCGTGGTCCCTGGGCTGGGACTCTGCAGAGGCTTCGCTCCTTTCCACTTCACACGATGAGCAACTTTAGTTTTACATAATCCATGCACATGGTCCTAATTCTGATGCTATGAGAAGGAATAGAAAAATAAGTCTCTTGCTAGTATACTTGACTTGAAAGCAGGGTGTAGAGAACCCTGCAGAGCGAGCCTGCCCAGGCTGTAGAACCCTGCAGAGCCCGGGCTGGGCTGTAGAACCCTGCAGAGCCCGGGCTGGGCTGTAGAGGCCCAGAAGAAATTCAGTCCCTCAGACAACTTCCCAAGAACACAGCACAGTTACTGACTCAGGCCGTACTCCTGCTCCGGGGCTTTTGTTGTGTCAAAACAGCTCTTTCACAAGATTCAGCCTCGCTGAAAAGGTTACAGGTATGGGGTTGAGAAGATAGTTCAGTGGATAACGTGCTCAGCAGACGTGAGGACCTGCGTTCAGATCTCTAGAAACCATCTGAAAGCTGGCCCGGCAGAGCATGTCCTCATCCCAGTGCGGAAGAGAACGGAGACATTAGATCGCTGACATTTGCTGGTCAGCTAGCCTTAGTCAAACAGTGAGCCCCAGGTCAGTGAGGAGCCTTGTCTCCAACAGTAATGTGGTTAGGCTGAGCAGCTGCTCAGCAGTTAATAACACGTGCTGTTCTTGCAGAGAATCTGAGTTCAGTTCCTCCCACCCACACTTGGCAGCAGCTCACAACCACCTATAATTCCAGCTCCACAGAATCCAAAACCCTTTTTTGACCTCCATGGTCACCTGCACACATGTGTACATGCACATACAAATATATTCACATAAAATAAAAAATTTAGGGGGCTGGAGAGATGGCTCAGAGGTTAAGAGCATTGCCTGCTCTTCCAAAGGTCCTGAGTTCAATTCCCGGCAACCACATGGTGGCTCACAACCATCTGTAATGAGGTCTGGTGCCCTCTTCTGGCCTGCAGGCATACGCACAGACAGAATATTGTATACATAATAAATAAATACATATTTAAAAAATAAAAATGAAAATAAAAAAATAAAAAATTTAAAAGATATATAATTTTATAAGGCAACACCTGATGTTAACCTCTGGTCTCCAGACATATGTGCACAAACAGCTGTAACCTGCACATAACATGTATGGGTAAGTGTATCTACATACATGTTCACACATAAATCCACTCCAAGTCAAGCAAAAGACCTTATAGGTATCCCTAATGGAAGCAGAGAACGGATGTCCACAAGACACACATCTGGGCACGCATGGACCAGTGTTTCCACAAGACCCGTGGTTCTTCCTATAGACACAATGTAAGGAGGAGTGACCTGTGTGAAGTCCTTTCCCTGCAGCACTGAAAGGGAGGAACTGCTGCTTATCCATGGGAAGAACTGTGGGATGTAGCCACATGTGGCAGCAAAGTCTCCAACACCCCCAAGGCCTCGCTGCAGATTCAGAACACAGTGGTACATATGTTTCACGTAATGTGTGCACATGCTGTCTTCTCGGTGGACGGTGTGTCTGCCAGGGTCTAAAAGAGAGGAGGAATTGGTGGCTGGGGACACTGGAAAAATCCTGAATCATGTGTGCGTTACATGTTAGAAATATAAACAAAAATAAAGGGGGCTGGAGAGATGGCTCAGTGGTTAAGCTGAGCTCTTCCAAAGGTCCTGAGTTCAATTCCCAGCAACCACATGGTGGCTCACAACCATCTGTAATGAGGTCTGGTGCCCTCTTCTGGCCTGCAGGCATACATGTAGGCAGAATATTGTATGCATAATAAATAAATAAATATTAAAAAAATATAAAAAATTATTAAGCATCCCTTATTTTAAAACAATAAAGCCACGTACTAAGATCTTCCCAGTGTTCCTGAAGGTCACAGGACCCTAGCTTTTGGGGACTTGTTCCTGGGGTCACAGGACCCTGGCTTTGGGACTTGTTCCTAAAGGTCACAGGACCCTGGCTTTGGGGACTTGTTCCTGGGGTCACAGGACCCTGGCTTTGGGACTTGTTCCTGAAGGTCACAGGACCCTGGCTTTTGGGGACTTGTCCCTGGAGATCACAGGACCCTGGCTTTTGGGGACTTGTTCCTGAAGGTCACAGGACCCTGGCTTTGGGACTTGTTCCTAAAGGTCACAGGACCCTGGCTTTGGGGACTTGTTCCTGAAGGTCACAGGACCCTGGCTTTGGGGACTTGTTCCTGAAGGTCACAGGACCCTGGCTTTGGGGACTTGTTCCTGGGGTCACAGGACCCTGGCTTTGGGGACTTGTTCCTGAAGGTCACAGGACCCTGGCTTTGGGGACCTGTTCCTGGGGTCACAGGACCCTGGCTTTGGGGACTTGTTCCTGAAGGTCACAGGACCCTGGCTTTGGGGACCTGTTCCTGGGGTCACAGGACCCTGGCTTTGGGGACTCTTCCTGGGGTCACAGAAGACACATGGCGCCATTCTCTGTGCCCCCTCCTTTGAAGCCAGCTCATCTTGTCTCCTGACTTCCTCCTGGGGCTGATATGGAAGATGGTTAAAGTTTTATTGTTTCTCATCGATATGGGCCTAAGCCTTGCCCCTTGGCAGCCATTGCAAAGCCACATCTACCCCAGGGCCACATAAAAAGGGGCCACACCTGCTCCGAGACTCACTCTGGCAGTGCCGTTGGCATCAGGGCTGCAGAGAGAGACCATGGACAGCAGCAGGAGTGGTGAGTGGGTACAATCTGCACTATGCCAGCTTGGCTTTCTGGGCACCTGCTGCTGTCCAGCCCTCTGAGCCAACCACTTGCCTCAAGGCGGGGTGGGTGCCTGGGCCATTGTCCTACCTAATCCATGGCTTGCTGTCTTATTCATTGAAGAAAGCCACATTTTCAGATACACAGTAATTTTAGATTCCCCAAACAATTACAGGGGTCAGAATGCTGGTTCACTTTCACCCGCACTCCCTTATGCTGACTGCATTAGTTTTCCATGCGAGTCTCTCAGGCATCAAGCATTGTACAGCCTCTTTCTGGATGCAGAGCCATGGGTCAGGCAAGGAATGAGTACTTTGGAGCTCTGCGAAGGGGTGTGGTTTGAGTGACACTGGATGACAACATGATTCTTCGTAGCCCCCAGGCCACCTCGATTCTTCAGATGGCCGAATGCTCATCCACATTCAGAGGAGGAGGACAGCAGGGCCAGGGGCTTGGTAAAGGCCGTGTATGCTGGGAGGGCCTGCTGGTCAGAGAGATGGTTCAGGCTGAAGTCTGCTATACACTGGTTAGCAGTGTGGCTTTGGGTTTTCTCAGCCATAATAAAGGACAAGTCTGTGAAGGTGTTTGCGAATGGAGCCTTGTTGATGTCACTTTGACACAGACTGGAGATACTAGGTCAGCCGTACAGGCTGATAAAATGTTTGCATCAAATCAGGCCGTAGTCAGGCCTGTAAGGCATTTTCTTAATTGATGATTGATGGGGGAGGGCCCAGCCCATTGTGCATGGTGCCTTCCCTGGTCAGGTGGTCTTGGGTTCTATAAAAAGGTGGGTTGAACAAGCCATGAGGAGCAAGCCAGTAAATAGCACTTCTCCATGGCCTCTGCATCAGCTTCTACCTAAACCGGTTCCCCGGTTTAAGTTCCTGCCTTGGCTTCCCTCAGTGGACTCTAACTGGGGATACAGAAGCCAGATAAACCCTGTTCTCCCCAAGTTGCTTTGGTCATGGTGTTTCATCACAGCAATGGGAACCCACTAAGTGGCTGGAGAGATGACTCAGTGGTTGAGAGCACTGGTTGCTCTTCTGGATGACCTGGGTTCAATCCCCACCACCCACACGGCAGCTCAAATTGTTTATAATCCAAGTTCCAGGGGATCCAATACCCTCACATAGATATACACACAGGCAAAACACCAATGCACATAAAATAAAAACAAGTAAACCATTTTTTTAAAAAAAAAGAAAGAAAAAAGAAATCTTAGCTAAGACCACAGCTTGAAAAAAAGATGTAGTTTCCTGAGCCAGCCGGTGTGTTGAGGGGAGAAGCACTCAGGAAAATGACCAAGGACTGCAAGTCCAGGGTCACCAATGACGGAGCATCGTGAAGAGGGCCTAATGCACCTGAGAGATCCTCTCGATGACTGCGGACTTGTCAGAATGGGTGCGAGAATGAATCGCTTCTTCAGGAACAAAAGAATCACAAACAAAACAAGTAATAACTGGTCATTGCAAAACTTAAACCTGCGCCCCCCCCCCCCCATGACTCCAGTTCCCTCTCCAGAGGTGGTCACAGTGTCTGCCTCAGCTTTTGTATCTGCTTCGATGGATGCTTGTTTGGTACAGGAGCAGGTTTCTCAGTGGGCATTTTTTTTTTTTTTTTTTTTTTTTTTGGTTTTTCGAGACAGGGTTTCTCTGTGGCTTTGGAGCCTGTCCTGGAACTAGCTCTGTAGACCAGGCTGGTCTCGAACTCCCAGAGATCCGCCTGCCTCTGCCTCCCGAGTGCTGGGATTAAAGGCGTGCACCACCACCGCCCGGCCTCAGTGGGCATTTTTAATCTCAATGCTGACACCCACTTTCTCACCACCCCAGTAGTCTTGTCTTGTGGGTGGTGCACTCCCTGCTGTTGGCAGCTCTCTTCCTAGAGCTCTTGTGTCTCGGGCCCCGTCAAACCCACTTCCATGTTCCCAGTCTGCTCCCTAGGTCACAGTTCTCCTAGTTATGATTTTTAAATTTGTTTGCTGGATTTTTAAAAGAGAGAGAAAGAGGGAGGGAGGAAGGGAGGAAAGGGAGGGAGGGAGAGAGAGAAGGAGAGGGCTATTACACACATGTGGAAGTCAGAGGCAACTATCTGTAAGTCTTTCCGTCATGGGGGTTCTGAGGTGGGAAGTCAGGTTATCAGGCTTGGAAGCAGCACCTTTACCCAAGGAGCCACCTTGGGAGCCTTTCAATATTTTTTGAAAATTATATTTATTTGTGTGTGTGCCTGGTGCCCATGGAAGGCAGAAGAGTATGTTGGATCCCCTGGAACTGGAGTTATAGACAGTTGTGAGTGTTGGGAATTGAACTGTGGTCTTCTGCAAGAGCAGTCAGAACTCTTAACTGCTGAGCCATCTCTGCAGCTCCATTCACCGTGTATTTAATTTTAAGAAATTTTATTTTTAGAAGTTATTTTAAATCTGTCTTTTTAATATTTCTTTAACTTTTATTTTGTTTTATTATATATATGTGTGTGTGTGTGTGTATTTTGCCTACATTTTTGTCTGCGCCACTTGTGTGTCTGGTGACCAAGGAGAGCAGAAGAGGGCATCTGATCCCCTGGGGCTGGACTTACAGATGGTTGTAAACCACCATGTGTGTTCTGAGAATTGAACCTGAGTCCTTGGAAGAGCAAGAAGTACTCTCAGCTGCTGAGCCATCTCTCCAGCTCACCCTCCCACACTGTTTTGAATTTCTTATGTTTCAACTGTTTTTTTTACATATTTATTTTATAGTACAAAGCATCTAATTTGTTTTCTTTGGGGGTAGAAGTGGGGATGAGAAAGACTTGATAATCTCACTCTGGCAGCCCAGGCTGGCCTCACTCTTGTGAGATTACTGGAGGGGCTGCTACCTGTTGTAAGCTTTTATTTCTTTGGGAAGAATATTTGTATAGTTTTTGTACAGTTCTGTTTTTAAATGTGCGACTTCATTTGTGGAAATACTGTAAAACCCTGACTGCAAATGAGTTCCTTTGATGAGGATTGCTGTGTGTTCTCTAAATCAGTGACAACTCTTTGGCATATGTACCTAGGGCAATCATTTACACTCCCAATTTGGAGGGGCCCCAGCCCTCTGCAGGAAGAGGTAAGGTTCCAGCAAGCTCCTGCGGGCATCTTTCTCCTTCGGCAGCTACATGGCATCTTTTTGACTCTACCTACTTTCTCTCTACATCTCTGTTCAGAATTCCTGCCTTGCTCTATTCTACCCTGTCTATAGGCCCGAAGCAGATTCCTTATTAACCAATGACAATAAAACATTCACAACATACAGGTGGGTATCCCACAACACCAACTTAGGAAGAAAGTGTTTATTTCAGCCAACAGCTCTTGGGTCACCCTCCTGTCACTCAGGGAAGTCAGGGCAGAAACTGAGACAAGAGCTGACACAGGCATGGAGGAGTGCTACTTGCTGGCTTGCCCCATGGCTTACCCATCCTGCCTTATTATAGCAACCCAAGACTACCAGCCTAGAGGTGCCACTGCCCACAGTCAGCTGGGTCCTCCCACATCAAACATTAATCAAGAAAAAGCAGGCTTGTCCACAGGCCAGTCTAGTGGGAGCATTTCTCACTTGAGGTTCAGTCTTCCAAAAATGGCTTAAACGTGTGCCAAATTGGCACAAAACCAGCCAGCACACACAGATTGACATGTAGTATTCTCATGGCTGTGCCTTCTTGTGGCACAAGGTGCAGCAGTCACCAAAGGGAGAGACTTGGTCAGTGGGGTCACACAGTGTGTGCCCCTTGACATCCTTAACAAGTGATAAGTTATCTGTTAGAACAAGGGACTCAGCGCCTTCAGAGTTTACCGTAATCAGTCATGTAGCCAAAATCTTAGACCTCTAGGAAGAAGTCATCTGTGTTTGTGCAAACTAGGTAGTGTGCACCCTGGGGCACTCTAACGGAACAGGACCGATACAATGAATGTGTTTTAAAAGGGAATTTATTATATTGGCTTATGTAGATAGTTCAACAATAGCAATTTTCACAGTGGAGAGGTTGAAAGGCCAATGTATTTATTATATTGGCTTATGCAGATAGTTCAACAACAACAATTTTCACATTGGAGAGGTTGAAAGCCAATAGCTGCTCAGGCCAGGAGACTAGGTGTCTCAGCATCCAGACTAGCGTTCGAGGCCTGGAGGATTCCCAGATAGTTATTCGTCTTCAGTCCATGTCAGCCAGAGAAGCTGTGTTCTCATGTCAGCCCAAAGTGGTGGCGGCAGCAGCTTGAAAATGCCAACAGAGCAGATAAGTTTGCCAGCAAGACCTGAGAGTAAGCAGTTTCCCTCAGACCTGCTTTTATCAGGCTGGCGCTGGGAGGTGCCATCCACTTCAAACAATATGATTAAAAACAAACAAACAAACATCAACAAAACAAAAACAAAAAAACAATGTCAGGCAGCGGTGGCACATGCCTTTAATCTCAGCACTTGGGAGGCAGAGACAAGCAGATCTCTGTGAGTTCGAGGCCAGCCTGGTCTACATGGGCTGGCAGGAATGGGGAGCAGTTGAGGACTGCCCTCTCCTCCTCCTCTCCAGCATCCATGTACCAGTTTACAAAGCTGGGAGGACAGGCAGTGGGGGTGACCTCATAGCTACTGGTAGAAGTGTTGGTCCAGGCTATCTATGACTTGTATCTGGGCTCTACCCCCTGTGATCCTGTGTGGCCAGTGTGCACACACCCATTTTATAGGCAGGAAACCAAATCTCAGATTATCATGGCCTGTCAGAGTCAAGAGTCAGCCCTGTGTCTTCCCACATCCTGTGTGCTAACAGTGCTGGTGGTTTACTCTGTGAACTTGGAGAAAAAGGAGAATGCCGCTGCCCACCACACGTCAGAGTTCCAGACCCAGAAGCTGGTGCTCAGACGCGGACAGATTTTCAACATGAAGGTGGTGCTAAACAGACCTCTCCAACCTCAGGACGAACTAAAGCTGACATTTTCTACCGGTGAGGCCTCAGCCCCGGGAGTGGGATGAAGGGTGGGAACACAAGGTTGATGACTGTGCAATGGCCAAGGGTGATTTTGCCCCCTAAGCCTTAGCTTCCCCATGCTGACAGTGGACTGGGAACTGGGTTAATCACTCTGGCACAGTTGATGAAGCGATGGCCAGGGAAGGGGCAGAGCAAACAGAGGCCAGCCAGTGAGGCAACTGTTCTAAAGGGATCAGAAACACCTTCTGGAGATACGTCACAAAACTGTTTGCTGACACTGTAGTTCTGTTATCAAAAGTCCCACACTTGGGGGCCCAAGGAGATAGTCCAGTCAGTGAAGTGCCTGTCACACGAGCAGGAGGACCCGAGTTAAATCCCCAGCACCTACGTAAAAGCCAAGCAGTAGGGTGAATATTTGGTGGAGCTTACACAGGCTGATCCCTGGAGCTTACTGATTGGCCAGTTTAGACAAATTGGTGAGCTCCAGATTGAGGAAGACATTCAGTGTTGACCTATGGCATACACACACAAACACGCATACATATACACACCACACATACAAATATGCACACACACACACACTGCATTTTTGGCAGGAAGATCATTAGTTTAAGGCATGTTGTAGTGACTGTATTGGCCAGGGCTAAACAATTTAACAAAGCAGAGAGAGAGAGACGGAAGAGAGGACTGGGCTCTGGAGTTATAGGCAAGGGTATAGAAAGAGATGGGGTAGCCTTGCCTAATTTGAGCAGACAGGGCAACCTAGATAGCCAAGGTGGAGGAAGACCATGAGCCCTGTCAAGCAGAGGGACTAACTATCAATTGAGGGCTGCACTCCAGGAACTAGGAAGGAGCAGTGGGGCTTGGTGAGTGGACAAAGATGGCCGTCCTGGGGTTGACGTCCAGACTCACTTCCCTGTTGATGTTTCCAGGAGAGAGAATGTCGCACTTCGTGGAGCTTGATCCGATGACATCCTTCCGTTCTAAGGGCTGGCAGGTGAAAATTACCAAACAGTCCGGCGGCGAGGTGAGGGCCACAGTGTCGGGTTACTGGTGGTGGCTTCTGGGTAGTTCCCTGTCCCCAGTGAGCAGATCCTATTCATCCCTTCCTTGCTTCCCAGTGTACAATGCCGCTTACCACTGTAGCCTTGACTCTGGGTACCGCAGCGTCTTGCTTACCCATAGCGCACAGTAGCTCTAACTAGCCAGATGTTACGTAACTCTTGTTCCGTAGTTATATGTTTGCTGGAGGAAATGAACAGAGGAAAATGAGTAAGAATAACCCATCAGGGCCAGGCGTGGTGGTGCACATCTTTATTCCCAGCACTCTTGGGAGACACAGGCAGGTGATCTCTGTGAGCGGCCTGCCAGCCTGGGATAGATAGTGAGTTCCAGGACAGCCAAGGCTATGGAGAGAGACCCTGACTCAGAGAGAGGTAGCAGGGAGACAGGGGAGGAGGGGAGGGGAGAAGATCAATAACAACCCTTCTTCCTGCAGATGCTGTGTGCATTGCGGAGACGGGAGAGGGGAGAGGGGAGGTGGGAAGATCAATAACAACCCTTCTTCCTGCAGATGCAGATGTCCACTCCGCCTCCAGGCCTTTTGTTTAAATTCAAAAGCAGTTGAAGGAGCTTTTTGCTTCTCACCCCCTTCTCTTAGCAGAACGTGACATCATCATCATCAGTGTCCTTTGTTTAGGTTGCCAGCACAGCAGCCTCCACAGGTGTGAGGGCTTAGGTGGCTTCTCTGGCATCTTTTGTGGTGCTTTCTGTCCTCCCGGTGTTGGACAGTCACCACCCGCTGTCCCCTCTCCTAGCTAGACCCCTGAACTAGTCTTCAGGCACAGCCTACAGATTCCACTGCTAAGTTAACGCCAAGATTTAAAGAGGGCCCTGGTCTTCAGCACCCCCCCCCACCCCCAGCCTCTTTTCCTTCCTTCTCTCCGGGCCGGAACCAGGTCTTCAGTTTCCTCTCTGCAGCAGCATTTTGTGCTTTTCAGGAACTCATGACAGCCTCTCTAGGGGAGGTCTAGGCCCAGTCTCCTTGGCTAGGAACCGCAGTCTGGGTCATGGAGCTGGTAGGAATGGGAGGGCTAAGTTTCTTCACTCAAAAGATATTAATATTTCCTGTTTAAAATTGCTTATTTTTTATAGCACCCATGAAGGAAGTAAATTTTTTTAAAAAATGGGATTTTTTTTTAAAAAGTATATATATTTTTTCTTTATTTTTAATCAAGTGTGTGTGTGTGTGTGCACGCGTGCGCGCGCGTGCGTGCGCGGTGCGCGCACGTGCCTGTGATATTTATATGTGAGTCAGGTGCCCAAGGTACTGAATCCCCTAGAGCTGGAGTTAAAGGCAATGTGAGCTGCCTGACATGGGTCCTGGGAATTGAACTTGGGTCCTCTGCAAAAGCAGTACAAGTCTTTAACCAATGAGCCATCTCTCCAGCCTTTCTTTAAACATGTGAACATGTATGTAAGACCCTGTATAGATCAGGGTGTCTGACATTACTGGTACCATGGAAGGCTAGGCTTCCTGGGTTGCTTGGTAATGAACGATGGTGAGGGTTCTAGTCTGTGCTGGGACCCAACAGGAAAGACCTTCCTCACGAGCCGAGAGCTGTCAGCTGAGGACTTTGTCTCACCTGTGCTGCTGGTGCTCAGGAACACCTTCTCACAGAACGGCCCCTAATCAAGGCAGCCAAATGCCACTGGGGGTTGAGAGAGAGGACATCCTGCCTTCCAGAAGGCTCACTCTCCTTCTTACTGACTTGGTTTGTGTTGCTTGTTTAAGTCCCACAACCACCTCCAGGAGAGGGAGGAGTCAGCAAACTTTCAAGCAAAGAAACTTATGCACAGGAGAAACTGAGCAAGTAGTCAATGCCATTCAGCTAGCGGAAGACAGGGCCATCGCTCCTAGAAGGCACCTTGTAACAGAAAGCATCTCATAGGTTTAGAAGCCTCTGGGTTGTGTGTAATGATGGTAAATAAAATTCTTAGTGCAGCTGTAGGTACAGTGATGTCTATGTCTTAGTTCTCTGCCCAGTCACTACCTACCCTACAGCACTGGATGGCAGTCTGGGTGCCCTTGAAGATGCGTCAGGCCCTGCAGGGTTGAATGTGACCTAGGGTTTCCAGCATGCTAGGCAAGTGTTCTACTGCTGAGCAGCACCCATGCCCCGCAGAGAGCAGGAGCTGACATTTGCTTTGCCTCTTGGAGCCCTGGGTGCTAGATCAGACTCCTGACGTCATAGCCACAGGATCTGCCTTATGATCTGGGAGGTGGCCCTCTCTGCATACAGGAGCGAAAGGAACAGAACTTGGGCTGAAATACACCTAGGAGCTGCAAACCCAAGTTTTTTTTTTTGTTGTTGTTGTTTGGATTTTTTCGAGACAGGGTTTCTCTGTAGCTTTGGTTCCTGTCCTGGAACTAGCTCTTGTAGACCAGGCTGGCCTCGAACTCCCAGAGATCCGCCTGCCTCTGCCTCCCGAGTGCTGGGATTAAAGGCGTGCGCCACCACCACCCGGCTCAAACCCAAGTTTATCTGCCACTTTGGTAGACTTCCTAGACCTTCGGGCCTTGTCGGTTGCATCTTCTTCCATCGGGGTATGCCTGGTCTCCGAGCCAGCCCTAGAGAGGGCAATTTGTCGGTACTGTTGATTCTCCAGGGGTGGGGGGCTCCCAGGATTCAGAGCTGAGTCTGGGAAGAACGCGTCTGCATGTCTCATGTTCCATGCAGATCACACTGGCTGTCATCAGCGCCGCCGACGCCATGGTGGGGAAGTATTACCTGAAGGTGAATGAGAGTAAAGGTGGAATATTCTTCCTTCTCTTCAATCCATGGTGTGCAGGTAACTCAGGAGTTCGGCTGTGCTGTGGAGTGTGTCCCCCACACACACTCACAGACCTCATGTGACACAACCAGGAGTGCTCACACCCACAACACGGAGTGCCCGTGCTCGCACCCACAACCAGGAATGCCCGTGCTCGCACCCACAACCAGGAATGCCCGTGCTCGCACCCACAACCAGGAATGCCCGTGCTCACACCCGGTGCTGAGCCCCCAAGCTGTTGTTTGCTCTCAGGGCCCTCTCAGACTCGCTGACCGGCATGATCCAGGCACAGTTGCTGCTTGCCTAGAAGATTCTCTGGTGGCCAAGCTCACAAACGCTTGTTTTTTCTGCCATTTCACCTTGCCAAACCCAGCCAGCTTCTGCTACAGCCCTGCCCAGAGGCTGCTGGGAGCCACAGGGACTCCTCTGTCTTCACACCTGGCTCTTCTCAGATCATCCCTTCCTGGCTACACTTGAGCCTTTATACAAATGTTACTCATTTTTATTTTAAATTTTTATTTTTTAATTTTAACTTTCTCTCTCTCTCTCTGTGGTTTTTTGTTTTTGTTTTTCAAGACAGAATTTCTCTGTGTAACAGCACTGGCTGTCCTGGAACTAACTCTGTAGACCAGGCTGGCCTCGAACTCACAGAGATCTGCCTGCCTCTGCCTCCTGAGTGCTGGGATTAAAGGCGTGCGCCACCACCACCCGGTTTATGAATTATACTTCATCATAATTTCCTTATTTTCAAATTTACTCACATTTTTCCATTGAAAGAGCCATGCACCTGGCTCAGGATGTCCTTTTGGAAGTTCTTCATTTTTTTAATTTTGTTTATGTTTTTGCTTTGAGACAGAGTCTCCCTATGTAGCTCTGGTTGTCTTAGAACTCTCTCAGTGTCGACTAGTCTGGCCTCAAATTCATAGAGACCCACCTGCCTCTACCTCCCAAGTGCTTGTGTCAAAGGCATGAGCCACTGTGTCTGGCTGTTTGTATTTTCAATGTACAGTGTATTGCTGTGACCCTTCCTGCTTCCTGTACCTATTCCCCCAGTATTTGTTGTCCTGGCCCTATGGTAAACCTGCCTCCATCTCACGAGTAGTCAGTAACCCACATGTGTGTTGTCCTGCTTCAGATGATAGCGTTTACATGCCTAGTGAGGAAGAACGGGCAGAGTACATCCTTAATGATACCGGCTACATTTACATGGGTTTCGCCAAACAAATCAAAGAGAAGCCCTGGACCTTTGGTCAGGTAATGGATTGTCTTCTTCTGGCTGCACCATGCATGTTTTTCTTGGGTGATATCAAACAAAGGCTGTGGAGCAAAGTGGGTTCACTTCAGCTGAAAAACTGGCCCCCCAAGTGTGAAATCTGCCTGAGAGGACTAAGATCCACAGACCCCACAGGAGAAGCGGTTTGAGCCAGAGGCCCCTTGTTCAGAGCCCACCAGGGCCTTTCTTATCCTTGGCTCTTTCCGATCTCCTATATTCCAGGGAATTTATCCAGGAACCGTTCAGCAAGTCCTTATATAGGTGCCAGGTGACAGTGTGGCAAGAAGCTCAGACCAGGAGGCATTTGGAAGACTTGGGTGCAGAAGGTTCTGCTGCACAGAGGGATGGTGTCTTGGCACAGCTATAGGACAGAGGTTTGGTGGCTAACGAGTCCACTGTGCCAGCTTCATGGCATCAGAAGATGCCAGTCTTCCTCCCACATTTCACAGAGCAAAACACTCTGGAAAATGCCCACCCTTCAAACCTGCCTCCTGTCCCTGGTCTCTGCACAGAGGATAGGACAGAGGAGGAGCAGTGGAGGAGGGACTTCCAGTCAGTAGGGAGTCTGCTTTGTGGGCAGCATGGTGTCAGGTTGTCCTGTGGCTGAAAGGCCAAGAGAGCGGTAGAAAAGGGGTGGGACTCGGTCGACAGCAAAGGGAGACTTCTTGGGAGACTTTGCTGGAATTCTAGGTGAGTCGCTCCTCTCAGAGACTGGCTCAACTCTGCTGCTTTCTGAACCACAGCTGTTCCTTCTGCTTTGCTGGTTTCCCATTGGACAGCAGCATAACCAGCACATACCACATCCGTGGACAGACTCTGACCACGCTACCTTATGGGATGTTCTTTGTAGCCTAGTAAAACTGCTTAAACAGGATTTAAAAAGTAACTCAGGCCTGCACTGAGCTGGGTACTGCTGGCCTAGCTTGTGTGAGGCCCTGGTTCTATCCCTAGTAGTGCTCATCACACAAGACTTAGAAATACACGGGCCAGGTTTGGTCGCACATGCCTGTGATGTAAACACAAGAGAGGGTGACTCTGAAGCCGGTGTAGGGTAAGTAGGAAGATACTGTCTCAGTACACCAGTGTGAACCAGGCATAGGAGCCAAAGCCTGTAATCCCAGCACTCAGGAAGCAGAGGCAGGCGGATCTCCATGAGAATGGAGCTAGTCCGTTCTATATAGCAGGTTCCAGGAGAGCCAAGACTGCACAGACCCTGGCTCAATAAAACAAAACAAACAAAAAGACCTTCAACAATCGGCAGGTGGGGAGGAGGAAGAACAAAGAAGAAACTACAGTACATAAAACAAAATGTCAGCTTTCCGTGGTGACGACATTGCAGTTTAGAGCATTTCATTCTCTTAAACGCTTGTTTTACATTTATTGTGTGTGGTGCACTGTAAGTGTTGCAGTCCCGGGGGAAAGGCTTCCCCAGTGGAGGTGTTGCAGCTCTGTGTGTGTATGTGTGGGGGGGGTTCCAATGCAAGTGTTGCAGCTCTGTGTGTGTGTGTGGGGGGGGGCAGTTCCAATGCAAGTGTTGCAGCTCTGAAGGGAAAGGTATCCTGGCGGTCGGGAGCCAGGGAATATCACAAAGTCACAGCGCACAACAAACTTCACACAGGAGATTTATCGGGTGAGACGCAAGCGGGTGACTGCGTTTGCTGGGGTGAGAAGCAGCAGGACACCAAGGAGACAGACTTAAATGGGGTTTCCTGGGGATGGAGTTTTCCAGGGTGGGGATTAGTGGGATTTCACACCAAGCCCAGGGATTGGTGGGTTTTGAGGCTCAGGCATTGGTGGGTTTTGGTAGGTTTTCAACCTGGAAGTGGACTTGGACCTGTGACCCTACATGCACACATGCGGCCCCGCGTGTGGAGGCTCTCTTCATGGGGTAGATCTTGAGGATCAAACGCAGGTGCTTTTCCCACTAAATCAAACTGCCTACACTAGTCTTTATTTTTAAGATATTTATTTATCTTATTTTATTTTGCCTGTGTACGTCTGTGCACTGTGTACTTGCCTGGTGCCTGTGGAAGCCAAAAGAGGACATTGGCTTTCCTGGAACTGGCTATGAGCCACCATGTGGGTGTAGGAATTAAACCCAGGTCCTCTGCAAGAGCAACGAGTGCTCTTAGCCACTGAATCATGTCCATCACCACCCTCATCCACTTTTTATGACCAATACTAACCAAGTTGAGATGACATTTCTCGTGCACAGCTTGGCAACTTGTTTCATTGATTTAACTTGATTACCAAAGGATTTCCCTCGCGGAACTAAAACCTCTTTGTGTCCTTTATATATGTGTGCACTTACCCACTGAGCCATCTTCCCAGCCCCGTGTTCATCTTTTCAATAGTTGTGCCCTGTGAGCCTTTGGATGTACTAACTGTTGTCATGTGTCTGACTGCTTAGTGGCTTCTACTGCAGAGTGTGGAGGATCTTTGGGAGACTGTGGGCAATTTCCCTTACTTTGGAGATGAGTTATCCTTCAAGGAAATACAAATCAGATGGGGTTGGTTAGTGTCTGCCACAGGACAGACTCCTGACGCCTCTCTCTCTATCTCCACGACAGTTTGAGAAGCACATCCTGAAATGCTGCTTCTCCCTGCTGACCCATCTGGAGCCCAGTGAACTGCAGAGCCCGGTGATTGTGTCCAGGACCATCTGCACCATGGTATGTGGAGAGGCCAGACTCCACCTCCAGGCTCCCAGAAGTCTGCAGAGTAAATGCTGCTGTGGTCAGTCAACACCCGCTCAGCCGAGTTGGGTTTTCCTGTAGACACTAAGCTGCTCTCCATGAAGCTCACGGGGAGCTGTGACTGAGCAGTTAAAACTGTCAAGGGATGTGTTGTCTGCCATTGTCCTTCTGAGGACAGGTTCTCAAATTTGAGTTCAGAAGGCCAACTTTGCCACTTCTAAGTTGATCGTAGGAAATGGCTTTTCCAGTCTACAAGATGGCGTAAATATTCGAGGTTCTCGCCCTCCCTGTAGACCTGGCTGCAGCTGGGATGTTTTATGTAAGAATTCATTGCTAGCAACAAATTCACGCACTATGATGTGCTGCTATGCTATGCTAACTTTCTTAGCAGCAGTGTATCCAGTAATCCTGATTTGTCAGCCGACGCAAACATAGGTTCTTTTATTTCAGTTCTTACTAATATTCACTCTTAGATAACACATCACATAGTAAATATGCCTACATGTGTGTATGCATGTGTGAATGTATGTGTGTACAGATGTAAGTTATAGAATGGTCACAAAAGGATCACAGAAACTTCAGCAGAATCCAAGGAGTTCAAAGAGGCAGAGAAGCTGCAAGAAGGATGTGTGTGTGTGTGTGTGTGTGAGAGAGAGAGAGTTGTGTGCATGAGAGAGGGGTGTGTGTGTGAGAGAGAGAGGGGTGTGTATGTGTGTGTGTGTGAGAGAGAGAGAGAGAGAGAGAGAGAGTTGTGTGCATGAGAGAGGGGGGTGTGTGTGAGAGAGAGAGGGGTGTGTGTGTGTGTGAGAGAGAGAGAGAGAGAGAGAGAGAGAGAGAGAGAGAGCGCTAACATTGCTGAAGATCTGTTGGGAAGTGCTGCAGGGTAAAGCCTCAGGGTCAAGCAAGGCTGTAGAAATGAGGTGTGGGACAGTGGAGGCAGCCGGGTGAAAAGCAGGACAGGGTCCAGACTGACAGCGATTTAAGTAGACCATATTAGCAGTAGGAGCAGAGCTGAGCAGAGATTCCTGGGACAGGCAGTTCCCTTGTCCATACCAGACACTCAGGTGACAGATCACCATTACGACGTTAGCTGTCCTTCACCTTGGGGTCCAGATGAAGGTGTGTGGTAAGGTGCTGGGCCTGATTGTCCCATTAGGATTTAAGATGCCCGTGTGCCCTCATGGTTCTAATTACCTTGCTACATTTATAGCCTGATTTCCTTTTGCCGTTAGGTAAGTCATGTGTCAGTCTGTACTCACAGGTGTCCTGACAAGCAGTGTCTATGTGCCGGAAAGTCACCCCGCCTCTGCATTTGCACCCTGAAGTCTCACGTGGGCATCACAGCCTTTCCATGTGATGAGAGATGCTCTTCTCTGGCTCAGTGAGGGATGGTTTCTCTGGGGGAGTACAGAAGGAGAGACTAAGTCTCCCTATGTAGTCAAGACTAGTCTTAAACGTGTCCCTTGTTCCTCCTGTGTGCTCTGCTTGTCCTGACAGACTCTGGGGTGTGGGAAGGGCACACACACTAACACTGCTCTGTCCCGTGTCAGATGTGTGCCGTGAACAACGGCGTGCTGGTGGGGAACTGGTCAGGAGACTACAGCAAAGGCACCGCCCCCTACGTGTGGACCAGCAGCGTGCCCATCCTGCAGCAGCACTTCATCACCAAGGAGCCTGTGTGCTTTGGCCAGTGCTGGGTTTTCTCTGGGATCCTGACCACAGGTAGGCGGCAGCCGGGGCAGGGGCCGCTCAGCCCCCGCAGAAGCTGACCATCCTGTCTGGGCTCATTTCAGCATTGAGAGCAGTGGGCATCCCGGCTCGCAGCGTGACTAACTTTGAGTCAGCCCATGATACGGGGAAGAACCTCATAGTAGATATCTACCTGGATGAATCGGGCAAGACAATTACACATCTCACCAAAGACTCTGTCTGGTAGGCTCCCTCCTGGCTGGCTAGGGTTCCTCCTCTCTTCTCCTGTGGGCTTTCAGCCTCCTCTGTCGACAGGTTGGGAGCAGTGTCAACTCCAGAAACCCACTTTGCAGAGCCAACCTCATTGCGTGACGCAGAACTCCTGGGAAGGCTTGTTAAACACGAAGATCCCTGGGCTGCAGCCTCTGCCCCCATGGAGGCAAAGACCAAGAACTGGTCTTTACTTTTGGCCTCCAGCCCTGGAGACTGAGACAGGCTGCTGTCTGCTACACTGATGTAATTGGCACCTCTAGTCAACCAGGGGCACTGTCTCCTCTGCTCTCTGACCCAGTGCGCAGCACCTTGCAGGCTAAAAGCACAGGGATTTTAAGGGAAGTAGGATGTCTGGAGGTTTGGGGTCATGTCTCCCACAGCTGGATGTGCCAAGTCTTTCACTTTAGCACAAGTGTTGGAGACACCAAGCTCTGTTAATCCATATGATGCAACTGTCTTAAAAATAGCAAGAATAACTGGACAGTGGTGGCGCATACCTTTAATCCCAGCACTGGGGAGTCAGAGGCAGGTGGATCTCTGAGTTCAAGACCAGCCTAGTCTACAGAGTATGAGTTCCAGAACAGCCAGGGCTACACAGAGAAACCATGTCTCAAAAACAAACAAACAAAAAGGCAAGAATATGGAATACTGTCCAGCTACAAAGCTATAAAATTATTCATCAATAAAATCAGAATCCCTTTGAGTGGAGAAAAGGTTTACAGTTGTTTGCCCATTCATTCAGCAGAGGCTAGTGATTGGGGTCTTTGGGTCTCAGGGGCTTCTCCCCCACTGCCCCTCTGCTCTAAGCCCCGCTCTCCACATGGCTCCCCACCGTCCTAGCCTTTGTTGACAAAGGTCCCCCTCTCCAGAACCTTAGAGGGCCGTGGTGAGTTTCTCTAACTGCATGGCTGGCTCGTTTCCACTGCCACAGGAATTTCCACGTGTGGACAGACGCCTGGATGAAAAGACAGGATCTACCCCAGGGCCATGACGGCTGGCAGGTCCTGGATGCTACACCACAGGAGATCAGTGAGGGTGAGTTTGTTTGGGGCTCAGGAGGAGCTGGGGATGGAGGCCGTGTCTGGGGTCTTGGGTGGCGACACTCACACTGAGCAAGGCCTTACAGAGAGGACACAAGTGACAGTCACACGCCACAACAGTAAGTGCAGGCGCTTCCTGATGTACAGCGCATAACTCACCTTTTCACATGTTCGTGTGTGCACACACATGCATCATGGTATACACGTGAAGGCCAGAGGACAGGTTGTGAGAGTCGGTGCTCTCCTCCCATCACATGGGTACGAGGGGTTGGATTAAGGCTGCCAGGCTTAGCAAGTGCCATTGGCTACTTCGTATCTCACTAGCCCACAGCTCACCTTTAAAGTGAGTTTGGTCACTGTCTGTGTTTGGCAAACCCAGGCTCAGGAAGGTATGGTGAATGGGACTCTTAGCCACAGGTCCCTGAGTAGCTGACCACAAAGCCCAAGCTGGATGGAGTGGGAGTGTCCCAGCTGGCTGGTTACCTGTATCTGGTCCTGGGTGGGAAGGAGCTTGGGGAGTGTCTGGGCAGATGAAGTCTGGTCTGAGGTTACACGGGAAATCTTATGGATTTGTTACAGGGTTAAAATGCCTTACCAGTGGGAAACTGACCTGCACGCTTAAAAGATTAATAAAGGAGAAAGCCCTTTAAGAGTGTGTGACTGTTTCTGGCTGATGCACAAAGGGAAGCAGCCTCGAACAGAAAACGTTTCCAGCTTGTTTATGTAGCCTTAGACTTATGCATGTCATCTACACTGTCACCCTTAAATCTCTTTCACATCCCAGGGGGACCCTGACCTCCACAGGACACAGGCCCTTGCAGGGGACTTCTTTAGCCGTTCCAGGAGCAAGGTCCTCACCCAGACAGAGGGAATAGTGTGGATAGAGGAGGGGTACCCAGAGGCAGAGGCTCAGTCCCCAAAGGCATTCAGATTACAATGTAAAGTATTTTGGTGCCTGTATTATTCCAAAAACCAGCGTGTCCCAAAGGCTCCCTAAGGCAGGGTCACAGCCTCACAGCTCCTGATGGCACCAGCCAGGGGCCTCCAGAGATCTGCTGTTCCTCACCTCCCCACACCGCCTGTGCTGAAAGGTGCTCATCAAGGGGTCCTTTCTCTGGGGTCCCAGTTGTCTCTGCCAGGGTGGGGACGGTAGCCTTGCAACTGGGCTGTGCACAGGTTACAGTCGCCTGCAACTTAGCTGCGCGCAGCCCACAGTCGCCACCTCTGGGAGGTAGCAGAAGCCTTGTGCCCAGGTGGAAAGGGCTTTAGAAGACCACCTATCCATTCACACTGTAGATAAGGTGATGGCAGAGTGTGGATGCCCTCTGCATGTTAGAAGCAAGAGTGTTAGATAGAAGCGCTGTTCTGAGTCTTAGCTCACTACACTGAATTGCAGGGTTGGCTGCTTTTGAGTGGCTAGGGTAGGAGTCGTGTATATTGAAGGTTTAAATAAAACAAGGAAACGGCAAGACCAGTGTTGAGAGTACAGTGTGCAAAATCAAACCGCTATGTACAATGAAAAGCCGAAAGACCAATGCTTACTAAGTTGTTAGTGACGACCAAGGAGACCTCTCTGCTCCTATGTCAGAGCTAGAAGGCAGCATTATCAGTTCAGGTCAATAGTGACAGCTGGTGAGGGGAAGTGCCATTGTATACTGCTTTGTTTGATGTTTGATGACTTTATGAGGTCAGTACTACCTTTATACCCAATATCCAGGAAATGAAGGTACAGGGCCATACAGAAACAGGCAATGTTCTGGGATGAATGGAAATAGAGGCTCCTTCCCTCTGGACCTGAGAATTCCTGGACATTTCAGTTCTAAGCTGGGCTGTGTTCTTAGTGGTAGATAGCAGTCAGGCTGCCTGGGAAGCCCCTGTCTCCTCCCTGATTGGGTGGGATTTTTTACCGTTGCTGTGATGAACTTAGGGGACAGACCCCAGCAACCATCCCCTCTTCCTTCCCCTCAGGAGGCTTCCGCACCGGGCCATCTCCACTGAGTGCCATCCGCCTGGGGAAGGTCGAAATCCAGTACGACACCAAGTTTGTCTTCACCGAGGTCAACGGCGACAAGTTCATCTGGCTGGTGAAGCAGAACCAAGGCAGGGAGAAGAACGTCCTTATCGCTGTGGAGACTGCGAGCATCGGCAAGAACATCAGCACCAAGATGGTGGGCGAGAACAAGCGCGAAGATATCACCTTGCAGTACAAATTCCCGGAAGGTAGCTGCGCAGGGACCTGAGGGGAGAAACCTAGGGCATCGTTGGCCATAGGGTTCCTGTCACAGCAGCCCGACCATGTACGCTTCGGCAAGAATGTGGCACTACCCCAAGCCGGGTGAGATGAGGGTGACTGTGTCCTGGGGCAGACTTGGCATGACACACAGTTTGTCCAGTCCAGGGCAGGATATAGCTGGGTGTGGTGGCACACAGCTGGAGGTTCGGGTAAGGGAACTGTACTGCTTTCTGGGGGGTCAGCCTCCAGCAGCACAGGGCTTTGAAAGGAATCCAACCAGTCAGCCTAAGCTAAGCTTGTCTGTCTGAGGGGTCTCAGTGAAGGAACACTCTTACACAGTCTCGATGGCTTTCTTCCTTGTTCTCTTGTGTTCTTTCTATGTTCTTTCTGCTGTATACTTTTTTCTACAGTTTATATATCCCAACAAAGTCTTTCAGGCAATGTAGGAGTTACAATGTGGTTCATTCTGCTTTTCAAGTGAATGATTACAATGAATACAAAACACACAGAAAAAAACAGCATGTTTTCCATATCCCTCACACTACAGGTGAGAAACAAACTATCCCAAGAACCCATGCACATTTATTTGTTGCAGATTTGTTTTTAGCAATTTGTTATAGATTAACTGTGTGGGCAGGCAAGCTATTCATGTCAGAGCTTTTACTGGCTGGCTGCATTTGCCTTTACAAAGAAAGGGCCAATTACTTTATTACTTATCTTGAAAGGTAATCTTATAAGGAGTCTTTTTTGGTGGTTATGGGGGAGTTCAAGACAGGGTTTCTCTGTAGCTTTGGAGCCTGTCCTGGAACTTGCTCTGTAGACCAGGCTGACCTCGAACTCACAGAGATCTGCCTGCCTCTGCCTACTGAGTGCTGGATTACTGGATTAAAGGTGTGGGCCATCATCCTGGTCCAGGGCTTTGTTTTTTAGAGTACTAGAGCCGGAAACCAGGGTTTTATGCACACTAGGCAAGCACTCTGCCAGAACTGTACCCCAGGCTCAAGTCAGTCTCTGCCTCCTGTGTCTAGATCTGTCCCACTGTGCAGTAAATCTACCGAGATTCCACCAAGCCAGGCTACCTGGAGAATTATAGCCTGCACGCCATGGGGTTTCCGATGCTGGACATGCAGTTTCTGTTCCTCAGCCACCAATAGTGGGAACAGGTGGTCTTGAGGAAGAGGCTCCAGATATGGTGAGGTGTTCCCTAGAGCACAGCCTGAGGGAGGTGAGCAGAAGAGATGGGGCTTCAGAGGTTGTCCTGGTGGTGCCTGCATCCCGAGACAGCAGCTACTCCTGTGTCTGGCCTTGCTGTGCTCACATAGGGCCTGTTTGCATGTCCACGACGGTTGTGGCGGCAGGGTGCTTGTGGGCAGCAAGACAGTCATCCACATCTGTGGGCATCCCCGATTCCCTGCAGGATGGAGATGCGGCTCAGATGGTGGTGTGGTTCTATGAAAACAAGGCATACTAACGCATGCCATAGTCCCAGCCATGAAGAGGTCAAGGCAGTGGTAGCAGAAGTTTAAGGTCATCATTCGCAGCACAGTGAGTGTGAGGCCAGGCCCCGGGGGGGGGGGGGGGAGGCAAGAAGAAAGAGAAGGGTGGTCGGTGTAAAGAAGGCAGGAGCTGCTCACTGTAGTGTGACAGGAGGGCGGAGTCTGCAGGACACCGAGTCTTCCTGTCCGACCTAGACCCAGGACAGTGTCTGCCCTCTGTAAACAGACTGTCAGGCTTGGAGGCAAGTGCCCTTGTCCTCCGAGCCATCTCACTGCCCTAGTAGGAGATTTAAGAAAGAAACAATCAGAGCGAGGGCTGCCTCAGAGAGGGAGAGAGTTCAGTGTACTGTTGCTTTTTCCTTGTACCTTTTCCTTCTGCCTTGAAGCCTGGATAATTACATGACCCTAACCTCAAATCTGATGGTTTCCTGTGTAGTCTCTAAGCTGTTAGTGACTTAGGCTATTACATGTTCTGTATTGATAGTCTCTGCTTGGTGAGCTACTGCTGCACTCTCTGTCCCTTCAGTTCCTTAATAGATCTACAATGGTTTCGCACTTATTTAACTTTGTGTATGTGGTGTGCATGTGTGTGTGAGCACACCACAGTGTATGCGGTGTGCATGTGTGTGTGAGCGCACCACAGTGTGTGCGGTGTGCATGTGTGTGTGAGCACACCACAGTGTATACGGTGTGCATGTGTGAGCACACTACAGTGTATGCGGTGTGCATGTGTGTGTGAGCGCACCACAGTGTATGCGGTGTGCATGTGTGTGTGAGCACACCACAGTGTGCCTGTGGAAGTCAGAGGACATTCTGCCATGTGAGTCCTGAGGATTGAACTCAGGTCACCAAACTTGGAGTAGCCCCTCTGACTATATTTAAAATAGAGAACTTAAAGTTTTTCTCTAGTAAGTTCCAAATCAGGCTTCTGCAGGGCCTGGTTTTCCTTGTTAAAAGCGATAAGCTTGGAGGATACGCCGTGGCAGTCTGGAGACCAGATCTTGTTTGCCATCCTTACTGTGTGCTATGCGCTGTCTCCCTGAAGACCTCTGCACAGTCTGTTTTTATCATGGGAAGCCTCTGACTTCTCCTCCTATTTGCCTCATGAGCAGCTGGGGACCAGTGTGCTGCAGCCTTGGTCGTCTGGGATACCTACACAAACTCACCTTGGCTGGGGGGCTGTGCCCTTCTGCAGGACTTGGTGCTGTGCCCACTTGGGCGCTGTGCCCATTTGGGAGCTGTGTCCACTTGGGCTGTGCCCATGCAGGGTCTGTGCCCACACAGGCTGTGCCCACTCAGGTTGTGTCCACTCGGGGGCTGTGCCCACTCAGGGGCTGTGCCCACTCAGGTTGTGTCCACTCGGGGGCTGTGCCCACTCAGGCTGTGTCCACTCGGGGGCTGTGCCCACTCGGGGGCTGTGCCCACTCAGGCTGTGTCCACTCGGGGGCTGTGTCCACTCAGGGGCTGTGCCCACTCGGGGGCTGTGCCCACTCAGGCTGTGTCCACTCCGGGGGCTGTGTCCACTCGGGGGCTGTGCCCACTCGGGGGCTGTGCCCACTCAGGCTGTGTCCACTCGGGGGCTGTGCCCACTCAGGCTGTGTCCACTCAGGCTGTGCCCACTCAGGCTGTGTCCTCTTGGGGTCTGTGCCCACTCAGGGGCTGTGCCCACTCAGGCTGTGTCCACTCGGGGGCTGTGTCCTCTCGGGGACTGTGCCCACTCAGGGGCTGTGCCCACTCAGGCTGTGCCCATTCGGGGGCTGTGCCCTTCTGCAGGACTTGGTGCTGTACTTAAGCCTCACTTGCACAGAGCCTCAAGATGAGAGGTACAGCTTGCTTGTCTTTTCCCTTCCCTAGCTTCTCTTCAGGTTTGTAAAACTGTCTTTCAAATAAGCACACCAGGAAAGAGTCTGTTGGTTGTGAGCCGAGTCTGCTCAAGTAACAGTGAGCTAGCTCTATGAGTGGACATTTCCAGGGAGCTGTCCTAGAAGTCAGAGGAGCATAAAGTTCGTGTGATGAGGTTGTAGGTATGCTCCAGACCTAAAGAGGTTTCTGACTTCACTGTGAGCAGCACTGCTGGTTTTCCAGGTGACCAAGGGTCTGGGAGGAGGGGAGGCAACAGGATCACCTCATGCCTTCTGAATGCCTCCAACTCACTCTGTTGTCCAGGCTGGCTTGAAGTCATGGCAATTCTCCTGCCTCAGGTTTCTAAGTGCTGCTGGGATTACAGGTATGAGTCACCATGCCTGGCTCAGTGTGTTATTGTGATTAAATTATCCTTAGTTTGATGTCAAAGGTCCTGGGTAGGTTGGAGGTGGAGTAACTCTTTGTTTGTGTTCCCACAGCTTTTTAGGAGACTAGGGCGCTCTGCTCTTCCTGCTGCCGACCACTTAAGACAAGTCCCCAGCACGCGGCCTTGGGTAGTTCTCAGTGTGAATCCATAGCTCCTGGGAGCCTCCATAGTCCTAGTCAGTGGGTGTCTTAGTTTGGTTTCTGTTGATGTGATAAAGACCATGATGGAAAGCAACTTGGGCCAGGCAGTGGTGGCAAACACCTTTAATCCCAGCACTGGGAAGGCAGAGGCAGGCGGAGCTCTGTGAGTTCGAAGCCAGCCTGGTCTACAAGAGCTAGTTCCAGGACAGCCCGGGCTGTTACACAGAGAAACCCTGTTTTGAAAAACCAAAAACAGAAAAGAAACTTGCGAAGGAAAGGGTTTATTTGGCTTACTCATCCCAGGTCATGGTCCACTGAAGGAACCCAAAGCAGGAATTCAAGGCAGGAACTGAGTCAGAAGCCACAGAGGAAGACTGCTGACCGGCTTACTCCTCACGTCTTACTTAACCTGCTTTCTTATACAACCCAGACACACCTGCTGGGGTGTCAGAGCCACAGTGGTACAGGCCCCTCCCACATTGATCATTATCAAGAAAATGCCTATGGGCTGATCAAATGGAAGCATTTTCTCAACCGAAGTTCTCTCTTTCCAGATGAACCTGCTTTGTGTCAAGTTCACAAAAATATCTAACCAGGACAACCGACTCTTTGTCAACTTGACACTGAAATACAACTCTATGAAACAATACCCTTTCCTGTCTTGCTTATCCCTAAGATCCTATATTAATATCAATATCACAATATAAAAACATTCTGAAAGTCCCAAAGTCTTTTAAAATTCAGTCTCTTTAAGATATCCAAAGTCTCTTAACTGGGTTCCTGTAAAATAAAACATGAGTTACATATTTCTTATTCCAAGAGGGGAGACCCAGAGCATAGTTACAGTCAAATCAAATAAAACACAAAATTAAACACCCAGTGCTTTACATCTGAGACCGACTTCCGGTCTCTGGACTCCCAAGGGGCCCCCGGCTCCGCTTTTGGGGCTCTGCCACCTGCAGCACAAAGAACTCATCTCCTAAGCTCAAGTTAGGTCCATGCCACACCTGCCTCTGCCCTTGGTGGTCATTCCATGGTCTTTGTATTTCCGATATGCTGGGTCTCCATGGCTGTACCTTTATCAATGACCTCTCCTGGCCTCTCACAGTGCCATGCTTCAGGTGATACCGATGATATCTTCATGTCTTTTAAACCAGCACCACCTGGGAAGCATATACTACCAAGTTTAGCAGCTAGCATGAGATGCAGGCTTAGCCCTTTCTAAACCACAGTTCCTGGGTGCTGACGATGAGGAAATACTCCCAGAAGATTTCACCTCAGTGATGCTGGTCTCTTCATGAAATCTGATTCCTCAACTCCGGCTAACCAGTAACCAATTGTCTCATAAAGGTTTCACTCTAGTTGGTGCTGGTTTCTTGATTATCAGCTGCCCTTTCTTTTTGTGTGTGAAACAGGGTCTGGGCTAGAACTTTCTATATAGACCAGGCTACCCTCAAAGAGATCTGCCTGCCTTTTCCTCTCAAGTGCACAGCTGATTCTTCAACTCCAGCTGGCCAGATACCACAGAGTCTTAGTTCAAATGTATCATACAGATGGCTCTCATAGATTCTTTAAGGGACTCTTAAGATTCTCTTGAAACTTTTCAAGCCAGGATTCCATTGTCTCCATTGCTCTCAACATTTGTATTTTCCCAGCTCCCACAGAACAGCGCCCACTGACCTTTGAACACTCAACAGCTTTTCCAGATCAATGTCCCAAAGTCCTCCCATAACCTTCCCCAAAATGACATGGTCATGTTTGTCACAGTAATACCCCACTCCTGGTACCAAATTCTGTTTAATTTGTTTCTATTGCTGTGATAAAGATCACAGCAACTTAGAAAGGAAAGGGTTTTTTTTGGTTTATATATGCTGCATAGCAGTCCACTGAGAGAAGCCAAGACAGGGACTCGAGGCACCTACTGACTCAGAAGTCACGGAGGAACACGTCTTACTGGTTCGCTTCTCGTGTCTTACTCAACTTTTCTTATACAACCCAGGTCTGTTTTCCCAGGGATTTTTAGACCTACAGTGGAATAGATCTTCCTAAATCAGTCATTAATTAATAAAATGCCTTGCAGACTTGTCCATGGACCAATGAGATGGAGCCATTGTCTCAACTGAAGTCCCCTCTTCCCAGATGACTCTGGCTTGTGTCAAGTTGATAAAAAAAAATTCAAACCAGAACAAGGGAAAGCTCTCTCAGCCCCCAAGGGTGTGCTCAGACATTCGGTTCCCCTTAGAGAGGTGTCCTCAGGAAATGTTCTGTGTCTCTGCAGGCTCCCCAGAGGAGAGGAAGGCCATGGAAAAGGCCGCCGGTAAGCGCCCGGATGAGGACAAACCCGGCCATCGGCCAGTGAACAGCATGCTTCAGATCCATGTCCTCCAGAATTCTGTGGAGCTAGGCTATCCTGTCACTTTGACCCTAGTGTTGAAAAGGAAAACGGCCACACCACAGAATGTCAACATTTCGTGCTCCCTCGACCTACAGACATATACAGGCAGCCAGAAGGCAAACCTGGGAATCATCCAGAGGACGGTGCAGATCCAAGGTCAAGGTACCAGAGCCTCGGGCCCCAGAGAGACCAGGATCCCCTTCATCTGATGTCTTTCTTCTCTGTGACTACTCCCATACATGCTCTTCTGTTTGAACAGACACAGCATCTATTGAGCACTATATTTGGTGGTGATAAGGAATCCCGGCATAGTAGAAAAAATGGGCCACATAGATCAGAGTGAGCGCCAGGAGTCTGGGGTCTAGCACACATAGATCAGAGCGCCAGGAGTCTGGGGTCTAGCACACATAGATCAGAGCGCCAGGAGTCTGGGGTCTAGCACACATAGATCAGAGCGCCAGGAGTCTAGGGTCTAGCACACAGCCACTCGTTAAGGGTGCTAGTGGTGTCGCCAAGTCTCTGCAACAGCAGAGATTTTGTTTGGAATTACTATTCTATCAGTGGGCTGTGGTACCCTCAGCATGAGCAGACTACCCTGACAATGGGGGCCCAGAATGGGCCTGGAGATCTCAGTAAATCATCAAGTCCATTTGGTCCCTAGATGCAGGCTCTCCAAAGAGAGGTCAGGACTCCTCTAAGGCCAAGTGGCTCTGTCGTGAGTTAATCTAACCCAATGTTTGCCAAGAATTCACCTCTCCTCTCTTCCCTACTCTTTCACAGAATCAGAGGTGGTTCTCAGCATGGATGCCAACTCCTACATCTACAAACTGGGCATGGTTGACGATGAGGTGGTCATCAAAGGGTTCATCATTGCAGAAATAGTGGAGACTGGCGACAAGGTGGCCACCGATACGACCCTGTCATTCCTGTACCCTGCCTTCTCTGTTGAGGTGAGCTGCCTGCAGGCCAGGAAAGGGGCAGAGCTCAGGGCCTTTGTGGTCCCCTGGTTGACTGACCACTGCGCCAACTGTATCCCTAATGAAAATGGCACGTTTTCCACTGCACCCCTAAGGAAAATGGCACATCGTTTTCCACACAGGCATTTCTGAGAAGGGATGTGTCAAGCAGCTTCTTTTCTCTATTTTTGGCTAACTGGATTTAAACTTTTTAAAAATGAGGACTACCTGTTAACAGCACAACATTCTAAAGATGCAGTTGGCATGATAAAAATTTCTTCCCGTCCTCCTCAGATGCTCAGCTCCTTTACCAGAAGCGATCCCTGCCATCAGCCTCTTGCGTGTCTAAGTGTTTTGGATACAAGCCAGTGAAGTACAAGTCTTGCCATGGGCCCACCCCCAGTGTGGTGTGCAATAAAGCTGGTGCCAGACCAACTCCCAGGCAAGTGGGAGTCAAACGCAGCTTACATAAGAGGCTCTCCATAGTGATATTTCATTTGTATTTTAATAAATAAAGCTTGCCTGAAGACCAAAAAGCAAAACCGCCAACCACTGGCTCTTATCTCTACCTCAGTCCAAACTGCCTCCAGGAATCCTCCTCAGAACAAGACTATCTGAGGGCTGTCTCCTCTGTTTTATGTTCCTCTCTAGGGCTGGTATTAAAGGCGTGCACCACTACTGCCTGGTTTCTATGGCAAACTAATATGGCTACTGGGATTGAGGGTGTGTGTCACCACTTCCCGGTCTGTAAGGCTGACCAGTGGAACTGTTTTACTCTCTGGTCTTCAGGCAGGCTTTATCTATTAAAACACAAATGAAATCCCATCATCCCCGAGTCCTTCCCTGGTGGCCCTGGCCTCTCCTAGGGTTCATCATGTTTACAGCTCAGTAGGGTACCTCCCTTGGGACTTCTCAGGCCGAGGATATGGCCACCTCTGGAGACTGTTTTGACATTTCTGTGGCAGTGTGGTTGAGTTGGACATGAGTCAGAGTCTCATCCTTGGCCGCGGTGGGGCTCAGGCCTGGCCCCCGCTCAGTGAAGCAGAACCGAGTGCTTCCCAGGATCCACTCTGCTGGGAAGCAGGTTCAGCCTACTCACCATGGCCCAATCATCCAGAATTTCTAGCTGGGCGGTGGTGGCGCACACCTTTAATTGCAGCACTCGGGAGGCAGAGGCAGATGGATCTCTGTTTGAGGCCAGTCTGGTCTACAGAGCAAGTTCCAGGACAGCCAGGGCTACATAGAGGAACCCTGTCTCAAACCCTCCCCTGAAACGAGGGGCGGGAGCAATGACTCAGATGTTAAGAGCACTGTTACAGAGGAACCAGGTTCAGTTTCCATCACATACATAATGGTTCACAGCCACCTTTAACTCCAGTCTAAGGGAATCTGATGCCTTCTTCTGACTTCTGTGGGTACAGGTATGCATATGGTGCAGTACATACATGCAACCAAAACATTCATATAGATAACATAATTAAAATAGGTTTCTCTTGGGGGTCTCACTCCCATCCTCCTCCAGAGGTGGCTCCACAGGTATCTGTAGGCATCAGAGAACACTTGTCTCTGGAGCCAGCCATGTGTGGTTGGAGCTTCAGATGTCCTAGAAGTGGGCACTCTACTTTCCTTTGCTAAACTGTCTGTACTTCAGGAACTAAAATTCTAGTTAGTACATCTATACTGTGATTGGAGGAACTAAAATTCTAGTTAGTACATCTATACTGTGATTGGAGGGACTAAAATTCTAGTTAGTACATCTATACTGTGATTGGATGTAGCTAGCACATGGTTTGAGTGGGGAGCAGGCACTGCTTCTGGAACCCTGGGCATCTGAAGGAGACCAAACCCTGGGCAGGGGAGATGGGGCTCTGAGGGAGAGGGTCCAGCCAGAACAGTATGGCAGGGCACGTGTGAGTTCCAAGTGTTCTGGCTTTGGACAAATGAGGGGCAGAACAGATTCTGAAGGATGAACACAGCCTGTTTTTGGATGTGTTTCTCCGGGCTTTCCTGTGAGGCAACTTGGAATTTTGGGTCATTGGCAAGGGAGGACCAATGTCCATACCATAGCTTGGGGCTCTAACAGCTGTTCAGCCCCTGAGCCTGGGCAAAGGGGCATCCTGATTAGCTGGATGAGATCAGGATGTAGCTCACACTAGGACCTCTGGCTACCATGTACTATGTACCTTAAGTTCCTTCAAAATATGTCTGACAAAACTAAAGAGGTAAACATGTGCAAATACACGGAATCTCAGAGAGACACAGGTGGACCAGGTTCTCCACAAGAGCCTTCCAAGGGAGCACAGACCTACTGACTCCAGCTGCCATCTAAGCTCTCATCTGCAGCTCGTCACGCCTGCCTTCCTCCACTCCCCACTCTTAACAGATGCCTGACACGGGCAAGGTCAACTGGCCACTTCTCATCACCTGCTCCTTCAAGAACACCCTGCCTATCCCTCTGACTAACATCAGGTTCTCCGTGGAAAGCCTGGCCCTCTCGAACATGCAGTCCTGGGATCAAGGGTGAGTCTACTCAAGTTGTTCTCACGGTACAGGTGCTGTACATGGGTCTCTCACACATGTGCCATCCTTTGGAGACGTAAACTTTCAGCATGAGATTCAGTAAAAATGCAGACACACATTGCTGGTACCAAATCACAGAAAAGACCACACTAGTGTTCGGCCAGTGGTAGTCCTTTCTGCTTCTTGTCAATCTGATTGTTCTACAGAAATGTCAAAGCATCCTCTTAACTCTCTGCTGTAATTTGTTTCATTTGCCCGTTTACCCCTAGGAAGTCATTACTTTTCTTATTAACCTGAGTGCAGCCTTTACTCAGGAGGAATAGCGGTGTAATTAGCTTGTAGGAGTTTATTTATTTTGAGACAGTCTTACTCTATGGCCCTAGCTAGCTTAAAATTCACTATATTGGTCAAGTTGGCCTTGAACCCACAGAGATGCATTTGCCTCTGCCTCCTGTGCTGGGATTAAAGGCGTGCACCACCTCTGCACAGTCTTGTTTTCTAAGGTGCTGTCCTGGAAACTGAGCCCAGGCCTTGTGCATGAAAGGCAAGTGCTCTCCCATAGAACTATATATCCCAGCCTAGGCTGTTTAAAGTTCTAACATGCCTTTGTTAATCCTCTCTGTGGATACTGAATTTCATGTCATAAGCAAGAATATAGGAATAGCTGCAGGTGGTGGTGGTGCATGCCTTTAATCCCAGCACTCAGGAGGCAGAGGCAGGCAGATCTCCGTGTTTGAGGCCAGCCAGGTCTACAGAGCTAATTCCAGGATAGCTAGGGTTACACAGAGAAACTCTGTCTCAAAAAAAAAAAAAAAAAAAAAAATCGGGGAGGGGGAGGGAAATGGGAGGAGAGGAGGAGGTGGAAATTTTTAAGTAAATAATAAATAAAAAAATGTGAAAAAAATCAACCAAACAAAAAAGAGAAATAGTATAAATGTTCTGCAATTTATGGTCTATTTACATAATTATTACTGTGAATATTAATTTTGGGGTAGAATAATCCAAAGCCCCAATTTTGTCAAATAATTTATCAATGAAATGTCAATAACACAGGTAATCCCCACATATACCTCAGTCTCTGGACTGTTCCATGTGTCTCTGTAGGTGATGCTGTGCCGTTTGAATGGCTGTACTGGGAAGTGTGCAGTGCTATATGGAAGGCAGCTTTCTCCTGTTTCTCTAACATAGAACATTTAGAATCACCTTGATTTGGGATTTAAACCGGAACTGTGCTGTGCCAAACAAACGGCCTTGCCGGGATGAAGGCTAAGTTTCCACGCATCCATGTGTCCTCTTTGTAAGGGGCACATTCCTAGTTGGAGCCTTTGTTGCCTTGGTGCAGGGGAAGTTTCTCTCTGTTTTCTGCCTGAGGAACTAGATATTGATCTTGGTTTGCCGACATACCCAGTACAGGACTTTAACTCAAAGATTCCTCCGGTCTGTTTCTCACCAAGTGTCAGATCTCCCAGGTAAATCCCAGCAATCTCCTGTTATTCTGAGACGAGGGTTTCCTAACCCTTCACAGACACACAGATCACCCGGGAACATTGTTAAAGAACAGATCCGTTCAGCAGTTCGGGTGAGGGGGGCTCTGAGTCCAACACACTCTCAGGTAATGCCATCTTGAGTCCCGAGGGCTAGAGAACACCTTGTAGACCCACCAGGAACTGTGCTCCTGAGGACACCCAGGAGGGTTGTGACAGTCCTAAGTGGGGCGTAGCCATCCCAGCCAGCCGTCTGTCTGGCGGCTGAGACAAATGGCTACCCTCCGGGTGGAGGTCCGCTTTACTGGGCTCCGGAGCACAGTGATTTTCCAAGAGCTGTCCCAGGACCAGATGCCTGGTTTTTCATGCAATGCACTTTTCTTCTGTGGCATCTTTGCTGATTCTGTGTGCATTTGAATTTTCTAGGACAGTGCCACCTGGACAGTCCATCACTTTCCAAATGAAGTGTACCCCAGTGAAAAGTGGACCCAAGAAATTTATTGTCAAGTTTACTTCCAGACAAGTGAAGGAGGTTGATGCCGAGAAGATCATTCTCATCACCAAGTAGCCCAGCTGGGACCATGGAGATGGAGGCAAGAGCCCTGATTGGCTCTGAGCTTCTGCTAAGCATGTTAGCATTTCCTAAATTGTACTTAGCGTTCAGGTCAGGGATGATTGGATTTAATTACTCAGAGGAGGGCAGATTCAAGAGCCAGCCCAGCAAAAGACAGAGCTCAAGGGCCACTGTAACCTCAGGCAGTAGCTCCATGGGACCAGGGCACCTCTCTGCAGCTCTGAGTATACACCACAGATATCTCAAACACACATCTAGGAGTCACGGCCTCAGAAGACAGCAACTGCCGTCTGGGTTTAGACCCATAGACTGCACCCAGAGCTGCTATTCTGTGCGACTGAAAGTGCTGGAGGCATCTTCATTTGGGCAACGGATTCTGTCAGGTCCAGGGGTGCCTAGAGGTGAGCTGAGACCCCTGTAGGAAAGCATCCTGGAGCTGGTCCTGGCACTACATGCTCTTCCCAAGGCTCTGTCCTCTCAGAAGCAGGCCCACGCTGGCGTGAGGCCCTCTTGCCTCTGGGTGGTACAGGGGAGGAGACCCCACAGCCTGCATCCCTCCGAGGAGGAGTCTATGGCCACTGGTAACATCTACTCTGCTCACTGGAGTCTGTGTTCTGCTCTGCCCTCCAGGGATCTTCTCGATGATCACTATGCTTTGAATTAAACTGCTGACTTTAAGATGGCTGTGTCCTCCTGAGTGAATTTTCCTGTTATGTCAGCATGCTGCTTAACAAACCTGGGGGAGTCACTGCCTCTGAACTTCACGTTGACCTCCTTGGTCTGGGCTGTCTTCATGATGGCCAGCCTCGGTCAAGGGCTACAATTTCTAAGTGGACATATACTCCAGAGAGGCACAGTAGACCGAATGAGGGGTATTTGTGTATTCTGAGGACACTTCGTCTGATAAAAGACTGTGACCAAATGCAACCTGGGGAGGAGAGAGCTGATGCCATCTAACTTCAGGTAGCGTTCAGTTTCTGAGGGCAGTCAGGGCAGGAGCCTGGAGGCGGGAGCTGACGCAGAGGTCAGAGCAGTGCTGCTTACTGGCTTGCTCCTCAAGGTTTACCCATCTGTTGTCTCATACGATCAGGACCACAGCCCAGGGGTGGTGTAGTGAATTCTAGTTGGTCTTAATAAAAACCAGGGTCAGATACAGGGGTAAATGTTGAAAGATCAGAGAGACAAAGGAGTAAGCCAGAGACAGCCACGTCATACCCAGCCAGGCCCTCAGCCATTTCATTTCCTCCGCCCTGGTGCTGGGAGTAAAGTCGTGTGCCTCCACTGCCTGGCCTCTATGGTTAACTGGCGGCTGGCTCGGCATTCTGATCTCCAGGCGAGCTTTATTTGTTAGAGTACAAACAAAATATCACCAGAGTGGCCCCACCCACAACGGGCCAGGTCCTCCTACATCAGTCATCAATCAAGAAAATATATTACATACTTGCTTACAGGTTATTTATTTATTTATTTATTTTGAGAAGGTTTCTCTGTTTAACAGTCCTAGCTGTCCTGGAACTCACTTTGTAGACCAAACTGGTCTCGATCTCACTGAAATCACCCTGCCTCTTCCTCCCAAGTGCTGGGATGAGAAAAAAAAAATGTGCATCACCACCGCCTGGCACTTATAGGCCAATCTTACGGAGGCATTTCCTCAATTGACTTTAGTCTGTGCCAAGCTGACAGAAAACTAGCCCCCAGAGCACTGTCAGCATCTCACCTTCATTTGTTCAGAACTAGAAAACCTCAGTCCTGATTCCTTCTGCGTATCTGTCCACCTCCCTGGGATGCAGCAGGTGTCTGGCATGTACTTGTGGGGTGACCAGTTAGTAACCCCATGAAGCCACTGTTAATGTCTGTACGACACTTGTTGGGCCTGAGAGGAAGGATGCTGTCTAGGGCTTTAGGTTGCTAAAAACAGGCACCTCTAACTACAGAGGTAGATCAGAGAGCTTTTATTCAGACGAGAGGCAGGTGTGCAGCCCGTCTCCCTCCCAGAAACACTGGGCCCCTTCTTATCAGCTGCACTACTGAGCAGACTCTCAGGAATCACCAAGGAGAGAAGGCCACTGTGTCTGTCCTGGTGGGAAGGCACAAGACTCAAGACTGAGCAGACTGCTGCCTACGTGATCCTGGCTGTCCATCTCTCCTTGGGAGAGAAGCAGCTGAGGCCCTAACATGATAATGGGTTTGCCGAGGAAGGAGGAGGAGCTCTAAACCTGTGGGAGCAGATGCCTGCCCACCTCAACTCTTCTAGGGGAGTACTCTGGAAACCGATGGCTGTGGGGCTGGGAGGAAGCTGTGCTGCTAGTCAAGCTGGCTCCAGGGAAGATCGCTTCAGCTCCAGCGTGCAGGACATCCTTGAGGTCCTGGACTCAGCAGACACTGACTCTAAAGCTCCTTCCTTCTTTTAACTGCTGCTCGTTGGGGACCCAGTCACTAGCCCTTCTTTTTCCTTGGTGTGGAGTCTCTGATAGGTCATCCAGGGGTTAGGGCTCCTGCAGCCAGAGGACCACTCTCTTCAAACAGTATCAGCAGTAAAGCCAACTTGGGCTAGGATGTTAGTACAGATAAACGTTAAAACACATCTACTCAGAAGAAACGTGCCTGCAGCGGGGTGGGGTAGGGCTCAGTGGTTAATGCTGGATCCCTGCTGCTATTCTGTGGGGCAAACCCTAGGATCTGACGGAACTCCACCCTCCAGGGACTGCCCAGGAATAAGACCACTGCTCGGTCCTCGGCCTCCCACAGCCTTCCTTTCTCAGTGTCCTCAAATAATACCGACTCTGTCAGGCAGTGGTGGCGCTTGCCTTTAATCCCAGCACTGGGGAGGCAGAGGCAGGCAAATGTCTGTGATTTCGAGGCCAGCCTGGTCTACAAGAGCTAGTTTCAGGACAGGCTCTAAAGCTACAGAGAAACGCTGCCTCAAAACAAAACAAAACAACCGAAAAACCTGACTCATGCATAAGGCCACAGGTTCCTCTGGTCCAGGACATGGAAGAAGGGATATAATACGGAATCCTCCGCCAGGGTTGGTGCAGGCAACACTGGGGAATGGCTCAAGGACTGAGTGGGGGAGCTGGTGTGCTTCTTGAAACTATCTGTTTAGATGGCAAAAGCTGCTGCTTCTGCAACCATGGCAATAGACTGGGGAGTGCATGGGGCTGCCCAGACCCAGGCACCCAGCAGTCTGCATGTCCTAGCCACCATGCAGTTTTCTGTTGTTTTCAACATGGGGTTTCACTATGTAGCCTGGAGCTCTGTAGCCCAGGCTGGGCTGCCTGCCCCAAACGCTGGAATAAAGACATGTGCCTCATGTCCAGCCACACAGCTGTCTGAGAGGCACCATCCTGGGAACTGTTCTAAAATGCAGAGGTAACCATTTCTGGGTGTACCTGTCCCCGTGTCTTACTAGACTTTTTCAAGGAGCTCAATACATGAATGCAAATTTGTGGCCACAGAAAGGCTGGCTCCATTGTTGTCTCAGAGCAGAGTCCAGTTATCTATAGGATGAGAACTAATTTTGGGTGACTCTGTCATAACTCAGGCTCATTTCCTTCTGCGCAGGTTCTGCACATGTGCATGCATGCAAAGTGGGTGGGGTGCTCTTTCAACCAAGCCCAAGCTTAAGCCCCAAGGGCAGGTTTAGTAGCCCCTCCTTTGTCCTGATTCCCACAGCCAGTCAGACAAGGAATCCCTTCCCCAGGAATGGCCAGTCTCTCCAGCCTTTCAGGCTGGTCATCCCTGATGTCAGTATCCTTCCTCAAGGCCCTCAGCGTCCCCAAGACAGCCCTTAAGAAGAAGTGCCCCCCCCCCCCAACATTCTGGTCATCATTTCCCTTGCTGGACAGAGACTAGGCAGCCTTCCCAGGCCTGGAGAATGGTCCCTAACCATCACTTTTGGCACACGCTGCTAAGAGGAACTCAGAGAAAGTCCCTACTCTTCTCTACCCACACCCCACCCTGAGAGAGAGAGTTGGTAACCCCACGGGAATGCCTGAGCGAGCCCTGGGAGCTGGGGGTGCGATTGGGTCAGCAGCTGCTGTTGGTGTATTATTCTCGGCAGCCTCTATTCATCCAGCACCTCCACAGAGTCCCTGTCTTTTGTCTCCTCCACTTGGCTCTCAGTGGTCTCCATATTGTCCATGTCTGACAGAGACGACACTTGCCGGACCAAACCCTTGTCAATGGGTATCACGGGTTGACAAGGTCTGGTGAAAGGGTTGAACCAGTTCAGGGAGAAGTCCCCACCAAAAGCCTCCTGGACCGACTTCCAGCTGCCCGAGTGCTCCCTGGGCTGCATCTTGCGTTGGAGGCGTTCAATACCCTGGAGGGGAATGGGGCGAGAGGTCAGTGTGGTGTGACTTGTCTTGGCAGAACAGGGCATGGGGTGTCCGATATGACACAGCTCGCTGTGGTGGCCCAGGCCACCCTGGAGGCCCATAGGGCTGCAGGGCAGAGTAGAAGCGGTGGAGCCCGGTAAAAAGGCGTGGCCTTGGAGCTGCCTGTCATCCACTGACTCCCTGACCCCTTCCTCCAAAGGCAGAGGTCAGCTGCTGGACACCCAGTGACAAAGGATACCCTGGCTCCTGTCCGTCTGATGAAACCACTAAGATAGGACCAGCAAGCTTGGCACCGGGAAGGCTGAGGGCTGAGGACACGGCACAGGACACAAACATGCGAGGGGAAGCAGCAGATGCCACATGCAGCGGGCACCGGAAGGCGCAAAGGCCACTGTAGGTTGTGAGGGTTTGTCAGGCCTGCTCATGCAGTGGGTTCCCCATGGCTTCTCCCGGGCTGACCACTCACCTGCTACGGATGCTGGCTGTAACTCGGCCACCAGGCCACAGAAAGAGGGTGACGGGTAGGAAAAAGCCCAGAATTGTTACAGATACAGCCAGAACAAGTCTCTAGACCCATAACATCCATACAGAGGCTCTGAGACCCCAGTGTAGCCTCTGTTGGAAACCAAGAGAGTTCACTGAGTTTTCCCAACAGACATGGATGTGCTCATTCATATGACTCAAGACCCTCTTCCTCCAACCAAGACCTCTATGTTCCTAGTTCTACATCTTCTCTTCCATGCAATTTTCTCCCATAACTGGCATATTGGACACCATCTTTGTTATGCGGACATCTGACCGTAACCTATACCAACTCTTCCCACGCCACCTCAGATTAGTTCCAGAATCTGATCTCAGCAGGTGTGGTGCCGCACACCCTTAGCCCTAGCACTTGGGAAGAAGAGGACAGCCTGGGATAAACAAACAGATGATAGGAATCTGAGCTCACATTCTCTCTTCATATGAGACATCAATCACCAGAGGAGCTAACGGGAGTTTTACAGCAGTGAATATTACAGAGATGGACTTAGCACAATGATCAAAGTCAGAACTGCCAAGACTGAAGTGGATCAGTGGCAAGTGTCCCCAGTTACAGAGAACCACAGATAAAACACCCCAGTGCCATTCCTGCCCCAAACCACAGCCCAACCCAAAGACAAAGGCTTCTGCAGAGCACCTGGTCCAGCCTGCACTGGGCCAATCGGACAGAAGTGGTTTATTCTGAATTCGATGTCACAGGACACACTTAAAATGATTCATATTACATTATATGAATTTATCCTCAATTTAGAAAATGTAGATCATGACAAATTTAAGAGTGAGGAACTGCTGGAAATGGGGTGAAGAGACAAACAATAGAATATGGGGGTCCACAAAGGCAAAGGGGGCAAGGAGAGGAACTTCAAGAGAGCCCCTGAAGCAGAGGGCAGTATGTCTCAATAGTTTTGTCTTTAAAGAGAAAACGGGTTTCATCTGCTATTGTGTGTAGGCTGGTCTCAAACTCCTAGGCTCAAGTGATCTTCCCACGGTAGCCTCCTGACTACAGGTATGTGCCAACATGCAGACTTCAAGATTTTACTTTCTCCTTTTTACTTTTTATGTATGCATTTATTTATTTATTTTTTAAGGAGGCAGGGTTTCTCTGTAGCTTTTGGAGCCCGTCCTGGCATTAGCTCTTGTAGACTAGGTTGGCCTCGAACTCAGAGATCTGCCTGCCTCTGCCTCCAGAGTGCTGGGACTAAAGGCGTATGCCACCACTGCTCAGCTGTTTCTTTCCTTTTAAAATTATTATTATTATTTTTAAAATATTTATTTATTTTGTTTACAGTGTTCTGTCTGCATGTATGCCTGCAGGCCAGAAGAGGGCACAAGATTTCATTACAGATGGTTGTGAGCCACCATGTGGTTGCTGGGAATTTAACTCAGGACTTTTGGAAGAACAGTCACTGCTCTTAACCTCTGAGCCATCTCTCCAGCCCCCTAAAATTATTTTCTTAAAAGAAACATTTTGTTGATGTTAGTTGATGTTATGGTTATAAGATGTTTATCTTTGGCACTGAATGTCATAGAGAAGATACACAATTTTGCTGGATCTTAAAAAAACTATTTATTTATTTATTTATTTATTTATTTATTTATTATACAGTTCTGCCTGCATATATTCCTACAGGCCAGAAGAGGGCACCAGATCTCATTATAGATGGCTGTGAGCCACCATGTGGTTGCTGGGAATTGAACTCAGGACCTCTGGAAGAGTAGCCAGTGCTCTTCACCTCTGAGCTATCTCTCCAGCCCTTGCTGGTTATTTTTTTTATTTTTTATTTTTTTTGGTTTTTCGAGACAGGGTTTCTCTGTGGCTTTGGAGCCTGTCCTGGAACTAGCTCTTGTAGACCAGGCTGGTCTTGAACTCACATAGATTCACCTGCCTCTGCCTCCCAAGTGCGGGGATTAAAGGCGTGCGCCACCACCGCCCGGCTCCCTTGCTGGTTTTTTATAAGTGAAATTATTTCACAATGAAAAGTTTAAACAAATGTCAAAAACTTCATGGCAGATTTTGTTCTCTAACCAGGAACACTGAATTAATAATGAAAAGTTGAGGGCTGGAGTGTACAGTAATGCAGGCTGATTTTAGAAATCGGAACCATGTGGGCTGGCAGCTTTACATGACCCCTCGGTCACCCAGCGACCTGTGCGGTAATCACAGGGGAGCAGTTTGCATAGGAACCCCCCATGGAACTGTTTCCCTAGCAAATGGTGTCTGTTTCTATGGATCTGTCCACATTTCATGTTTTCACCATGGAGCAAACATTAGTTTTATAGAATCAGGTCAGACCCTTGCAAGTCGTGCTCACAGGCACAGGCTACCTTCCTGCAGACAGCAGCGACAATTCATTTTCAGGGACCCCGCATCCCCTGCCTGGTGATCACCTGCAGTCAAGAAGGGTTGAGCCAGCAGCGCAAGCTTGACACCCACCTGGTAAGGAAGGTGTCAGGACTGATTCTCATCAGAGGTCGGACAGGCTGAGCCAGCAGCCGAAGCTTGTCTGGAAGGCTATGCAGAAATAGGACCAAGGTTTTTTCTATCCACCAGGTGTTTTCTCCATTCTCTGACAAGGCCTCACTTTGCCCACGTGGACAAGCAGGGTTGCCACTGTCCAATGGTGTGTTAGGATAACTGGCCTGTGAGCTGACATTCCTTAGCAGCTGAGAACAGACATCAGGAGTGCTGGTTGAGTCCAGAGAGGAAATGGCCCAAATAAAAGAATGCATAAAGCAGGCCCGAGGCTCTCTTTCTAGGAGTCACAGAGTCCAGAAGGCTCACAGGCTTGTGCCCATGTCTCAGGCTCAAGAGAAGACTGATTCACGCAGTCCCCTGCACGTATGGGGAGTGTGATCTGGGAACTCAACAACACCCCAGCATGAAAAGAGGAGGCCAAAGACTACCAAGGGAGGCAGAGGCCCCAAGGCTTGTGAGACTCCTGGAGTAAGAATCCAGTGTCAGCAGATGAGTTGGCCAGCACCCCAATAGCGGGCTCTCTAGAGCTGGCCGGATGATACGAGCTCACATGCCCTTACTGTAGCCCACAGTAGTACACATCTTCCTGTTGTGACCCATAACACACATTCACAACCAAAAGCCTTTCAAACACCATCCAGCAGGCAATGTATTTAAAAATGGGTTTTTCTGGGCATGGCGGTGCATCCTGGCACTCAGGAGGCAGAGGCAGGTGGATCTGTGTAGGTCTGAGACTAACAGAGACACCTTGTCTCAAACCTACCCATCAACAAGACAAGCTGAACATGGATGACCCAGATTGGACAAGCCCGGCTTCAGAGAAGCTGTTACACACCCAGAAACCAAGCCCCAGACCACTCTACCTTCTGCATTTTCATCCGGTGCTCACAGAGACCATGAGAGAGAAACTAAGGCTCAGGGAGACTGCCCACGCCCATCCTTTGGTGTGGGTTGGACAAGTGCTGCCACTGAGTCTGGTCACCTCAGCTGAAGAATTCCAGGCGTCCCTTATTCCACTTTCCCCAGAGGGCTTCTGGGCTGCCACCCCTGCAGTACTCATTACTCTTCCTGGTTTTCGTTGTCCACGGAAGAGGAGAGTAAAGGATCTGGGGCCTTTGCTTCACGTGTATTAAAAGTGAAGGACAGACAGGGATCTGGGCCTCTCTTCTTTAAGCGGCAACTTTCTTCTGAGGGAGAAAGGAGGTTGAAGGTCCTGGTTTTGGGGAATGTGCTGCTCAGTGGCTTCTTTCCTTTTCTCTGGAATAGGGTTTCACTGTGCCCCCTAGGTTGGTCTTGAACTTGACTCAAGCCACATTCCCATCCTAACCTCCTGAGTGTTGGGACCACAGATGCACACCACTATACCTGGCTCTTTTTTTTGAGATCTAGGGTCTCATATACCACAGGCTAACCTTGAGCTCTGCATATACCCAAGAATGACCGTGAAAGGACCCTCTTGCTACTACTTCTGAACCTGTTGGGATTAACAGCTGTGTGCCTCCAAGCTTGCATTCATATAGTCAAGAATCAGCCCCACGAGAGTGAAGCCACAGTGGAAAATGAAAACCCGCCCATGGCGGGGCTACTCAAACACTGTGGGTCTGGAGAACTCTCTAGACGCTCCTCACGGGAAGGTTGGTTTCTTGGTTTTATCCTTCTTCTGCTGGCTCTTCAGTAAAGGTGCCTTGGTCAAGACAGGCTTGCATGGCATGTTTAAGGATCGCCAGAGACTGTTGTATACATTTCAGGTTTCCTTGGCATTCATTTGTAGGAGAGGCCACACATAACAGAGTGGAAGTCGCCGGTCAGTGGTTGATCGGTGTGAGCACCTGCTGGTCTTGGATATCACATCCCATGTAGCGGGCAGCAACAACACCCATCACCACCAGCAGCACAGCTAACCTGAAGCTCCAACCCTGCAACTCTGAATCATTTGTGTCCCTTGGGTAGTTCAACCTTTGAAGCTGATATGCTGTTTAGAAAAAGAGGAACTGAAATCTTATTAGTCTGGATTTGAGAACTCCAGCCCATCCTCCTGGAGTGGGACAGTCCGTGATGCCAATCTTGCATGGGCATCCCTTAATAAACGTCTGGTAGTTTGTCTCATTTGGAAGGTTTCTCATCAGGATATGAAGTGGCTGAGCAGACTGAGCAAAGGCTGGCTATCCGTTAGCTCTTGTAAGGTTCAAGGGTCACAGAGATGATGGCATCAAGGAGAGGCCCAGCACACATTTCTTCTTTTGTACCCTGTATACATGTCACCAAGCCCATGTAAACACACAGATATGACATCAGAGATGGACAAGAACATGGTATCACCCAGCCCAACTGGGTCTTCTCCACTCCTACTCTCCAGAGCTCCCATTCTGAAATACAGGATACGTAGGCTCCCTTACCAGTGGGACCATTGAGAAAGATACTCTTACTACATCTGAAGAAGCTGACACACATGCCGTGGTCACTGTACACTCGCTCAGAGAAAGTGAACTAGGACACACACAGGCCACCCTGGGCTAGTCCTACCTTGAGTCCCCTTTGCTTTAGTGTGAGCATTGGGACTTGTACTAATTCAGAGGCAAACTCAAATGAGACCTGGGATGTGAGCTGAGAGCAACCTTGTTTAGAGGGTGAGCGTTAGTTTCAGGAACCAAGCTCCTGTAGCGCCACCTACTGAATTCCCTAGGAACTCCACAGGGAAAGCAATGAGCCACCTACAAAAAATGTCCTTAAAGGAGATTTCCTGAGTTCCAATCTTGAGAGGGAAAGTGTGTGTGTGTGTGTGTGTGTGTGTGTGTGTGAGAGAGAGAGAGAGAGAGAGAGAGAGACAGACAGACAGACAGACAATGACAACAAACCACAGCTATAGTGCTGCTGCCCGCTGCTCAGTGGGTCCATCCTGAGTATCTGAGCAAGGCTAGAGCATTCTAATCTACTGAACCTGGAATAGGCCATACCTCTTTCATATATATCTAGAAAACTATAAAATTTAAAAGGTCTGGAGAACAAATGCTATGAACTTGACCTAAAAAAGCCTACATATGTAAATATATACAATTATGTGCAAAATTAAACACACACGCGTGCGCGCGCACACACACACACACACACACACACACACACACACACATCCAACCCCCAGGATCTCCACCTAAGCAGCACAGCAGATGCAAGTCAAAGCCAAATGAGGTAGGGAAGGTGGCCAAGCCCTCGCTTAAACGCCCAGGGTGGTCTCATCATCTGTCAACACTTGAGGCCATCAGCAAGAATCCCACAGCAGCACGCTAGAACTGTAGGCAGGGACACTAGGCACTTTTGGTTGGCTCAGTTTTGCTCTCTGCTGGGCAGGCTCTGGCCCAGACTCTGGAGAGCTTGGCGTCCTGGAGTCACAGAGCACCCACTCAACACACACACAGCACCGACCTCAGAAAGGTCAGCATACCCTTTACAAACCAAACAACTCCCTCACCTTGCAGCCCGACGCCACCTACCCTTCTGCACAGACCCTGGGGAGACAGTGGAGCAGAAACAGAGGTTTGGAAAAGGTTTATTGCATTGTTTCCATGTGGAAGCACTGGCAGAGTTGGGAAGAGGCAGCATGTCCCGCTGACTTCTGAAAAAATCACAGGGCTATGTCGACTTTCCTCCTACCCAGGACTAGAGTGAAAAACCTTATCCCACCCCCACCCCAAGCAAAAGCTACAAAGGGAGTTCTGTGGTGAGCGCTTTAAAACCACTAGTGTGGAGGACTTCACGGTGCTCGTGGTCTAAGTGGGATGTAGTGTTCAAGAGGGGTTTTCTCCCAGCACCTCCTGCATCCCCTGGTCCTTCCCAAGCTCAGGACCAGCTCAGTCCTGTGAGACTGAGCAGGGAACTGCCTCTGGATGGGAAAGCTAGTCTGTGCGGTGGGCTGAGGAGCAGGTGTGGGGGAGGCTACCTGGCAACTCTAAGAACGTTGCCTAACATCTACAAACCATCTCCCAGGAGAAACACAAGTAAGATACAGGTCTGTGCATATTTAGAGGGCTTTAAACTCCAGAAAATATATGCTCATAGCAGACTTAAAAATGAGATGATCCTGATAGCTGGCCTGTCTGTTTCCCTCAGAATGAACATAGCTTGATTGACAACTTGCTGGGAAAGGGCAGGAACTGGGGCAGGAAGTAGTTGTAACACAGACAAGTGTAGCTTGCCTGAAACTGTTTTTCCTCTTGTGATTGTATAAGGCATTTTTGAACTGGAAAACAGCTCTCCTTCATAGTCTTCCAAAAAGTCAGAGGGACACAACTGCTAATTCAGAATACAGAGACCCCCTTACCTCTCCCACCTCATCCAAATCATTTTGCACATCCGTGCCCATCAAGTACAAGGCTGGCAATTACTTTTGAAACTGAGGCGAACTGTGTTCACTTGGGTGCAGGAAGCCGCTTCAGAAGGGCCCTTCTGAAGGCTTCAGCCCCAATCTTGCCATTCTTAGGCCTCTAGGGGCTAGTATCATCTTCAGTGAGGTTCTGAGTGCTGCCCGGTGGGCAGGAGGCGATCAGGGCCCTCTTGGCTTCCCTACTGGACCAGTTCATCCACACACAGCATCAGGGGGTCAATTAGTAGAAGGGGCAGGGCCTGGGCAGCACCCTCGACGTTAGTCGTGCTGACAGACAGCAGAGAGGAGACAGAGGCCAGAGAAGTGATTTCAAAAGGAAAAGAGCAGCTTCATTCGTCAAAACATTGAAAAGATGATTTTTTTTTTAAAAAAAAAAATAAAACACGGGGACTTTTTTTTTTCTCTGCAATGCTCAGCCATTTTTCTGGAGACATAAAAAAGTTTTAAGAGTAGTCACTTTGTTTTGCTTTTGGCCTAAACATTCACGAGAGCGGATGGGACGGTGCCATGACGTGGCCTGAGTGGCAATGCCGGTCAGGGTCCTTCAGACCACGTACTGGTACGGGTCTGCCTTCCCTTGGTCTGGTGTGGCAAAGGGGCTGGCCCAGCCTAGAGAGAAAGGGTGGCCAAAAACAGCTTTCATGTTCATCCACTTTGTTTTTTTAGCCCATCTTCTCTCTTCCTTTTTCAATTGTTCTATTCCCTGAAAACAAGAACAATCACACTTTCAGTGAGGCGCCCCACTGCTGTGGCTTCAAGGGAGACGTCCACATGCCTCCGATGACCAGAGTGAACACTTCTTTGTCAAAGCCGTGAAGCTACCTACATAATGCAGCTTTTTTCTGTCTCTCGTAAGAAGCATCACACATTTACAACTCCCAAGGAGGAAGGGGCAATGAGCTCTCAGCAGGCACCCGGGTCACTGCTGCCAACAAGACTGACACCGGCTAGTCAAAGGGTTTACATGCCAGACCTGAGTCCTTGCTGCGTCAGGAAGGGCTCCGAGGCACCTGTGTATGCAAAGGCTTTGGTGCAGGAGCCCGAAATTCTGACAACAACGGTGGCTGTTGGTGCGGGAAAGATGAACAGCAGAGCTGAAGCTACAATGGCCACTTTGCAGAAAAAAAAAGGGAGAAGAAGAAGAAATAAAGACGAGCAGCAGCTAAAGGGACCGTTCTGGTGCAGTCTCACTAGCCCAGAGGTCCAGGAAGCGGCCACTGGGCAGTCTGGGGAGAGGGGAGAGACAGTGAGAGGCAGGTGGTGAGGAAAACAATCACCCCAAGAGGAAGGAGGAATTAGCGCAGGTTAGAGGAAGGGGTCACAGTGGGGAGGAGCGAGGAGCGGGGAGGCCGCGGCAGTTCTCACAGCCGGTGCCACTTTCCCTGCCAAGTCTCGGGGATACAAGATAAAACAAAAACCAGGGAGGGGAAGAGAGTTTTCTTTCCCTCCTTCAAACAGCTGTTGCCGGAACGGCAGAGAGCAGGGGCTGTTGTCTGTCTGCTGTCTGTCAAGAGGAAATGGGGCAGCCCATGTGCTCACAGCCTAGGGACCTGGGAAGACACCAGTTAAAGAGGTTGATGCTCTCCCCACGAGCCGCAGGCCTTTTGTTTCTTTTCAACACATTCTCTTTGGGGACAGTCTGGATGAACAACAGCTAGGACCAGGCTGTCAGTGTGCCTCTGCTCCCACAACATGCTCTGGGCACCTGAAACCGTGAAGAAGCCGCTCTTCATCTAGTACCGGCTACAGAAGAGCACGGGGCCCCTAGACCAAGCTGAAGGTTTCTATCTGGGGAGGTGGGGGGCAGCGCTCATGAAGCCAGGAGCAAGCAAGAGACTGAACGCAAGTTCCCACGATTTTTCTTGCATACTCAACTAAGGTGCTGTCCACCTCACCCTCCAGAACCCAAAGCACAAAAGTCAAGAAACTCTACCTCACAGCCACTTCAGAGCTCCTGTACTTCTCTGCAAGGCCAGGAGCTGACTGCAGGACATGAAACGGGTGGGCAGATCCGTCCCCTGGATCCAATCATGACACCAGCTCTAGAAGCTGATACCTAGAGCCCTGCTGGGAAGTGCAGACCCTGGCAGAATGCCCGAAGGGGCACAATATGTGGTAAAGAAGGCAACCTTCTGGCTAGGACTACAGACAGGACTAGTCCCATGTGACCCTACACCCTGAGCCCTCAGGCCCAGCACCTGGCCAGGTCCCCAAAGCCCCCTGCTTACCGTCTCATCTGTGCAGATGGAGTGCACTTGGGTCCCGAACATCACTGAAGTGAAAATGAGGAAGAGCAGCGCCTCAAAGCACAGCAGGATGAGCAGGATGACCGTGGTAGGAGGCGAGAAGGAGCTGCACTCTGCAAGGGAAGCGGCACGGGGATAGGGATGGCTACGCGGCTCCCTGCTCCACCCCACCAAGCTCCCACCCTGCCTCCGGGTCCTACTTTTTGACCTCTTACTCCTTCAAGGAGTCCCCAAGAGACTTGGCAGCCCGCTAGATGGAGGAGCTGGCTGTGGGTTACTACCTTCCTGGCCCTGAGTGCTGAGGGGTTCTGGGAAGAAGTAGGGCTCTCAAGTCTGACAGTCATGGGTAGGGGCTCCCTGACGGCCCTAACACTCTGCACTGGCCGGCCTTTCCCACCCCTTCCATGTGGAAATGGACCGCAGCCTTTCTCCCTTACCTGACATCTACCTCTCCCACTACACCAGCGTCGGACTCCAGGCAGCAAGTGACTGTTCTCTCACTGCCATACAATCAGTTTTGAATGCTGCCTAACCACAGGTATCTGAGCTGAAGCTCAGGCATCCTGAGATATACGTTCCCCTGGTACAGATAAATGGATAAGAAGTGAAAACAGAACTGTATAGCTTACTTCAGCTGTGGGGTGTGTGTGAGTGTGTGCGTGCGCGTGTGCCAGTGTGCACACATATAAAAGAGCGGTCACTCCCTTCTCAGCTGCACTGTTACGGGGCAAAGCCAGGGAGGTCCACCATTCCCTTCCCTTCTTGCCCCAGACTCTGAAAATTCCAATTAGGATTTGGAATGGCAGGATCCAGGCCCCAGGAGTGTAGAACTCCCCAACTCAGAGTGCCCATCCTAGGACACAGTTCCCTGAGCCCTCCTATACAAAATCTATTATGGCTCAGCAGCTTAACCAGAGCCAAGCAAGGATGACATTAACTATTAACCATGGGCAATTTTCCTAGTCTTCCTGCCCTGGGAATGGGTGTGTGGAGTCCACTTCGTTAGGAACCTGGCTGGGAGGACCTTGTGCCCTGGAGGCAGCAGACAAGGTTTGAACTGTAGGCCCTCTTTTCAGGTGAGAGGTCTCAGGACTATTTCAATACTCTGACCCCAGCTTTTGTCATATAAAAAGGAGGAGCACTCTCCTAAGCTGGGGCTCGTAGGGTCTAAACAAAGCAATGCTCAAAATACTCCCTGCATGTTGCCTGGCTCCTAGCAGGCTCTAACTGTCCTGTCAGCACCACTACAACTTCATCGCCTCTGTGACAGTCTGGGTTATACAATAATTGCTCACAACTAGCCTGACACAGACAGGAGATTTGTGATGATAAAATGACCTTACTGGATACCCTCTATCAAGTTGCCAAGGCCATACCTGAATTGGCCTGGATTGCCAGAGCTGGCAGAATACAAGCACTTGCAGAATGCTCACTGAGTGAGCAGAAATGGGTTGGGTTCACTTGGTTCTGAAGATGGTATCTTGCTGTTCCTGCCCCCCTCTCAAAATTGTGATGGACACGGAGAGGGCCAAAGAGTGGAGACGTGGAAAGAGGAGGGCACTCACCAAGGGCAGAACTGGAGAGCAGTTCCTGCTTGGGACATCTGACTTGCAGATTCTGAGTGTGAAAGCTCTAGCCCAGCATGTAGCTGCTTGTTACTTTCTGCTCTCCCACCCCTGTTTCTCCTGCAGTCTCTGGCTAAGCTCCCTTCCTCAGCATCTGCACATTTAGATGGGATACGCGTGAAACACGGAGACACTGTCTACAATCTTAATCTAAATATCAAGACAAGCAATCTGAAAATAACAACAACAACACACACACACACAAAGAAAAACAAACACAAATCCTCTATGCCCTAGGCAAAAAGTTAAAACTGATCTCTGGGAGGCTGGGGTAAAATGTCCTTGGTTACAGTGCCCTGTGTAGAGCTGGGGTGTCGCCCAGGAGAAGAGTGCTTGCCTGCTGTGGCCCTGGGTTTCAACCCTAGCAGTGTCAAGAGCGAAACAAGTGCCCTGCAGACCCAGACTCAAAGCTGTGTCCCCCCTGCCTCCTTAGGAGCCTGGCCTCTGCTCACTTACGCCTGCGAGCATCTCTGGGACATGCCCAGTCTGCAGGTTTTCGGAAGATCTAATAAAAAAGGCTGGGCCTGGTACTGCCCAGGGGATAGAGGCCCCCACGCCACTCAGTTTCTACACCTTCTCTACAGCAGGAAGAAAAACCCCAGCAATACTTACTTGTCCAGTCTTCTTCAAAGCAATGCAGGAAGTGGAATCCCACCATGATGAGGGCGTGCAAGGAAATGAGAGCTATGTACATCTGAAACAGGAAAGCAGGGCTGAGCCATTGTTGGGAGAACGGCCTAACTGTGCAGTCTCCTTGAACATGTGCTATGGGAACATTTTGCTAGGCTAAGGCCAGAAGAGTATCTGTGATTCCTCCAGCCCACAGACCCCCTACTTTCCTGTTTGGAGTGGGAAGGCATCAGCCATTTGTCAGGAATCTGTGGAACCAGAACAGACATACAGCCTAAACACAGACAGGACTCAGGCTGTGTGGAGCACATACGACCTGCTGCTCCTTCTAACTGAAAGGGTCAGAGCGCCAACCATCTGCACCTACCTGGGCTCCGAGCTCGAGGTCACCAGCAACACTGCCTTCTTTAGGGACTAATGCCTGAGCGATACCCAGAACAGGACGCTTGCCCCCAGGTACGCAAACCAAACTTGCTTTCTACACGCACAAGCGGAGAGCACTTGTGGAGCCAGGGAGATCCAGCCACGTGGGCAGGCAGTGTTCAACAGCAGCAAAGACCGCACAGAGTGCTGACATTTTCCAAAGAATAAGAGTCCCATTGCCTCGTGGAGGCAGGGCAGAACTCAGAAGCCGACTTACTGTAAACAGGACAAAGTACTTCTGGTTGTTCTCGCCGACACAGTTGTTGACCCAAGGACAGTGGTGGTCCATCTTGCGAATGCACCGTTTACAGACACTGAAATGACCATATTCAGACTCTCAGCAGGAATTATCACCATACACGGTCTGAAACAAGCACTGCACAGTGACAAACCAGCAGGCGCTGGGCAATACCAGACTCCAGCTCCCACCTCTGGGCACCAGGAGAAATATATCTGGAAGGCAGAATGAGGACCTCCAGCGTCAAGTCATTCTTCCAAGGCATCTGCACACATTAACAGGCTAGAACTGACCCAGGTAAGAGGTTGTCCGCAACCTCACGGAACTTAGCTGGGTTTCCTGAGGAGGCCAAGTACGATGAGTTTGGATAATGTTACTGTAGAACAGGATATTGGGGAGGGGGTGAGCTCTAGAAGCTCTACCAAGCACTAGCAGAGACGGAATGCACTTTTTCAGGCTGTAGGAACTGCAGCGGCTTGGCAGACTTGGCAGCCACACTAGTGGGTTCCTGTCAGTTTGCCTCACACTGCTCTCGCTCTTCTCCATCTTCAAGGGCCTCTCACGACACAGGCAACATTCAGAAATGCTAGCCTGGTTCCTGATCTCCGGGAGCAGGAAGGCAAGGGAGGAAAAGGAGGCCCTACATGGATGCAGAAGGCAACTGTACCACTGGTCTGTCTGCTCTGCCTCTTCTGTTACACATGGGAATTATGTACATGATACATTGGTGAACACTTCCCACAGAACAAGGTTTTTCTGTGTACTCCTGGAACCTGCTTGTAGACCAGGTTGGTCTCAAACACAGAGACCCACGTGCCTTTGCCTCTCGAGTGCTGGGATTAAAGCTGTGTGTCACCATACCTGGCCTTCTCATACTCCACTTTAAAGCAGACCCCATGGATGGAATCACCCACTCCAACCTACTTCTCATCTTACAGGCATGTCTTCCCAATAAAGAGAGCTCTAGGGTCCTTAATGCTCTTTTCACCTGGGAAACGAACTCCTGAGAGCATCTCTTCTTGTCTAGGCTCCTGAACAGGTCGTCTCCCACCCTACTTATTTCTAGGGAGGCTTTCAAGTACATGCTCGAGTCAGTGAGGACTCCACTGTAGAGAGAACAGGTGTGGACGAGCAGGAGGCTAGGTTTCACAAGGGGCTAAGGGGCACTGGGCAACCAGGTCACACAAACACATGCTTGAGGGACAGGAAGTGACTGTAGCACTTGAGAATTGCATAAGCGGGCGGGTCCAATGTTTCCTGCTCTCAAGGGCATGAAGTGCCAAAGCAGTACTTCTCTTCTTGGGCTAGAAGGCTTCATACAGGAAAGGCAGGGCTCTGGGGCCCAAGCTATGGAGGCTGAGGGTGAAGCAACAGTCACTGAAAACATCAAATGTACTCTATGGAGGTATTTCCTGGTGCCGTGGCCTCTAGATTTCCCTCACTCCTATCTTTTACACCACTGCTTTAAAAACCAATGGTTCTCGTCCCTTCTTTCTACCACTTCCTTGCCACTTTTCAACACCCAACTCTGAGGAGACATTCACAAGCTCTTTGGCTTCTATGCATTAACACTCGTGGGTCGTGTTCCGTCTCCGGGAGGCATAAGGACCCATCTTCACTGTGTAGCCTTTAAGCAGCCAACATAAGTTCTCTGATCTATCCTGGGTGCTGACCAACATTAGTTATACATAACCATGTCACCCAGAACTACCTCTCCTTGTAGCACCCCTTACCACACTGTCATAGGTACACCTGCCCTGCATGGGCTTAGAGCTACTTCTCGCCCACCACAAGCTAGGGTTGAGCCCAAGGCTTAGCCTGGCTGGGTCTGAGCATTAAGGCTTAGAGCTCAGACAAAATAAGCGAAACCACAGTGGAGCAGGGTGAGAGACCTTGGGAGTCCTGGTTTCATTTATAGGTTTTCATTACCCACCTCACTGACTGACAAAATTGTAGGCAAACAAACAGCATCCTACACTCTAGACCAAAACAGTTCTGAAGAGACAGTGTGGGCAAGGGAAGAACAGAACACCAATCTCTATTCTGTGTGTGGGTGAAGAAACAGGCCGTCCAAATAAATCCGGATCATCACCCTGTTCATCAGGTGAACACCAGGTCACATGAAGATATGTTCGGCGACTAAGGACTGGAAGACTAAGCAGCAGGAATCCATTCAGGGTTCTAGGAAGCTGATGAGGGTTCAGCCTTAGTGTATGTGTATCAAAGGGAGCCCAGGGTGTGCGGCCCAACGAAGGCCAGGCTTGGCCTCCCCTGGGAACCGATCACATAAGCCCAAGGCCTTGGCTCTACATTAACCCACACAGGGTTTTCACCTGCTTCCCTAGTCCTAACAAACAGGAGGACTCAAACAGAATAAAGTCGCCTGGGGCTATAGGGCTGCTCCTGGAGGGAAAGGCCCACCTACAGAAGCACGGCTAGGAGGCAGACTCTAGATCAGTGGTTTTCATCTCTTGGAGGGGTGTCGTCCCTTGGAGGGGGTGCCATCCCTTGGAGGGGTGTCGAAGGACCCTTTCACAGGGGCTGCACACCAGATACTTACGTTAAGATTCATTACGAGCAAAATTACAGTTATAAAATAGCAATGAAAATAATTTTATGGTTGGGTGTCACCACAACATGAGGAACTGTATTAAAGGGCTGTAATCTGGAAGGATGAGAACCATCACTCTAGGCGGAAGGTTTGTGTTCAGCTATAATCCCTAGCAGAGCTCTGGGAATAGAGACTATATTATCAACTCCACCAGGAGCAGAATGCAGAAACAGGTGTACGTGTGGCCCTCTTCCCAAGGACAAGACAAACACAGCTCTCTCTAACCGTGACCAGGTAGCAGCCTCTGGGCTAACAGACCATCAAAAAACCCCAATCTATCTCACGTTTCAGGACCCTGCTTACCCTAACCAGGGTTCTGGGAAAGCCTGGGCCTCCACGCACCATCACGAAAGAGCAGTGCACATTTTCTGAGGCAGACACAGGTTACCCTAAACCAGGAGCTCTTGCTTTGCTCCAGCTGTTTGCTAGCACTTGGGTGCCCACTTTGGGTCACTTTGGGGAGGAGGTGAAGAGGCGTGGTAGCTGCAGGGAAGAAAAAGAACACCAGGTGCTGGGCCATAGGGAGGAAAGAGAAAAGAACCACAGAACCACTGCGTGGCAGGAAAGCTGTTTCCTAATAAGGTTTATCCTCTGGTTTCTGGCCCAGTCTTTAGAAACTGCGCATGTCTCTAACCCCACACATGGTTCCATTCACGGGGAGCTTTCACTTCCTGCTGGCCGCTCCATAGCTACATACATTAAATCCTTAAAATGAGGAAGGAACCAGTCACCCCTGTTTAGAGAGGAAAAGTGTGCCCCAGAGAGACTTTGCACGGGCTTAAAACACAACCTCTCCAGCTTCAGAGTCAGGCCTCCAGGGTGGCCAAGGGTAATAAATGCCATCTCACGTACAAGAAGTAAACCTCAACAGACCTCAGAGGCAATCCAAGACAAAGTCCCCCGGAAAAGCAAAGCTTCTCAGTCAAACAATCACACAGCTGCCATTGTGTGAATCACTTTCATACTGGAGTTCTAAGTAAAGCTAGAGCCCCACAAGGACTCAGAACCAGACGGGCAGGATCCACACCTGTCTCAGGTATCCGCTTGCTCTGTGACCTTAAAGCAGTCAGCTGACACACGAGGCTAGCGTCCCCATCAGGGGCATCGCCTGTGCAACAATACCGGATCTCCAGGGGTGGCCATGAAGGCGGAAATAGAGGTAATAGAGACCGAGGTTCCTGGAACACAGCAGGGGCTGGGGAGCTGACCGATCTGGGTGACAGAAACAGATCGTTTCATAAGGCAGCACAGGAAACCACTCCACAATCTGTTGCTCAGGTACAATCTCTCTCCCAGTATCTCAGCTAGCAAAGCTCATCCTCCAAGCCCTCCTCACTCCAAACATATAGCATGTTGTAAAGGGCCCAAATGACATTGGAGGTCTCTGTAACTGGCCGCTTATAGATCCCGTGTAATGAGAAAAACGCAATTTTGAGCAAGATGTTTTCTCACCAAGAAGACTCAAAGAACCATGATGGTACAAAGGGATGCCTGTAACAGCTCAGAGGGAAAAGAGACTTCTGCTTAGGAGCTGCTCCTGTCACCAACTCCACAAGTGTTGCTTCGAGGAAAGTCTGAGAGACGTCTGTCTCAAGCACCGCACCTCACAGGTTTGTCAGAGCTGTGCGGTTACCAGGAAATCAGGAGTCCCTCAGCCTTACAGACACGAAAACAGAGGCTACACCAGGCGTCCCTCGCTGTCAAATGCCTTTTCCACCCTAGCGGTCACTCCTTGACTGGGTGGGACACTCAGCAGTCCCGGTGCTGGCCTGGAGCTGAGGAGGGTCCACGGTACCTGCAGTGGTGGGCCCGGTCGGGCTTGATGCTGCAGCACTTGGGGCACTTGTACACCACCTGCCCAGGCTTCAGCTGGAGGCTCTCGATGAACTCTTTAGTGGCATTTCCTTTGGGCACTGCCCCCTAAGAGAAGAGGGAAGACATCAGGGTCAGCTGTCACTCTACTGGAGGCACACACATGGGCTCTTTGGTCCAAATCACCTCAATACACAGAATTTTCCCAAGAAACTGCACCTAGGTCACACTGACCCCATGATTAATTTCTTATTTTCATTAGCCAACACTGTTTTTTATTGATCTGTTCTTTCCCCCCTGGGAATATCACGGTAGTAGTTTGGCTCACTGACGATTCTGATATCTGGGAAGAGCTCTGACCTTGGGAGGGTCAACTGGTGAGTGCCATATCTCACAGCTCACCTCTTCCATGCCAAAATGTGCTGCTTGACATTCATTGGGTTGTTTTGCTTTATTTTATTAATTTATCTATCTATCTATTTATTTATTTTTACCTGTGTGACTATTCTGAAGGATGGGCACTCTGTATTCAGTAATAGAAGCCATGGCCCCTGGATATCTGACATGTTACTTCATGCTGGCAATACACAAATACTTGGCACTCTGGTTCCAGAGTCTGTTTGGACTCTGCACCAATCTGGACAGAAGGACAGACAGAATACCAACTTGAACAGGATCTCAATAGCCAGTACCACCAAGTACCTACCTGGAGCTAAGCCCCGGGCTCAACACTCATCACTATGGACTCCTCCCATATGTCCCCCTCCTGCTTACCTCCCCAACAGGTCCAAGGGTTTGTGTACTGTAGAAGTTACTGTGTTAAGAGATCAGAGGAAGTTGGGCTGTGGTGGCACACACCTTTGATCCCAGCACTCAGGAAGTAAAGGGAGATGGATCTCTTGACTTCAAGGCCAACCTGGTCTACAGAGTGAGTTCCAGGACAGCCATGGCTACCCAGAGAAACCCTGTCTCAAAAAACCCAAAGAGAGAGAGGGAGATCAGAGGAAGCAGCAGCCAATAACTCATAACCAGAAGGCAGACGCTTTAAGACGCTAATGTCTAGGGCTGCTAGAAATGGAAGGGCATGCTCCAGGTGGAGCCATGGGAAAGGGGAACTGTGAGCCCATGCAGGCTGCAGGCAGAGGCTTAGGCCCCTGAGCTCTGTGAGACAGATAAGGAAATGGACGGACAGAGTGACGATGGATGGTTCTCTAAGGACACCACAGAAGTGGAAGGGAAATTCCCACCAGTCATGACAAAGCATACATACAGAGTAGAACGAGCTGCAACAGTGGCTGGGTGAGCATAGGAGGAGAGGAGAGAAGCACAAATAAATGAACTCCCAGCTGCTTGTAAACTTGGGAACCATGTGGAGCCAGAGAGGCTACCAGGCCTGCTTTAGGCCGAAGTTCCACCGCTGTGCCTTTGCTTCCTAACAGGGAGCCAGGATCCACTTCCAATGCCTGGAATGATGGTAAGGGCTGCAGCACACAGGAAGCTTACGGGAGGCCCTTGGGTGCACTTTCCACAGCTGGGTGCTCACATCAGGAGTCCAGTACTGCACCAAAGCTGTGGAGCTCTACGGTATGCCCGGACTCTAAGCTGTGGAACTCTACGGTACGCCCGGACTCTAAGCTGTGCACCAAAGCTGTGGCACTCTATAGTATGCCCAGACTCAAGCTGTGCACCAAAGCTGTGGAGCTCTACGGTATGCCCTGACTCTAAGCTGTGCAAAGACAGCAAGGAACAAAGCCTGGACATCCGTGCTGCACAACAACTCCCACAGGGTCCAAGAAGGTGGAGGAGGGGACTTCGCATAGCACCCCCCCGCCCCCCCACCCCCACGGCTGACAAACTTCAACTAGCCAGTGGGGCAGAAGGGACAAGAACTGGTTATCAGGATCTGTCCTGTGAGAGAACAGAACGTCAGGAAGGGAATAACCACTTAAATGCCAAGATGCATGCAATTGTTGTTTGCTTTTGCAGAGAAGGAATTTCACAGGGGACAGACTCGGGCTAAAGGGACCGCAGACACTGGGTAAGCAACAGTTCTGTGCTGAGAACAGAGGCTATGATGGGAGCTGTAGGGCACAGGGGAGTACCTAGTGAAGGTTCCAGCCCCCAGAATTTGCTATAAACCCTAGAGAGCCCACAAAGGGCTGCCAGAGGAAGTCACTTTGCAAGGGTAATGGGAGCCTTATGCACTATTCTCATTATTGTTTATTAGCCAGCTGGTAATTAGAGCCTTCCTGAAAGTGTGCCTCTCTGGTATGCTTCCAACTGTACAAACCTCCCAGAAGACTTGTTCCCATCAGGGCAAGACCCCAGCTGTCCAGACACCTGAGCCAGTCCCAACCAAGGACCAGCTGCTGGCCCCTGGTGAGGACCCCTCCCCACCCCTGTCACCCCAGAATTGGCTATTCCACACTTGTTGGCTTCAGTCTCAGAACTAGAAACTGTTACTCCCTCCCGGAGAGGAGTTTTTGTGGTTGTTGTTGTTGAGTGTAGTCCCTGTTAGTGCAGGGCATGGGTGGGAACTCGGTGTCTGAGACACTCACCCTCTCTTACCTTTATCCATCTCATGGGAATATCCTGAAGCTTGCAGATCCCTGCAGCCTGCCTATCCAAATATACTGAGTTTTCCTCTCTTTTCCAAAGAGATAAATACTTGTTTATGGTTTTTAAAAAAGGACATATAGATAAGAATAGGGAAACCTCATTTGGTCACCCAAGAGAAGTATTACCTACACTGTGAAGCCATATACTAAGAGTCTTTTCTCTTGGTACACAGTAAGCTGTAAACGCTTAAAGTCACAGTTACAAAATATGCATCAGCCTCATCACAAAGTCAGATAAAACATGGCTGACTCAGCCCATAGGAAGCATAGAGAAGCTGCTGGAGGTTTCCTGGCCCGGGCACACGTAGCACTTTACCCTCCTGCTCAGTGGTATCCTGGATGCCACGTTATCGAGGCTAGAAACCTAGTGGCCACCTTCTGGTGTTCTCACTCTGCCTCCCCTCTGCTGCGTTATTTCCATCTAAATCTGAACCCTAAAACTGTCCTCAATCCCATGCTCCTTCCATATCACCGTCACAGGCTTCTTAGCCCTTACTGCCTCTGATTATTTCCAGGACAAACATTCTACATTGTAAATGGCCACATGACTCCAGGCATAAAGCCTCCAATAGCTCCCTGGTGACCATGGATCAGAGTCTGAACTCCTGGCCTGGGAACACAGGCCATACCTAACCTTGGCCCCACTCTCGCGCTGGGCCCCTCCTGACTGTGCTGCCCTGTTTATGCCTGGGCCTGCAAGGGCACTGCATACACTTCAGGCTTCTCCTCTGCCTCCACGACATGTGAGCACCACCTGAAGCCCTCTAGGAAGCATGGCAGCCAGTATTTGAAGTCCTCTGTACCCATTTCAAAGCCACCGGGGCTCCCTGACGTCTTCCTGACTGCCTGAAGGCACGGCACTGCCCACAGCAGGACACACACCATGAGATTACACACTGACTCTCCAGCATGACTGTGAATTCCCAAGAGGACAGAGACAATGTCTTCCAACCTAGCAAATTGCTCAGAGCCTGGCATCAGGCCTGCATTCAACATACCCAAGCCAGATAATAATGATACAACAGACATTTATTGAGACTTATACAGTTCAGGCACAGTTCCAAATGCTTTGTGACTGAAAGCATTTTGCCAGTTAATTCTGACAATAAATCTGTGAGACAGACTGGGTGCTCCCTCATTTTATAACACAAGTGAGTGAATCAGAGTCAGACATCTCCTAAGACAATGTGGTTCAGGGGAAGCAGACTGCGGATCCAGGCCCAGGCAACAGTCAAGACACAAACATAGTTTTCAGGTAGTTCTACTAAGAGACTTGGAAAAGTGTTCTTTTTCTTTATTGCTTTGATGCTATCTATCACACTCTACTGCCAATGACTATATCAACAGTACATGAATAGGAAGGTTAAAACAAGAAGGCCTGACTCAATGTCTAGATTAGGGCACACAGAAAGAAAGCAGTGGAGATAAGAAACCGTTAACAAGAGATTGAACTTGAAGAGGAGGAGGAGAAAGAGCAGCAGCAGCAGCAGCACAAGTGGATGGATCTCTACGCCTTCAAGGGGGCTAACAAGTGGCTGGGCCCGGGGAAGGAGAGGCGGAAATGAACCAACCACAAGGAGTCACGCAACTGTGGCAACTGTGCGATGTGGGGCGTCGAACTTCCTGGGTGGGGACTGCACCTCAGTGTTCAGTGTCTTCTGGGAAAGACACTGTCCCAAAATGCAGAACCAGAATGTAACCGGAGCTGGAAAGGAAGTGGTGGGGAAAGCAAGGTGATGGGCAGGAAGGATGGACTCCAAGATAGGAGGGGTTCCCAAGTCCAGGCTGTCTTCAAGGGTGCCTCCTCTAGAAACCATAGGCATATAGGCAACTTGCTTGTGCTCCAGGACCTGCTTGGGCCTGATCACACATATGCCAATCCATCTGATAACAGAGTGCGGCTGTGCAGGACAACTTTATGACTTGGTGCGTCAGAGAACACCCAGCTCACGATAGGCAGCTCAGGTTGCACGACAGACTTAGGGCTTCTATTGCTGTGGAGACACCATAACCACAGCAACTCTTATAAAGGAAAACATTTAATTAGGGTGGCTCGCTTACAGTTCAGAGGTCCAGTCAATTATCATGATGGTGGGACATGGAGGCCTGCAGGCAGACGTGGCACTGAAGAAGTAGCTAAGAGTCCTACATCTTGCAGGTAACAGAAAATGGTCTAAAACACGGGGTGGTACCTTGAGCATATATGAGATCTCAAAGCCTGCCTCAAAGTGACAGACTTCTTCCAACAAGACCATACATGCCTACTCCGACAAAGTCATACCTCCTAATAGTGCCTCTCAAGCTACCACACCCATTGTCAACATTCAGTTTCCACTAAGGTTCAAAAACAGGCCAAGAGCCATCTCTCAAAAGGAGAATTGTCTGCAGATGATGGCAGAGCCTTGCTCCAAATCCCAGAGGTCTCTCCTGTGATTCACATATAGAGGTCTGCCAAAGGCTCCAACAAAACATCCCTGCCGCTGCCACTTCAGTTACCATAGGCCCTACTGGATTATACGGCACACGAGGCACAGCACAGTAGCCTTTTCCTACTTTGGGCCCCACTCAAAGTTAGCAACTTTCCCAGTCACTTAGTATATGGGCTCTAGTACCACACCAACAGGGGAATGTGCTGTCTCCAGAATCAAGTAGGCACACTGAGTGTCACACTTGCTTCCTGGTGGTAGGAGAAGCCAGGTGCAGTAAATTATCCTTTACCCTAGAAGGAATATCTCTACATGCTTGCACCACTGGTTTACTAGGAATTTCACCGATGTAGAAGGTTCTTGAATTCTGGCTGGATTTATTTCCTATCCTTTGATGTTCATATGTCCTACCAACAATTCCAAATTAGTTCTTATAGACAGGTACTGAGAAGGCATGGCTAGACCAAAGCTGCATACCACACACACCCACACCCCATGTGTGTTACTGGCTCAAGTAAGGACGCCACATGTGGTACAGCAGCTGCAATCAGAATCATTACTTGACCGAGTCTGTGATAGTCAACTGTCATTCCCCACAATCTGTCTTCTGCACAGGCCCAATAGGAGCACCGAAGAACAACGCGGTGGGAACCGCCACTCCTGTATCTCTCATGTCCTTGATGGTAGCGCTAATTTCTGCAGTTCCTCCAGAGATGTAATACTGGTTTTGGTTCACTATTTTCTCTGTTAGAAGTGAATCCAATTGCTTCCACTTGGCCTTTCCAACCATAACAGCCCTCACTCCACAGGTTAGAGAACCGACGTGGGAACTCTGTCAGCTTTAGTCCATCTACAGCAGTGATATACTCTGGAGAAGGGGAGATAACTCAGGGTGAGTTCATGTGGATTTCCAGGACACAGAAAAGTGCTGTGGGTGACATTACAACCTCAGAGCGGGCAATAACAGCCCACGGTGAGACCAACCACCAACACGGCCTGCTCTCACCGCGCACTTCCAGTCCTCATGCCTCTTGGTCTAGCTGTCCTTTCTCTCTGTTGAAAAGCATCTCTCTTCCCCAACTGCAAATGGTACCATTTCTGCTTCTCACATACTTAGAAGCAGTTTCTCTCTTCCCTGGCTGTGTGGACTCAACTAATGCTGTGCCAGAGTCAACTAACTGATGAACGGTCCAGAGAGCACCATGGCTGAACTGCTCTCCTGTTACATATGGAGTGAAAAGGTCCAAGTTAGAAGGGTGCAATATTATCTAGTGGGAGACCATGACATTTTTTTTCTCCTGTCTCCTCTTCTCACCCCCTTTTTCCCCACCCTCTCAGTGCTAACCTAAATGACATACAAGGCAAATATTGTTTATAAAAGCAGGGTATAGGCTGTTCCCCCCGAATTATGGATAATATGCATTCCTGAGATATAAATCATCATCCCTCCATTAGGAAAACTCCCCAGAACTCCATTTGCTGATTAACAAGCCCCCCCCCCCGCAATTGATCTGCGTTTGACCCGAGTTCTGACTCCAGACTACGCCTCCTAGGAGCCAGAGTGGCCAGGGGGTACCCTCTAGGCCCCATTTCTACAGCTCCACTTCACCGTTACACACAAGTTTTCATTAAGTCATCATGTGCTTCAGGCAGAGGCATGAAGATCCTGCAACGGGGCTTGTACACAGCACATGCTTTGAACATTTGTCTCACACATGGCAGTTCCAGGACAGATTCTCCATTTACATCCATGGGGGGTGATTGGGGCTCAGGACTGTGGATCTTGCCTACTGTAATGGGCAATTTTAAATGCCAGTCTAGAATCACCTGAAAGAGACTCTCAATTTGGGACAGTCTGTATATGATTGTCCTTTTAACATGTCTGGGGGAGGGGATAACTTTTGATTGCATTAACTGACAGGGAAAGACCTCGTCCAAAGCAGACAACATTATTCCCTGGGTTTGGGTCTTGAACTGTACGAGAGTGGAGAAAGTGAGCTCAGCACAGCATGCACACATTCACTTATTGTTCTCTGCTTCTGACTGCAGACGGACGCTTCAAGAGTCCCCTGCGTTGACTTTCCTGCTATGATGAGCGTAACCTGAACTTTGAGCTACAATAAATTCTTCCCCAAATTGCTTGTCAGGGCATTTGATCACAGCAACAGGAAAGAAACCTAAGGCTGCTACTTAGAATTGGAAGCTGAAAAAAAAAAAAAAAGAATTGGAAGCTGAGTCACAAAGCAAGGTAAAAATCAGGAAAAATTCTGCTGCAGGGCTGCCTGAGGAGGTCCCTGGAGAGGCTTCCATGCAGTAAGGAGGAAAGCGTAGGTTTGTGAGAGCAGCCCAGGTGCCAGCAGGAGGTTCCTGGTGACACCCAGCTCCTCAGCCCTCTAAGCCTTCTAGACAACAGTGAGTCCATCCTCTACCCTCCGGTCCTGCCTGGCTCACCTAACGTCTCTGTTTGCACCTAATACATGGCAGTTTTGCCACAAAGAAGCTTTGGTTTGGCCTCTGTTCCTCACTAGTCTTCCTCAAGCAACAAGTGCCAGCATCCACAGTTGTTCCTTCCTAGGCTGAAGGTTTTCTTTGTGGCCCATCTCCATTTGTTAGCTTCTCTCAGCCCTGGTAATTCACGGGGAGCAGGGGCATTTTCAAGTGTGTCAATACTTAGAGCTCTGCCCCTAACCTGATTAAAGCAGAACCCCTGAGGGCAGGAGGCAGGCACCAGTACTTTAAAAACTCTCTAAGGAGTTCTTACTGTGTAGCCAGACTTCAGAATCAATCAGTGACTCAAATAAACTGCAAATCCAATAGCTTTTCTGCTTCTATCATGATCCGAGCTAGCACTATGTCTTGCCTAAACCACTGTCAATGCCCCTGTCGTATTCTTCTGCGGCTCCTACCTGAACCTCACCCACAAGCACACTGCTATTACACCTGTCTCACCAAGGTTCTGAGAACTACAAGGTCCGGCATGATCCTGCCTCTGTGGACCGTTTCACTCTCCCTGTTCACCATGCTGTAGTCTCACTCCAAGCTCAGACCTCGGTACCCCTTTTCTCTTCTGCCTGGATCTGCCTGCAGACCTCTGCATGCTCTGGCCTGCAGCTTCAGCCATTCAGGCCGGCTCCAATGGCAGCACCACGGAGAGGCCTTCTTGGGCCATCCTGGCCTAATGGGTGCTCCTAAAGCCCACCACACCTCCTGTTGCTGTCCTGCTGTCCTTACACAATTAGGGATTTTGGTCAGCACCTCATTTATCACTGAAATATGAGGTTCCAGAAGGCAGGGGTTCTGTTTGTCTTATTCTCAGCTGTACCTGCTGCTCATGGAGGAATCTTCTGCAGGGTTGGCACCCAGTCCACACGACTGTTCATCAGGGCCCTGCCCATCATTGCTACAGCCGTCCTTGTCCAGTGACTCTGGGTCACTCGAGTTAAAAATTCCTACAGCCAGACCCAGTGGCCACACCTTCAATCTCAGCACTAGGGAGGCAGAGGCAGATGGATCTCTGTGAGTTTGAGACCAACCTGGTCTACACAGTGAGTTCTAGAACTACATAAATGAGGCCCTGTCTCAAAAAAATAACTTCTTGGGGCTTTAGACTCTGTACTGTTCTGCTTCTTCTTCCATAACCACAGACAGCAAAGGTAAACCCATGTTCTATGTGGTCTTCCCATCCCAACAACCAAATGCCGAGGAGCCACTGCCTGTTTTTCTGAATAGGAGGCTCCCGACTCTATTCTCCGCCTCTCACCACCAACCTTATTGACCGATAGATACCCTTCCCTGCTTGTCCACAGCAAGCTATACTTCCTCTGCCAGGGCTGCCTTCATTTGTCTTCTCAACAGAGGCATCTTGATGGGAGAGCTGGAACTGGACTGTGAGCTGAGCAGAAGACGTAATTTCTTCTACTGTCTCCAACACAGGGTATCACACAAACTTCTGGACAGATCCTTAGTTCTTTTAAACTTTTTTATACCTTTGTGTTTGTGGCATTTAAGAACCTAAGCACTTCAGCTCCTCAGGTGCTGATGTTGCTCTGTCCTGTAATATTTGCACCAGTCCACAGGCCCCAGCACACGGAGCCTCAGGCTCCGTTCCCTCTGGAGCAGCCACACAGGTAACTGAGCCAGGAAACTGCCTTTCCTTGGGAGGGATTAACAATTACTTTCAAGAAGGGGACTGGTTCAGTCCTATGGTCTGTGCTTTGCTTTTCTGGGGTTCACAAAAACTGTGTGTGGCTACTAACAGAAGTTTTTCTTTCCCAATGTAATGGCTACCACCCACAGGAGGGCTTTACCAAGTTACCTGTATGGTTGTTTCCCATACGACACAATGAGAACAGGAGGGCTTGATATCGGGGTATGAAAACATTCAGGGGCCTCTGCCTCACCTGATATATTTATCTAAGTCACTAAATGGAACAAGTTTTATCCACAATACCCAAAGGTGTCTACCGTCGTGCCAAACAGGCCTGGCCAGTTTTCTACGAAAAGAGGAATCTTTCTTCTCCCTGACTACAAGGTGTCTCATTATGTAGCCCTGGCTGGCCTCGAACTCACAGGCGTCTACCTGCTTCTGCCTCCCTGGGACTAAAGGTGTGTGTCACCCTACCCAACCTAGAAAAAGAGTAATCTTGTGTAAGCCAAGTAAAGGCTAAATGCATGCAGACCCTGAAACTGGCTGGGCTGTCGATCAAGTCGACCCACTTCCATTCTCTCTCTGTCTTCTCTTCCCCTAGAATGCTTTCTGCTCTGACCATCTGGCCAGTCTTTAGGGTTATCTGAATGCATTTCCCAAACAGAGGCTGGGTTTAGCAGGACCCTTGACACAGCAGGCTCAACAAATACATACAGCAGTATGCAGACAGTGCCATTGAACTTACCCTATACGCTTTAATACAGGTGTTGCCCCCTTCCCAGGTTGGAGTCCCCAAAACTCTAACAAGAGGTAGCTCACTTTTCCACCCAGGCCTGGCTGCCCTTCTTTCACATTCCCAAGATCCACGGTGTTTGCGGGTTATGGCCATGCCAGGGCCAGAGGGACAGACATACTCACGGGGTCCGTCAGCATGGCCCGGCAGTGTGAGGCCAGCGCCAAGAAGGCCAACAGGTTGAACACAATTCCGTTGATGATGCTGTATGCGTAGTCTCTGGATGGAATCAGCATGACAAAGAGGACTACAAACTCCGCGTAGAGGACCAGAAACCAGGTAACAATGGCGCAGGCGATGCCACAGCCATCACGGATAAACCACATGGTTCCCGCAGGACCAGGGAAGGGAGGTGGGGCGCACTTCTCTGGCTGGAGGTATTCTGGTTTCCGCTCAATGTCTCGGAAGTGATGGTTGGGGGTCAGCATCATAAGCTATTCTGTCCATACTGGCATCTGAAAGGAAAGGGAGCAGAAATATGGTGTTAGCTCAGCAATAAGGAGACCCCCCAAGTGAGCCATGGTGTGTGTGCACAGATCTCGCACAAACGCTGCCAAGGGGTGGGAACGAAAAGAGACCACACCCAAGGGTAGCCAGATCAGACAGGAGCACAGCGACGGGAGGTGGGGCTAGAGCCTAAGTCCCCTTGGCTATGAGGGCACCTCTGGGCAAATGGTCCATTCAGTTAAATCTGGGACAGCAAGTGCTGGGGACAATCTCCTGTAAAACAGAGGAGCACTGAACCAGAATGGCTTGTGAGTGACAGGGCAAAGAGGAGAGATGGTGACAGTGTATTCAATGGTTCCTAGTACAAGACACCACTTCCTCACCTGTGAGGCACTGCCCACCAGGGCTGTTGTTTCCAGAGCTAGAGGGCTTTGGGGAGGGGCTTGTGTTGAACATCCTGCATAGCTCATGGCCACGCACAAGCATTCTCTTGGTAAGACATTCTTTCCATTTGAAAAATGATGGGTAAGCAACTTTCTTCCTAAGAGCTACAGCACTGACCTTTGGAGATGAAAACTAAGAACTGGGAGATGAACCAGAACAAACAGTACAAAGTATAAGTGTAAAGTACAAGCATGAGAATGCTATAAGGAAACCCACTATTTTTATGATTGTTTTGCTTTTTGAGACAGGGTTTCTATGTATAATAGACCTGGCTGTCCTGGAACTTGCTATGTAAACCAGGTTGGTCTCAAATTCATAGACCTACCTGCCTCTGCCTCCAGAGTGCTGGGACTAAAGGCGTGCACTAAGAGACGTAACTAAGAATCAATATTGCATACCTTTCATCCATAATGGACTACAGTACAGAGAGTAGATCTCCTCTGTTCATCTCAGCTGCTAGCTTGTCGTAATACCAACCAGAACTCTCAGTGAGAAACTGTAATGGCTCAGTGCATTCCTGGGTATAGAAACCATGGACAGTCACGCGTAGCACAGGTGGTGGGCAGGGGAGAGTAAGTCACTCTACAGCAGAAGAAATGACCCTGGCCCCAGGATCTTCTGAAGGCTGTTAGCCCACCCTAACTAACCTAATTCTCCTTTTTCTATGAGAAAGAACATCTGGACGGAACAGAGTATGGCCACGTAGAGTGAAATGTTGCTCAGACTGATCATGCATAGTTCAGCTCTGCTCCAAATGTAGTACAAGGCTGAAGACAGGTGGGCAGCTCGGAGTGCACCACATGCCTGTCTAAAGGATCACGGGAGTAACAAGTCAGAGAGACTGCTCTACAGCAGGTACCCAGTGCTGGGGACAGAGTTGTGACATACAGAGTAACACAATGTTTTGGTCATCAGCCAGGATTTTCTAGATCAATCTTGTGCTTGCTCTCCAGAGGAGAGTGGCAGGCAGTTCAGTGGTGTTTGAACAACATACAATCATTAAAAGATGTAAGTTCACCTTCTGAAAACTGAACAGAACTCTATAAAACTGCAGACCAAGAGTGTCTGGGGACTGACCTGTGCTCCGCAAATTCTAAAACTCTGAATTCCATCAACTACAACCCACACTCAATAAATAGGTCATACGGCAGATGCAGGGCAGCTCCTCTGAGAGACAGACGCCATGCTCTCCTCTCCAGAGCAGATGCGATGAAGCTCTGACCCAGGATGGACGTAGGCTAGAATCTTCCCAGTAAGCGCACCTTGGGGTGCTACACACATGAACAGAAATGGGTCAAGCAGTGTTTAAATGAATAGAGTTTGTGTGTTGCTATTTCGGGTATAAAGCTAACCATGCGGGAGCCGGGCTGTGGGAAGAGGCCCGCTGCTCTTACTACAGAATGGCGCCCCACGTTGGGCGCCAAAATGTAATGAAGTAAATGAATACAGACAGATTATAAAAATATATACAGCTTTAATGGGAAAATAGACTTACAGGACCACAGGTTCCCACGGAGAACAGGAAAGCAGAGAAAAGGGCTGCTGGGATCACGCCCGGCAGATTTATCAGTAAACATTAGCCCGAGACGAACACGCCCCCAATTGGTGGGGCGTAGTTACTCTCTATGTTATTTAGACTCCTTGAGATAGAATGTTTAGCAAAACTTTTGTTCTCAATATTGTTTGTTATATTTATTATTTGTTATTATTGTATATAGTTGTATTTGGTTTAGTTCTGTCTTATTTAGACAAAAGGAGGAGATGTAGGGATAAGCCCCACCCATTGGTGGCGTGTTCGTCTCGGGCTAATGTTTACTGATAAATCTGCCGGGCTTGATCCCAGCAGCCCTTTTCTCTGCTTTCCTGTTCTCCGTGGGAACCTGTGGTCCTGTAAGTCTATTTCCTCATTAAAGCTGTATATATTTTTATAATCTGTCTGTAAGAGTTATTCCAGGTCAAAGATACAGAGAACCTGTCTCAAAAAGCAAAAAATAAAAGTAAAAATAAACGAAATAGAGGTTAAAATAAAGTTGCACAAAGATGGAAAATACACAGAGTATTATGCTTTCTTTGAATTGTTTTAATGCTGAGGAAGGAGCAACAGCTGCTAAAAGATATTTGTTTATAAATGCTACTGAACTAATCCAACATAGATATTTTGAAAATACCTTGACTTCAGAATTTGGATCTAAGGATATGATACTTTGGAAAAGAGATTCTTCTTTTGTTTTCACAGAGAAAGAGACTCTATGGATTGCTTCTTCGATCACAATATGGTATGATAGACCATGCCCTCCTGAAGGGTTGCTGTGAACACCCTTAAAAAATTGCTTCGCTCAACTGCCAACTGAGATGAACCTAGCAGAAAGATTATCCCATAAAAGACCTGAATAACAGCGCCCCCATTTAGCAGGAAGCAGTTTGGAGAGAAAAAACTGCGCCCATGTTCCCAAATATTGTTTATAAATGTTCTTTTACATTTAAAGAGGGAAATGATATAGATGTGAGTAATTTGCATTGATATGAATCTTGGTTTATTGATATAAATTTAAGGTCAATCTTGTTATATGTATATGTATTTCTGATATTGATTAAGGTATTGTGATTGTGTAGTTCATGTAAAAATGTAATGTATATAGGTTGTTAATGGATAATCATCTATAATAGTCAAGTTTGTAGTCATGTTAGATTTTCTAGATGTACATAGATATATTTTAGATAGGCATTCTTCATATCTTTCAAAGATTATAAAATACGGCATTTTAAATGTTTTAATAACTTAGGACTTTTCATGACAATGAGACACTCTGCTCCTGGCAGCACCAATCTACTTCAAGAAGAAGATGGGCATCGAAGAGGATCCTTATGAAGTTTGATAACCATTTGGGCAAGAAACTGCTCTTGCCTGGACTATTGTATAAACTGGACACAGAGAACCCACAGAGAGAGAGGACTGCTGAAATTGCCTAAAGGTGAGATGACCTTTTGGGGTTCCTGATTCATGAAAGAGTCTGCAAGACATTCTGCAGGATACAGCAGATAGTGACTGAACTGCCTTTGAAATTTCCTGCTTCATGGAAATGTCTGCTGGACACTATGGACCTGTAAGCCGAAGATGGATGCCCCAACAGTACAGAGGAACTTTGGGAGGCTGTCCAGGCAGCAAGATGTCTCTGTCATTTCTAGAGTTTGAAAGTTGCTTATTTCTTGTTTGCTTAGCTAATATTATATCCTTCTGGAGTCTTTGATGGAGTTAAAGAATATATAGATAGTTATAGTTTTCCTTAGTTATGATAAAGATAAAATAGATGTAAATACTGTAATTTTTACTTGATAATTGTTTTGTTATATGTAATTTTGTTATGTTAAAGTAAAAGCCTTTCCTTTTTGTTTAAACAGAAAAAGGGGAAATGATGGAGGAAGGTCATTGGCTAATAAAGAAACTGCTTTGGCCCATTTGATAGGTCAGCCTTTAGGTGGGTGGAGTAAACAGAACAGAATGCTGGGAGGAAGAAGAAGTGAGCAGATGCAGGGCAGCTCCTCTGAGAGACAGACGCCATGCTCTCCTCTCCAGAGCAGATGTGATGAAGCTCTGACCCAGGATGGACGTAGGCTAGAATCTTCCCAGTAAGCGCACCTTGGGGTGCTACACACATGAAGAGAAATGGGTCAAGCAGTGTTTAAATGAATAGAGTTTGTGTGTTGTTATTTCGGGTATAAAGCTAACCATGCAGGAGCCGGGCTGTGGGAAGAGGCCCGCAGCTCTTACTACACTCTATCACAGACTGGTAGACAGACAGACAGACAGACAGACAGACACAGGCACGTGTGACAGCAAGCATGCCCCTCTATCACAGACTGGCAGGCAGACAGACACAAGCATGTATGGAGCAGAGCCTGCAGCCCAGAGCTCCTGGGGCTTGATGCTGCTTGCTTCCTGAGGTGAGCTGCTCATCTGTTCATAGATGGGCAGCTCCAGGGCTGAGAATGGCTGTGTGAAGGCCAGGCCCACAGGCCCTGCCCTCTGTGACCCACTCACTACTCAGGCTTGGCTGGACTCACAGGCGGAGTCCAGCTACCATGGCTGTGGTTACTGGATGAGGGCAAACCCCTTTCAGTCTACTACTTGGCAGTCCATGCTTTAGGGACAGGAGTCAAAGGCATAAAACAATATTCTCAAAGTACACTATAAGCATGTATGACAATTTCAAGGTATTAATGAAAATGTTATATTTGAATAGCAACAACAAAAACAAAACAGAAAACCAACCACATGCCACAGTTTTCATTCCAGCAAATACTCCAGATCCTTTTCTGCTTCATCTGCTGTCCTAGGACAAGATGCAGTCATGAAGTCATGAAATGCTTCAGACAGGTCTGATACCAAATCCTTAGAATCCCTTTTTAAAGCACTGTGGAAAGATTTTGTTTCTCAAACATTACACCCACTCTAGTTCTCCACCCACAAGTGCATTCCTCAACAGCATGAAGTGGATCTGTGTAAAGTAACATTTGGTAGCAAAAGACAATGAGCCAAGCTGGTAAGGCCGCCTCAAACCTTTTGCAATTCTTTTCCCTAGTCTCAGACAAGGATCACCTAAATATATATGCAACAACAACAACAACAAAACAAATATCACGATTAAACCATTTGGGTCTCTACAGGTAGAAACTATATAGATAACTCTGTTCCATCCACCTATGCATATCAGTAAGGTACAGGACTCCTAAACAGGAAGCTCTCGGCTAGTTCCAACGTTGAACATTTAATTCCTGTTAAAACGAGTTTCTTCTGGAGTTAAGTGACTGTCTATCATCACAGTCATTCAGAACGTCATCTCAAACACTGTGGCATCTTTTCATAACTCCGTCATTTAATGGAACTGTTTTAAGAATGTGATATCGGACTCTTGATGGCCACTTTAGAGTCAATCATCAATTTCTTATATTTTTGGTTGTGAGCCTGGGCTTTAACGGCTGAGCCATCTTTCCAGCCCTCAATCATTGATTTCTACAAAAGCATTTATTCACAAGCAAGCCAAGCAGCTTTAAAGGTAGGTGAACGGCCTAGGTCCTATGCTTTAGAAGCGAATGGGAGTTGGGGGAGAAGCTGGGGGGACGGTTCAGTGGTTAGGGTTCTTGTTGCTCTCGCAGAGAAGCTTGGTTAGATTGCCAGCACCTGTATCAGGTACAAACATATACACATGCATAAATAAATTTGTATAAGTATACCAAATGTTGTGAAATGTATGTTCATTTTCTGATGAGACTCCAAAATTCCAGTAATGAACAACGAATTACTATGCTTAAAACATTTCATTAACATAACAGAATGACTCACTGAACTTTCCACAAAGGTAAGGGTGTGGCCACAGCCTGCTGGAGCAAAGGCATCTTATCTGCCAGAGAAGGTGTCCAGGCAGGCAGGCCTGGCTGTCTTGCCTTACAGGAATTCCACACAATCAGCATTGCTGCCCCTCTGCCTGCCACACTCAACCCTCAATTAACATAAAAACAAAAGTGGAGGAGGTGTGGAAACACCAAAATTAAAGTCCACCAAAACCAGAAAATGGTAAGCCAAGTTTCCTGTCCTGCCTCACAACTGGCCATCTTCTTTGTTTTTGAGACAAGGTCTCATTCTACCTTTCTGGCTGGCTCTTCCTCTGAGTGCTAAAACTGAAGGTGTACCACACACTCCGCCTTAATTCCTAGCCAGAGTTTCTTTCCACTTAACCACTGAAAATGTCCAACAGTCCACAGATGATACTTCTTTAAGCTCCAGTCAGCCTGGGCCTCAACACCTGCCTTCACCCAATAATAACAAAAAGAAAAGCAAAAAAAAAACAAAACAATAATAAATGATTCCCTCTCCCAGAAGCCATTTCACAAGCCCTTTGAAACACAGCCTCCTGGAAACCCACTGAGACGAGCTAGCCCCTTCCAAACTTGGGTGGGCCAGCTTGTTCAGAGCTCAGAAACGAAGCTCAAGGAGTTGTTGGGTATCTATGAAACGACTCACTCTCTACACTGGCCGACAGTACCTGTTGCAATCCGCTGGACTGGCTGTTAGGGCAACTGCCCTGAATTTATAACTTGTAGGCAGTCTAATGCAGAAAGAAATGCTTCCTATTGGCAACAATAAATAGTTACTGATCTAGTTACATAAGAATATATACCAATGGGTAAGACAACCTCACAATCTGAAAAGCCCTTCATAAACAAGTGTATAATCTACTTGATAAGGAACTGTCTTCTGCCTCTCAGGGTAGTTTCCAAAAGGCTAAACTGCTGCTACATTGGGGTGGGGTTGGGGGCTGATGAAGGTGAGATGGGGCTAGGACTCTTCCCAACTGATACTAAACGTTTATTAACTAGCAAGCACCAGTGCTGCCCCATCCTCAAGTGCATTCCGTCCTGTAGGCTCTATGTCCACTTTCCTCCTTCCCTGAGAGATGAGGAAGCTGAAGCATGGAGATTCTGGCTAAGTTCACAGCTCCGGGAAGCAGCAGAGATGGGGTCCATCTCCACAGCTGGCTTTCAGCTGCTCACCACAACTACTGAATAAAACAGAAAAGGGGAGGGACGTCAAAACTGGCACCAAGGCCCTGGGTTACTTACAGCTTTGCCATCTCGCCCTCACATGGTATGAAGAAGAGGCGCTATTGTGTGGGCTAGCCCCCTGCAGAAGAGTTTGAAGTCACGGGACTGAACAAAAGCATTCTGGACTGATGCAGGGTCCAACATCTAGAAGACCGATCCTGTTCTAACCTCGGACGTGGGAAGGCCATGACACTTAAAAATCAGTAGTCGGGCTAAGACTGAATCCCTACAGTCTGCTGGGAATTACTTCCCAAGGAGCCAGTATCTGTACACAGCTTTTTCTGAGAAAGCCCAAACAAGCAAAGGTTCCCACCTGAGGGTGCTGAGCAAGGCCCCTGGCCTCACACTGTGCCCTGTGCAGACACACAGCTACTGTGACATCACCCAAGCAAAGGCCTGACTTTTGTTAAGTACTAAAAGCAGAAGCTTTCAAGGATCACTAGCCTCCAACAGGGGTCAGCTTTCCAGTCTCTGATGCCCACTTTATACCAGGTATCTGCAAGAAAACAGAAAGAACAGCTTCGGGGGGACCAGAGACATTGAGGTTGGCTTCAAACTCCTGCAGTCCTCCTGCTTCAGCCTCACTAGTTCTAGGGTCACAAAAAAGGGGGGGGGGCAAAGATGAAGCTAACTTAAAGGTCCTTGCAGGGATTCAATTCTGAAATCTTGTCACGGTCAAATTGAACATGTTCTTGATTTTTTTTTTTCTGAACTAAAAATTTAACCCTCCTTCCCTATCCTTCACTAATATTCAAAAGAAAGCCACTAGTAATTGTTAGACTTTCCCAAGCAGTTTTAGTTTTTACAGGTATAAATAGCATTATCAAACTACAGTGAACAGGGGTTGGAGCTCCGTTGCTAGAGTGTTTGTTTAGCATCCAGAAAGGCCTGGGTTCAATCCCAAGCACTAATAACCCATGTGTGGTGGCACAAGCCTGTTAATCCCAGCATTTGAGAGGTAGAGGCAGGAAAATCATCCTAGGCTACTTAGTGAGTTCCAGAACAGTCTGGGCTGCACCTGACTGCCTCAAACACCTTAACAAACAATAGCAGCAAAATAACTATCAAATATTACAAAATGATAAATGTGAGAAGTCTTTAAGTACCCAAAGTTAGGCTGGGTGTAGTGGCAATGCCTTTAATCTCAGTCCCCAGGAGGCAGAAGCAGGCAAATCTCTGAGTTCTAGGGCACTTTGGTCCACAGTGAGTTCCAGGACAGCCAGGGCTACACAAATAGACCCTGTCTTAAATAAGCAAACAAACAAACAAGCACTCTAAATTGAACACCATTTTGAGCCATTTTTTTGGTATTTTTAAGATAGGGTCTCACTATCTCTGCCTGATCTGTAACTCACTATGAACATCAGACTGGCCTTGAACTCACAGGTCTGTCTATTCAGAGTTTACTTTTTAATTCATTTATTAATTTATGTGTGTGTGCATGTGTGTACACACATGTCACACATGACACATGGAAAGGTAAGAGGACAACTCATAGAAGTCATTTCTCTCCTTCTACCATGTGGGTTCTGGAGGTCAGACTCAAGTTGTTAGGCTTGTGGCTGGCACTGCTACCCTCTGAGCTATCTAGATGATATTTAAATCTTTGTACATCCAGGATCTAGACTGAGTTTTACAACCTAGCAAGAAACTAGCTTGGGAGTAAATTGATGCTAAAAGATTATAGAAACAAAGCAAGTCAGCAGCGAACCCAGTCAACACCACTAGAAGCAGCCCGGGAGTCTGTTCAACAGATCTGTATCTTCTAACCAACCTGTCTTTCTGGATTCTGCTACTGACTTGATCTAGAAAGAGACTTTATATGCCAAGGTCAAGACTTAGGACAGCAGGACTGTGGCCAGGTGGGCACTAGTCTTACTTTGTTAAGGTGAGGGATGGATCTCACACAAAGGTATCCCAGCAGCCCCCTTGCCCTGAATGTGAGACAATGTCCTCAGGCAGCAAAGAAAATCCAGACTTCAATCAAGTGTTTGTGCATCCTGAAGACTACAGTTTGGAGACTATAAAAACATGATTTCCTAGCTTTTCTCAAGTGCTGGGATGATGAAAGCAAGGATATTTGCCCCTGGCTCTCTCACCTGACCTGGCTAAGTATCTCAGGAAATTTCCCAAGAGGAAAGCAAACGATCTTCAAAGGTGTAACTACCAGAAGCATGGTGCCAGCCTCTTCCCTTCTAGGCCAATACTGAAGTATTACCCTCAGTTTAGACCTCAGACTCTGAGCACAGACTTTTTTTTTTTTTTAAAGATTTATTTATTATGTATCATGCTCTGCCTGCATGTGTGCCTGCAGGCCAGAAGAGAGTACCCAATCTCATTATAGATGGTTGTGAGCCACTATGTGGTTGCTGGGAAACGAATTCAGGACTTGTGGAAGAGCAGGCAGTGCTCTCAACCTCTGAGCCATCTCTCCAGCCCGAGCACAGCTCTTATATGTGTATTCTACACCTGGAAATTGGTATGTGTGACTCATTTGCTCACATGACTTCATGAGACTCAAACAGGCAGCCCAGTTTCTTAAAATTATACATGGCAGACCCTTCCTCTAATGGGGAATATGCATGCTCATGTACAATTTTTCTATCACTATAATCCTAAATCACAAAATCTAGGACAAGATTATGAAAGACTGTTTATATCTAATATTCATACAAAGCCAGGCGGGACAAATGCAAAGTATGCAAAGCAAGCAGACCTTTAGGAAAAGCAGCAGCTCACTTTGTGTTCTTCTGTGAGGCTGAAGGTACAAAGGAAAAGACCTAAAATCTGGCCTTGGTCTGCCTAGGACTGGACATAAAATACCCCCCCTCCCCGGCTGAGTTTCTCAGAGTTAACAGCAGTGCTCCAGGCTCTTTTATAGCTTTAATGAACTGGGTGGGTGGGACGTATTTACTTCTGCTTTACATAATGTTATTGCTGCTAGCAGCAGCTCTTTCTCTCTTGTACCTGGTACTTGGCCTGCACAATTAGCACCTTATTACAGCCTTAATTACTAACTGGCTCAATTAAGTATTTCATTTTACCATCTGGTTCATGCACTAGCTCAAGGGCCTGAACACCTCAGCTACAATAAATCCTAAACTTCTTTTAAGCAAGTGCCTGAATTTTCATGTCTTTAGGTCCATGAGGCTGTCAGGCATTCAAAGGCACTAGAACACTTCCTGAATGTTTGGCTCTCTAAGAATCTCTCAGATTCTGGAGGGCTCTTGTCTTAGCTGCTTGTGGAGTTTAGCTTTACGCTGTTTGCTTATAACCTTTCCCTTTATCTGAAGAGGTGGACTAAAGCAGGCACAAGACTTATCAACATCACATTCCATGTTTCTCTAAAGAGGATTCAAGAGAAGTGAGTTCATGTTAGAATATCTATCCTTGCTTTAGAAATTAAACCTGTGGCCTGGGGATATAATTCAATGATAGACAAACATGGGCTTTCTGCATTAAGTTTCCTGATGGATGACAGAGACTGTGAGGGGCTATAGAAGTTGACACTTAGGACTACAGGTTGGGAGCCACAAAGCCTCCCCTCAAATCCTGCCTCTGTTACTTACTAGTTCTGTGATCTGTGACTTTGCCTGTTTCCCAAACCGTAAAATTGTCCTCATAAGGCTCTTTGGAGAAGTGAATCTCTGTAAAGTTTTTGACACACAAAAAGCATCACACAGCGCCATAGAAAATTAATAGAGCACAGGGTTTTATAAAAAGACACAGCAACAAAACACTATGAAACAAACAAAAAACCTGCCATCCTTGGCTTTTTTTTTTTTTTTTTGGTTCTAACATGTTCTTTGAATTGCTTCAGTAAAAAAGAGCTATGGGTTGATGAGCGTTAAAGACGTCTAATGAGCTTGACAAGTATAATGAAAACGACCTGGCGGCACTGAGGAGTAACTGAAGAGCACCAGTGTTCTAGCAGAGATTATAAATGCCACTTCTTATGTTTCCTTAGGCCTTCTGAACCTACTATCAGCCACCACCCAGAAAATTAGTCACCAAATCAGTAATGCTGACCCTTCCCCACAAAGAACCTGCTGTTGGTTGTGAGGGTACGGTGTGTGTGTGTGTGTATGTGTGTGTGTGGTACTGGTGAGGGAACTTAGGGCCTTTTGCACACAATAGTGTTCTACCACTATTATGTATTTTTAAAGATATGATGAAATATTTTTCTTCCAGGAAAATGACTCCATGGTAGTCAAACTTAACTTTTCTTCCGGTGTCTTTCTTTTCTGACTTTTCAACTTCTCTCTCTCATCTTCCCAACCTTCAGCTCGCCTTCCACCATATACCACTAAAATGGCCTGTCTTCCCAATAATCTCCGGCACAGGGTACCCTAACAAACAGGAGTCCTTGTTATTTCGCCAGTTCATCATACAGATTCTAGTTGTCCAATCAAACACACAGAGAGATAGGGTATAGGTGCTGTATTAAGTGTGGCACCTGTTCCTCCACAAAAGGAAGAAAACCTTTCCGGTTTCGCCTTTCCCAGTTACCCTGGAGGGCAAAGTTCAACCCTGCAAGAAGTCTTCTCTCAGGAGCACCTGTAGTACTATGTGTGCACACAGGAAATTCATGTCCAGTCTATCAGTGGGAAAGACCATCCATTTGAGGGCTCCATTAAGAGTACCTAGGAATATAGTCAGGCACTTCCTGCTGCGTTCCTCACCCACTATAGCCGCTAATCCTCTGTTACATCTCTAATCACCGTGTTCTGTGGCTATGCCCTGGAAGAGTCTTTGATCAGAAGTTCCGTTTATTTGTTCAGTTAGTTGTGAGGCCAAAGAGAAGAAAAGCCTCTCCATTTTTGTTGCTGTTGTTTGAAACAGTGTCTCACTACGCAGCTCTGGCAATCCTGGAACTCACTATGTAACGCAGACTGGCTCTGAACTCAAAGAGATCTGCCTACTACTGCCTCCCAAGCACTGGGATTAAAGACGTGTGTGACCCGCACCTTTTATTTCTTGATGATTAAGGTGTGAAGGGTCACTTTCCTCAAAAGCAGAGCATCTGGTAAGTGAAGTGTCAACCAACTCCCCCCATTTCCCCACATCGCTCCTTTCAAACTCGGTTCATATACTATCACTCTTCCTTAAAGGGCTCCCACGATGACCCCAGCTTCACCTTGCAGGCATTTCTTTCTGGATATCCAATTCCCGCATCCTCCCGGGGTCGGTTGTCTTGCAGGCAGTTGCCCATACACCTCCCCCAGCTATCTCCTCCATCCAGGCATTTCGAAGCGCAAGACACTCTCCCAACTCTCTCTGGGACAATACTCCAGCAACTAACTTACAAAGCCCTGGGTCACTATCTGATGACGGGCAGCAAGGGAGGAAGGGATAAGGGAGGAGAGGACAGAGAAAGAGCGATCACTGGAGTGGAGCGCGGAGTGAGCAAACTGAGAAGCCGGCGCCCCGCTCCTGGCTTCCGAACCAGAGTGACCTAACGAGGGATCCATGGTGTCTTCAGCCATCCTAAGGACCAACTAAGGGACTTTAGGAGATGGTCCCTCACGGGCAGCACGACTTCCGCCTTCCCGAGGCGTCTCACGTGCGCGAGCTCGGCTACTTCGACTCCGGCCCCAGCGCGCAAGGGTGCGCGCTTCTTGCTGAGTCCCGGCTGGGGCCCCGCGTCTCCCTCCTCCCGGGGCTTCCTCTCCGCACTGACCGTCAATCTGAAGGCAGCTCGCAGTCCCACGCCGCCAGCCGCTGCCCCTACCCCGGGTCCCAGCCTCCAGCGTCCGCGATGGCTCGGGCACCGGGTTGCGCGGCTTGCCGGACTCGGCCTCACACCGGACAGCGCGCAGGAGAGGCCCATGGAGCTCCAGGCGGTGGCGGCAGCCGCGGCTGCGGGAGCGGCCGCCGCGCGGGCTAATGACGCGCGGGCACCGTGGGGAAGGGCGCAGGCTGATGACGCGTCAGCGCACACGGTGAGCTGAGCGGCATGGCGTCGGTGTCGCTGAGCGAGGCTGAGAAGGTCTACATCGTTCATGGAGTGCAGGTAGTGGTAGCGGCCACGGGTGCAGGCCGTAGCGCTCAGGGAGGAGGTGCGGGGCGGCTGCGTGGCCGAGACCGACGCGCCGAGGCCTCTGCGGTCCGCGGCGAGAGTGCATCCCGCATGCCTCGATTTCCACAGCTCTCGGGATGGAGATTCATTCCTAGCTTATCAGGGAGCGGTGGGCCTCTCTTGAGGCTGCTGCTCAATGGAGGAATGTCCTTATGGCCTCCACGCGCTGAGGGGCCTGCGCCTGCGATCCAGTAACCGGAATCCCGGCCCTTGGATGAACGTCTTCAGGCTTCGCACCGAGAGCGATGGAGAGAGATGCATCCGAGGGGAAAGGCCTTCAAAACATAAACTAACAGCAACCCTCCCACTCCCCCACTCCAAAAAGGGAATGGCGGGGGGTGAGGGGGTGGAGAAGGGACTGCAGCTCAGTAGTGGAGAGCTTGCCCTACCATGCAGAAGGTGTTGGTGGCTGGCTCCTGTAATCCCAGCACTTGGGAAGTGGAGACAAGAGAATCAGGAATTTAAGGCCAGCTGAGCTATAAAGACCCAGTCTCAAGAAAAGTCGCACTGACCCATGTGTATTGCTGACAAATAGAGAAGAGTGGGGAGGTGATTTGTTCTTCTTTTGGCGGTGCTGGGGGTTTATCGTCATGGTCTTCTACGTGCTATGCATGCGTTCTACACCGAGCCCCATTCCCAGCCCTTCTTTTCTCGTTTTTTTGGGGGAGCAAAATGGGAGACGCGTCTTTGTATTCCAGGCTGTTGAGGAACTCACGTCGCCCTTCTGCCTTGACGGAAGGCATGTCCCATCACCACCTGGCCGAGACTGGTAGACAGTGGTCTAGTCGTTTTAGCTTAGATTCCTGGGTAGCTATAATGAATACATGATGTGTACTCAGTCTTGCTTTTGGACATTCAAGAGGAAGAGGTGAAGAGGGTTAACCTGGCAACCATCTCTCTGGTATCATGCAAGCCTCCTCCCTGCAGTTGATCTTGCGATGTAGCCGGCAGATTAAAGCAACGTGTCGCCTTTTAAACTCTGTAATACAAGTGACGGCCATGGTCTTTTTAAAAATCCTATGACGTTCTGTTCTCTTCTGTGCTCCTTATAGGGTAGAAATGCCAATATTTAATCAATAGGTTGCATATTAAATCTGAATAATAAAATCCAAGCCCCCCACTCATTATCTTTTCGGTTCAAGATTAGGAACAGCGGGGTATATGCAGAATGGTGTTGTGAGGGGAATGTAAAAATAAGGTGGTCAGCCCTGGGGGGAAATGGTGCTTCCCTTTCAGGTTTGTTTTTGTTTTTTCTGTCAGAATTGTGGCTTTGTCCTAAACCATTCATACCACATCGTTAGTCTTCACGGTGACTGCGCTAAAAGCTGCTGGGATTTAAATCCTTCAAATTGACAGGAACTGTTAAATGACCTGAAGAAAAAGGAGGCTCCTTGTAAGAGTTGGAAAGCTTCCATCCAGCTGCAGAACACCCTCTTTGATAATAACCATAACAAGCAGTGATTGGCCCTGGTGATTCATCTGCTTTTCTTTCCCAAGCTGTGTCCTTCTCAGCGGCCACTTGTGTCCAGCTTCCCTTCCATCTTGGTGAAATCTGCCGCCCCCCCCATCCCTGTGCCTTTAATTTCACGTGGCTTCTCCATTCCCTGTATCACATTATGGCCTAACAACTCTTTACTTTTTTTGAGGCAGGGTATCACTATGTACCCTTGGCTCTCCTGGAACTCATAGAGATCCACCTGCCTCTGCCTCCTAAGTGCTGGGAATAAAGGTGTGTGCTACCATGTTGGGCTAGCCGAACAACTCTAGAGATCCAGTTCCACTGAAAGAATTGGTCTGGGCTGCTAGTGGTTTGTTACAATAAGAGCTGATCACCCTCTGTGTGGCATGCTTTGGATTACACACCTACCTCTGCTGGCCCTGTTGAGGATGGGTAGTAACTCAGGTGGCCACTCCAGAGCTCTAAGCCCCGTGGGATATTCGTTGTCTGTCCCACTGAGTGGTTTAACTGTAACCTCATAGCCAAACTAGGTCATGACTGTTGGTTAGGTTTTCAAAGACTTTCCTCTTAGGGCTCTGTCAGCTGTTTCACTGATTTGTTCTTGGCTATCGGAGGAAGACAGCTCGGCTGATGTTTTCTGTATTTCTGCTCCTTTTCTATGGCTTTACCTTTTAGCTTATGTCTGTGTCTGGTCTTCAATGATAAGATTGAGAAGCCATCAGCTACTCAGTCTGACCATTCAGAACTGAAACCAGACCCCAGCACATTTCCTGTTTAGTCCTTTGCCTTCTCTATTCACAAACCCATGGCACAGAAAGCCTGTGATCTTATTGGGCCACATCTTTTCAAAGGGATGCAGAGCTGCTCAGGAGGATCGGAGAGTGAAGCAACAGTTGCTATCTAGTTTTACTTGGCATTTCTTGGGCCTGGTCCCGCAAAGCCGGGCCAGATAAGGTTATTTTCTACTAAGAAAACACTTAAATCTCAGTTCTCCGTTAAGAAATGATGAGGTACTGGACATGTCAAAATAAGGAAGATGAAGGGGTCGCCTTTGAGTATGTTGAAGTAGTAACACCAATTGCCTTGTATCACATCCAGGTAGCAGAGTTGTTAAAATGACAAATGTAATAGCTATGCAAGTCTCCAGGAGCTAGCCCAGCAGCCAAAAAACCCCCAGTCTAAGGTGCTTCAGTCCCTGCTGAGAAGGGCAGGGTCCATGCCATCATGATGTCCAGAAGCTGTTTCCTTCCCTGTTGACTGGAGCCTTCAGTCTTGGGTGACTGACTGTCTTAGGTATTCAATATATAGATTGATCCCTTTGCTTCTCAGACTGCAAATAAATAAATAAAATGCATGGTAAGGCTTCAGATGCTGAACCAAGCCAGGCAGGTCCAGACACTTCCCTCAGAATTTTATAAGGAAAAGTCATTTTTTTAAAGTGCTCTTAGTTCAGTCATGCATGGACAGGTTGTTTTCTGTTTGTGTTACTTTGGAGAGACTGGAACGTCCATTAAACATGAAAGGAAAACATGTAAGTTTTCATTCAGCTCACTCATCCACTTGGCCTTCCCTAGAAGGCTGAGGGTTACTAGAGGATGGAGAGGCACGGTCCAGTGAGGTCCCATTTTCTGATGACCACGCCACCCCACGTGGAATCAAGTCACAGGATGACATTTTAAAGGCAGCCCTTGAAGCCCTGCAATTGATGGCGCGGCCTGCTGCATTCAGAGTCAGCCCCATCCTGATCAGGGCCACCTCATAGAGCTGGCCACCTCATCTCTGGAAGGAAGTCTGTGCTGACTGTTAAGCGGAGAGACCCTTTGAGAAGGTACAGGCTGCGTAGAGTGGTGGGTACGAACTCTGGCCTTGAGTTCAAAGGCTGCTCACTGGCTGGGGGATTTAAGACACTAAGTTAGTAGACGTGGCAGTAAAGAGTAGCTCATTGAGGGCTCATTTTCCTAGACATTAAATTCTGCTGCTCTTCAAACACGTCTCCCGATGCAAGAGGATTTCTTCCAGTGAAAGAGTTGTCAGATGGCTGCACGTGGACTTCACATGATTTAGGTGTTTAATTCCTCTCAGAAGTTGCTGAGAGGGTTAACACGCTGAAGCAGATATGACGGATGGTCAGTGTAGTATTGTGTGGTGGGAGCATGCAGCAATGTTTTGTTTTTTTCTGTTTGTTTAACCTCTCAAAATAAAGTCAGATACATAGGCAGTTAGCCTGACAGTTTAAAGAATTGATAATCATATATTTAAGAGCAATAGTCTTTCTTTGTTTTCCCCTCTCCTTTTGAGAGAATCAACCCTTTGAGGACCTGGTGAAGTTTATTATTATTTTTAATTATATGTGTGGTTATATACATGAGTGCAGGTGCCAGCAGAAGCCAGAATTGTTGGATTCCTTGTGAGCCACCCGACATGGGTACTGGGAACCCTACTCAGTCTAGAGAAGCAGTATGTGCTCTTAATTACCAGGCCATCTCTCCAGCCCCTTGTTAACTATTTTTCTTTTCTTTTCTTTTTTTCTTAAAGTGGGCTAGAGGAATGTCTCAGTGATTAAGATCACCTGTTTCTCTTGCAGAGTTCTCTTCCCAGCACCTACATGGCAGTTCACAGCCACCCATCACTCTAACTCCAGGATCTGATGCCCTCTTCTGACCTCCTCTGGCACCAAGCACACACATGGCTCACATACTGACATACATGCAGGCAAAAGACTCAGATATAAAGTGAATGAATCTAATTTTTAAAAATTCAGAATAAAAAATACTTTCAAGGGTATTTATGAAAAATGAGGACGATCTCGATGAGATGATTTGGGGTATTATTGTGTGCAATGTGTGTTTGAAAAAAGAGAAGTATAAAAAGAACATTAAAGGACTAGAAAGATGACTCAGAAGTTAAGAGTACTTGCAACTCTTAGAGAGCTCACACAGCTGCTTACAACCATATTTAACTACTTCCCAGAATTCAGTGCTGCCTTCTAACATCCCTGGGCACCAAGCTTGCATGTGGTACACAGGTAAAACACTCATACATGTAAAGTAACAATAATTTTTTTAAAAAATAACATGTAAAATGATATACTACCCTTCATATATGAAAAGGGAATTATTGCCCAAAAGTAGACCATTATCACAAGAAAGCCAAGTTGTTTCTATAGCGGGGTCCAAATTCCAGACTTACACAAGTATGCTTTTTGTAATAATGCTTAATTTTAAAAGAAAGCAGTTAAAAATTATTTATCTGCTCATTTCAATAGATAAAACACAAGATAAGGCCGGGCGGTGGTGGCACACACCTTTAATCTCAGCACTCGGGAGGCAGAGGCAGGAGGATCTTTGTGAGTTCAAGACCAGCCTGCTCTACAGAGCAAGTTCCAGGACTGGCTCCATAGCTACTAAGAAACCCTGTCTCGAAAAAAGAAAGAAGGAAGGAGGGAGGGAGGGAGGGAGGGAGGGAGGGAGGGAGGGAGGGAGGGAGGGAGGGAGAAAGAGAGAGAAACAAGATAAACAGATCTGAATGAGAGACCAAGGGTGGATGGGAAAGAGGTGAGAAGAGGTGTGTGTGTGGCAGACAGTGCAGATAAAACAAAGGATGTTGCACTGGTATTCCATACACACGGAAGAGTAAATAAGTAATTAAGAGAAACCAGCATTCAGTGAACCCAAACTGAAATATAAATAGTGACAAATGAGTTTGAGTTACAAATGAAAACTAACAATAGACATAGACAGGTAAGAGCAAAAGAAAATATGGTATCTAACTGTACTCTACTGCAAAGTTTATTCCTATGGGGAGAATGGTTAGCAGCCCTGAAACAGTGTATATACTGAGAGAGAGAATATATGGAAGTTGGGGGTAGATAATGACAGCCAGGTTGCTCCCTACCTCCACCTCTAGGGATTTGGTAGTGGAACTCAGAGAGGAGACTTACAAAGAAGAAAAATGAAGTCTGGAATGAACTATGAACATTAGATGGAAGTGAGCTATTGATTTGAACTCCTAGCTTCTTGATAGATAGTGAACTAAATGACGATGCGTTAATTAGTGTGTGTGTGTTTTCCAGTTCTGTTTGCGATGAAGGTTTAGAAACAGCGAGCTTAGCACCCAGATCCTGCTGTTTGAGTTCTTTATGCCAATAAGAGGATCCAGGGCTCCTTGGGGAAGGGAAAGCTAACCAATTGCCACAACATGTTGTATTGTCAGAAATATGGAAGAGTTGAGAGCACAGAGCAAGCCTAAAGGGACCAACCTGCATTGAGTGACAAACATTAGAATCCGACATGAAATGGACATCTATGAGTTGTGCTGTTGTAGACAACGGGAAACAAATAGTTGGACAGAGGGACAGGCAGCACATAGCCACTCTGGTGCCATCTCGTGCTGCAGGGTTAATGGAGCGCTACTATAGAGGAACGAGTGGACGTTCCCCTCAGCTAATGCTGGGAGAGCATTCAGAGTGCCTGAGGGAACAGGCATGGCTGCATTAGTGTGTCGACCCTGTTTTAGAAGGTTAAGTATTCAGGGTGTGCATAACAGGTCTTGTAAACTGAATTTGGGATGAATAGCCTTGAGGATTTGGAGAGGGTGGGGTGACTTTGTTGTTTTGTCCATTTGGCTTGCTTCTGTGTACATCCAATGTGGCAGGCCTTTGGTCAGAGATCTGACATGAAACCATTGCCTTGTCAAAATTAAGTGAAGGATAAGTCACCTGAGTCTCTTCCTTATATTAACCTGGTAGTATTGTTAGTAATAGTGAGGGCAGAATTTGGGGTGACCCCCTGAGAAAAGTGGCAATTGACTGTATTTCTCTAGGGGAGGAAGGGAGTCTGTCTGAGATGGGATCACAACCTGAAAGCTGCTGTTCCCTTAGGAAGACCTTCGGGTGGACGGCCGTGGCTGTGAGGACTACCGATGTGTGGAGGTGGAGACGGATGTGGTGTCCAACACCAGTGGGTCTGCCAGAGTCAAGCTGGTAAGTGCTGTGGGCATTGTTCATACCCAGGTGGAGAGGTGGGTAAGCCTTAAGGGTCGGTTACAGACCCTGCTGACATTGGTCCTGGGGAGACCCAGTCCTTAAGACATACTGGGAGAGCAACATCTCTCCAGATCCAAAGCACCCCTCATCTCAGACTCCCGTAGCCCAAGCCACAACACCGTGCTTGTCTGGAAGAGGAGTGTGGTCGTTTCTGAGCAAGGACTCTTGTATGTGTCTACAGGGTCATACAGACATCTTGGTGGGAGTGAAAGCAGAAATGGGGACACCGAAGCTGGAGAAGCCAAATGAAGGCTACTTGGAGTTCTTTGTTGACTGGTCAGTACCGTGCAGGTGGTTTGAGAGGAAGAGGAGTGCGGGGGATGCATAGCACGTGGGAGGCATTGGGTTCAATCTCTGCCTCCCATTGGAAAAGCAAAGATTGAAAGATGAAGATTCAGGGCGTGATGGTCAGGTTTGTTCAGCCATTCATTTACCTAGAAAGGATTTACTCACTTGTAAAGTGCTAGGCAGTAGAAGTACCTGACCTTGTTCTAATCCCCTGGCTCTTGCTGAGGGTTAAGTGAAGTTGTAAATGGTAAGGTGCTTTGGAAAGCACCAAGCAAGGGTAAATATGGATCATTTGATCCACAATACCCTGTGTCTCTTCCTGCTCTTACTCTGCAAAGAACACTTGTTTTGCTTGGGAGGTGGGTCTGGGACCAAACAGCCTGGCAAGCTGGGAAAGTGGCCATAGTATCGGCAGCAAGTGTGCTGGGAAGAACCAGGGCTCTGTGGTATCTGCGTCCAGCCCTGGGCCAGAATGTGTGACCTCAGTCTGTACCTGAATCTCTTCCTCTAAAAGGGCGAGGCCTACACGTGATGATAAGTGAAAACAGAGCAGCTCCTAGACGGTGACCAACTCTCGTGAGATTCAGAAACCTTATTTCTTTTCCCTTTCCAGAATTGGGACTTGGGAATTTTTTATTTTGTTTTATGTGTATGGGTGGTTTGCCCACATGTATATATCTAAGCACCACTTGGATACCTGGTGCCATTGGAGACCAGAAGAGAACGGTAGACCCCTGGAGCCGACGTTACAAACGGTTGTAGATGCTGGGACTCGAACTTGGGTCCTGCAACAGCAACAAGTGCTCTTAACCACTGGGCCAACTCTGTAGCTCCTAGGGCTGGGACTTTTTATTGTATGGCCCCTGCTTTGGTTCTAGAAACTAGTGTTGACCAAAGCAGGCCTTTGTCGGAACACAGCCCAGGAATGAAGTCCTGTGAGGAGACTCTAAGAAAACTAGACAAGAGTCTTGTGACCTCAGTTTCTTCAAAAACACAAAATTGTTCTTGAAATGTGCATCAGTGCCTCCCAGGTGTAGCAGATGGGAGTGAGTTTAATTCAGATTATTCATTACCACTGACTGTTATTTGTTTATATGACTTTATGGAAAAACATGTTTTTGCCATGTGCAACTTGTCCTTGTGATTATATACAGCTTGAACTCCCGAGAGCTTTACTCGTGTGACCTTCTTAACCCTCAGGGTAGAAATTTTCTGATGTTCTAAATAAAGTTAGCTATTGCGTTTTTAGGCTCCATTCTCCCAGTTTCTGTATATCCTGTGGTCCTAAGACCTCCTCCACATGTGGAGGCTGGTTAGAGGGACCATAGGACTTAGCACATGGTTGTGAGCATGGCTGGAATTTGTCCTAGCTTTGCAGATGCAGCAACTGACTTAGGACATTTCTCCCACTCAGATTTTTCACCTAGGATTTTTAGTAGGTGCAGTCACATAGGCTCAGACTCCTAGAAGTAAAGTATAGAACCAATTAGCAAATCTAGGCACAGTGGCCACATAGGTGGGCCCATCTTGGTATGGTAGTTAATTTTCCTGTCTTCATTTCCAAACACAAATTTGGTCCTCGCTGGACCCCTGTGAGAAAAAGACAAGTGACGTGTTTAGAGAGGAGGCGCCTGCCCGGGTCAGGTGGCCGGAAATGTGACTGTTTCTTGCTCTTTCTGCAGTAGAGAAAGTAGAGGCCACTTTAAGGATGTTGAGCTTGGGAGGAATACTGTCCGTTCCTCTTTCTGGCCAGTTTTCTTCATCCCTTCCTCCACCCGCAGCTCCAGCCATCTCCAGTCGGTTATCGTGGGGCTGACTTATCCTGCAGTGAGGTGGACGGTGGTGCCATCGCCTGCTTTGCTGCTGCAGGAAGCAGAATGGCTTCCCGGCCTCATCTGCAAATCCCATTATTTACAGATAGAGGAGCTGTAATTGCTTTCCTTTCCTCCCGTGTTTTCTGCCCTCCTCGTCCTGGGCGGCATGCTGGCTGCATCATAAGGAGTGCTGCACTCCCATGCTGGGGTGCAGCAAAGGAAGGGTTTCACTGGACTCTTGGTTTGCGGCTTTTTCCAGGAGATGTAAGATGATCTGTTCCTCGTTACCCCTGGGATGCACAGCGACAGCCCAGAGAACGACTTGTTCATGTTCATCCTAGTAAAGTGAGTTAATGGTGCCTGCCTCGGGATTGGAAGGATGTGGATGACTGACTGCATTTTCCCCGAGTTCTTGCCGAGATCCTGTTTTATCTCTACTGAAGTCTGTGACAACACCGATACATCCAGAGAGATGCCTGACGTTGAGGTGACCGTGGATTCACACAGCCTAGATACAGAATGAAACAGTTATGTCTGTGTGTGCACCATCCTTGCTCTTAGCAGAGATCCTGCTGGTCTCAGGAAACACTGTCTAGCATGGGAATCACAGTGTTCTCCCCGAAGTATGACGTGCAAAAATACCATGACTTGCTGCAAAGTGGAATCCCTCTGGCCAGAATTCAGAGAACTCGTCTCACTATGTGCTGTGTGTCTGAATATGAGGAAGGGGCTCTGCTTAGCCGCTGTGCTGGCCCCTTCCTTATCCTAGATGTCAAAGCAGGGTGACTGCCATGTTTGAGCTGCTTCCTCTCAGGATTTAGTTTATGATGCAGCCTCACTGGCTGGCTGTGAAGGCTGCCTGCTGGTCTGTTTTCCTCCTTTCTGAGTCTCAGAGGACCTCACTCGGAGCTCCGCTTCCCAGGGAGTTGTGAAGCCTGTCAGGATGGTAGTGAGTCCTAGCTTATTTACACGGCTCTGCTAGCGTGGTTGGCCCTGGAGGCAGTCACACCCGTGCTCTTGGGTGTGTGTGCCTTCCTTTCCTCTTAGTCTTTTTCTCCTAATTCCCATGATTAAGCCTATATTGAAATAATTTTAATAAGACTTCCAACTCTACTATCAATAAAAATAAAGTAAAAAGAGGGTTGGGGGCTTAGCTCAGTGGTAGAGGGCCTGCCTAGAATCTACAGTGAGGAGCTGAGGTTTGTAGGTCAGTAAGTAATAGAACTCTTGCCTAGTATATGGGAGGTACTAGGTTCCTTCCCTAGTCACTCAAAATAGATAAATAAATAAAAAAAAATTCTCAGAGGAGACAAGACAGAAACAGAGAAGGGTCAGTAACACAAGTAAATCCGTTCCTTATTCCCCCTTATCAGTGCTGGGCTCCTTAAGAGTCATAAAACCATTTGATGGAGAAGTGGAGTCGGCCAGGCCCTGCGGCTGCCATCTGTTCTAGAACTCACGTGAGACTCTGGAGGCCAGTCCCTTTCTTGCTGCCTAGAAAACAGAAACGGCTCTCGGGTGCCCGTGGATGTGCCCGGCAGTATGTATTCCTCACTGAAGAGCTCTGCTGGAGAGCTCCTATCTGCAGCCTGTAGCAGTTGCTCCCCAATGGGGAGGAAAGATTTATAATTGGTGTTGGCATGGAGCCCCTCCTGCCACTCTGGGCCCAGCTTGATTTAATTCCTTATCAGCAGCTTCCAGGTTTTTCTTGTTTTAGTTCTCAGTTGTCCTGGTCTCTCAAAGCAGATTGCTTTTCTGCTAACTCACTCTCTTCAGGTTTATCTCTTTGGGATGATAGTATGGACCCGGGTAGGTAATGCTCCTTCCTGCCAAGGTGAAAGACCTCGGTCCGTCTCAGCTCACTGGAAAGGCACCAGCTACCCTGACCCAACCCGACTGCAGCAATGCCAGGCTGCTCTGACACTAATCTGGAAACAAAAAGGACCTCAAACCTTTTCGTGGGCCTTTGCCTTGTTTGTAGTAACTGAGAAAGGTCCGTTTCAAGTGAGAACTCTTAAACTTTAAGAAAAGTTGGTTTCCAGGATGAAAGAATTCAGTAGGCTGCATGTCAGTCTGAGCTGCCACTAGGTGGCAGCCTATTGAGACTCTGCTCAGCTGACTTTGATCTGAGCTTTTGGACCTGGGAAAGGCTAGGGTTTTGTTTGAGGAATCCAGGAGAATGTTTGTCATGCCTGGGTTCAGCATGCCAAGTGTCTGTTATTTCCCTTTGGGATCGTAACTGAGTTTTGGTATGACCGCGTGTATTTTTCCCAAGCACAGAACCAGTCTTTGGAACTGGTGGGCAGAACTGTGTGTCTGTTCTTTGCCTGTGTGTGGGGGGGCCCCATTCTTGGCTACGGGCTGGGGGCGGTGACAAAGCAGAGAATTGGCTTAGAACGCCATTGAGTCGACTGTTCTCGGTCTCGTCGGCAGAAACAGATTTTAAGGCAAGGTTGAGAATGTGCTGCTGTTCTTACCACCCCATGTATACGGGAGGTTCTGCAGTCTCAAAAATGAGTGTGTGCACACACAGGAGTCAGCCAAGGTCAGCCACTCTCCCAGTAGCCTGTCCTGTCCGTAGGGCGCATAGATTTTTCAGGCTATATTAGTGACAAGGGAGCGATGGGGCCAGAGTCAGGAGTCTCACTACAAGTAGACATAGCTTCGATCTCACCCTACTCCACTTAGGCGATAGAAGTGCGGCAGCAGGAACCGAGTAGAGGGGATGAGTCAGAGGGTGGAGATCTGGGAGGACCCATGTTCTTCCAGCTGCTCTGGGAGAGGAACTGGCACATGCTTTATGGAGGGTTTGAGTTGGTTTGGTAACTAATAGCATTTGATTTTATGATCTACTGTGATGATACATGTAAGCAGAGGCCTGGAATGACCTGTATGTATTCTCTCTCTCTTTCTCTCACCCACTCTCTCTGTCTGTCTTAATTTAACAGAGGTTTTCATTAGACTTGCTTTCTTTGACTGTATCTGTGGTCTAATAATAAGTCCCATGACTAGAACACCCATTCGTTATCAGAGGCAAAATATAAGCCCGAGGCAAAGCCAATCTTAGATCATACTGCCAGCGAGCCACAGTGACACATCAAGGTAAGGCCTACAGTGCCTGCCGGAGGTAGACCCTGACCTCTTTCGGCTCTGTGTGACCTCCAGCAGGTTATGCAACATGTCTGACGCTAATTATCTAAATTGTTTCAGAGGTTAAGGGTGTAGCTCAGTGGTAAAGAGCTTGCCTGGCATTTGTGAAACCCCAGTTTTATTTCCCAGTACCACAATTAAAAAAAAAAAAAAGATCAGATAGTTGGCCCTGCCTATGATTGCTGTGAGGATGAAATGGCCCGGTACAGCTGAAGTGCTCAGAGTGGCACATGGCACATGGTAGCCACGTGTGAAGTTGTTTGTGTTTGCCTCCCTGTTAGATGAGAAATGCCTCCTGGGCCCTAGGTCACATACACCTGAGAGGTTCTAGTTTCTTTTATGTGGTGCTGCTTTATTTTTCCAGAGGATTTTTTTTTTTTTTTTAAAGATAAGGTCTTGCCAGGACGTGGTGGGGCACACCTTTGATCCAGCACTTGAGAGGCAGAGGCAGGCAGACCTCTGAGTTCAAGAACAGCCAGGGCTACACTGAGAAACCCTGTCTCGAAAAACCAGAAAAAAAGAAGAAGAAAAGACAAGGTCTTACTTACTGTGTGGCCCTGGTTGGTCTGGAAACCACTGGAAACCAGGCTGGCCGTAAATTCACAGTCACTTGCCTCTACCTTCTTGAGTGCTGGTATTAAAGGTGTGTACCACCCTACTCCACTACCAAAGAATTAAAATGCCTTTAGTCAGACCTGAGAAATGCTACTGTCTCTCTTGTGGAATGTGTCGCTCACTATTGTGTGGGCCCTTTGTTTGGGTGCATGCCATTCCCTGACTAGTACCTGTGAGGCGTTTGGTTTTTATTCACTGGAGATGGTCTCTGTCGCCCTTTTCTCTCAGCTCAACTGTTGCAGAGGGTCTCTTGTGTGTTAGGAGCCCCAGTGATGGACAGAACCTTCACCTCTGCTCTGCCTGTCCTTCATTGCCAGAATGTAATCTGTCTCTGCCCCCTTTATTTTTATTTTATGAGTATGTATTTTCCATGGAGACCAGAAGAGGTTGTCAGATCCCCTGAGACCGAAGTTACAAGTTTTTGTAAGCAGCTATGTGTGTGCTAGGAAAAGAACCTTCTGTTGGTTTTTTTTGTTGTTTGTTTGTTTTCGGAGATAGGGTTTCTCTCTATAGTCTCGGGTGTCTTAAAATTCTCAGTTTGTAGAAACATAGACCAGGTTAGCCTTGAACTTGGAGATTCGCCTGCCTCAGCCTCCCAAGTGCCAGGATTAAATACATGTGTCACCATGCCTGGCTAAACCTGAGTCTTCTGGAAGAGTGGCCAATGCTCTCAACCATTGAACCATCTCCAGGCCCTCCCTGGCTTTTCTGTGCTACCCAAAGCATGTGCTGTGTTTCCCATGCTGAACACTTAACTCTTCTCTCTCTCTCTCTCTCTCTCTCTCTCTCTCTCTCTCTCTCTCTCTCTCTCTCTCTCTTTCACCTCCTGTTATCACCCTACAGCTAGGGGCCATGCAGATAGTACTGGGCCATGGTTGCAGAATCTCTAATCTTCTTCTCTACCTGATTGTGAACTATGCTAAAAGAATGAAATGTTCGAAAATAAAATGGGTAAAGTTTTCTTTAAGTTAGCTTAGTCCTAAAGAAACAATGGGGCCTGGCTTTGTGGGCAGATCAGGTGAGTATAGGCAGTTGAACTGGGGGAGCTGTGAACGGCTCCCGGGGCTGTAGATTACTGCTTTACCCAGGGGCTGGGAAGTTGGACATGTGCCTGATGCATTGGGCAAACAAGCCCTGAGGACAAGCATCTCTGATTGGTTTGTGCACGTAGGGAACATAGGATTTGATATTGACTGCTTGGTGTTGAGATTAGAAACAGGGTGGGTGCTGCTGGCTGTGTAAAGGTGCCGTCCTTGGTCTTGGCTGTTTCTCCTCAACAGAACTATTTTTCACTGCTGTAGCTGAGGTTGACAAGAAGTTTTAGAAATCACTGTGTTGCTATGGCAGTGTAGAAGGAGCTGTGGGCAGGCCTGCTTTTCGTCCCACCCGGCTCCCGCTCGGCTAGCTTAGCCCCAGAAATAACAACACACAAATTGTATTCATTTAAACACTACTTGGCCCATTAGCTCTAGTCTCTTACTGGCTAACTCTCATATCTTGCTTTAACCCGTATCTAATAATCTGTGTAGCACCACGAGGTGGTGTCTTACCAGGAAGATTCTAGTGTAGCCCATCTTGGGCTGGAGCTTCATCGCGTCTGCCCTGGAGAAGAGAGGCATGGCGATTGCCTCACTTCCTCCCAGCATTCTGTTCTGCCCACTCCACCCACCTAAGGGCTGGCCTATCAAATGGGCCAAGGCAGTTTCTTTATTAACCAATGAAAGTAACTCCTCCATCATGGCAGCAGTGAAACTTCTCCATGTTTTTAAATTTGGCTATTTTTGCTTGCTAATAGTAAAGGAAAGAGCAGGTAACCAAGTTCTACATCTCTTAGACTGTATCACTAAGCAAGATTCCTTTCATCATTAAGTAGATACGTGGACTCAGATTGGGCCACCATGCTGGTGTAGCTTTCCCGGAGCCCCTCTTTCCTCTTGCTGCTTTGATAACTACTTTCCTGGGGTCTGAAACTTCTCGGCCCTCCAGGAATAAGAGATATTTATCCACATATATCCCACTACCACCCCCCACCCAACTTTCCCAGTCTCCAGCGTCCTGTGCTAGCGTGAGCTGATTTCCAGGAGTCAGGAAACTTCTACAGTTGACTTTGTCAAGTCTGTGCTGAAGCAGCTGCCCCTTACCTTTCCTATTACATGGTGAGTAGTGTTTACTTACTTCACAGACTTAATAGGCTGCTTTGTGTCGGTGCAAGACTCTCAGAAAGTCCTATAATGCCTTTGAGTCGTGCCCGAGTGGTGCATGTGAACTCTTGTTGAGGTAATTGGGCGTAGTGAGTATCAAGAGTCCAAAAAGGAGTGTTTTCCCTCCTAAAAAATACCAGATGACATCAAATACAGATACTTAACAGGTCAGTTGTGTTCTGCTTTTGTTCCTCTTCCTTCTCTGTCCTGCTGTCATCTGTCCCTTCTAAGACGTACCAGAGGGTTTGACACTGATGCTACCCTGAAAGCCAGGGTGTGGAGGGTGAGAGACCACTCTGAGCTATACGTCACAGTCGTGAGACTTCCCAGCTCCACAGGCCAACCTGAGATAAGTGTTCATTTTACTCTGAAGATAAGAGCTCATTACCAGCTAAGGTTCACATTACCCCAGTCTCTTCCTCCTTGGCTGAAGAAGGCCTCTGCCTGAAAGCCTGTCACCCACTGACGGATGCAGGGCCCAGTACCGGGCTAGGTCACTGCACATACCTGTAGGCCCAAGCAGCTAATACCTTCTCTCATCTCAGCGGCTTCTTTTTTCCCTTTCGCCTGATGCAGGACAGGACAGCTCTCTGCCTTTTTCCCCTGGTGATATTCTTTGTGCCGGCTTTCCAACCTTCCACAGAGAACAAGTTCCTTGTGTTCGTAGAGACTCACACAGCTTTTCTGTTGCTGTCTTGTGTAGTTCAGCCAATGCTACCCCAGAATTTGAAGGGCGAGGAGGTGATGACCTTGGCACCGAGATCACTAACACCCTGTACCGGATATTCAACAACAAGAGTAGCATAGACCTGGGGTCCCTCTGCATCAGTCCTCAGGAACACTGCTGGGTCCTCTACGTGGATGTGCTGGTGAGTCACCTGCTGTCCCCGCCCGCCACCACCCTTGTTGAGGACCTGCTTGCTTCTTTCCTCCTCGTGGGGAAGTGTTTTCAGCCTCCACTGTCGGATTATTTGGGAAGAGGTAGTCTCCCGTAATCTTTTATTTACAAGATAAATACAGAACATTAGTAAGTGGTACACATAACACCATTCTACAATAACATTGTAGTCACAGCAGAGTTATACCTAAGATTACTCATAGGAGTTATCAGGGAATTAAAAACAAAGATCTTCTGGAAGACACCAGACATGTCAGAGTTTAGCAAGTTGGCACTTTGTGTGGAATGATAAGCTCTCTGAGTAGACACTAGAGACCTAAAGAAGAAAGAAACCAAACTGTCGTCTCTGATAGTGGAAAAAAGAGACTTACAGAAGTAAAGACCTTGCCAGGCAGTGGTGGCCACACTTTAACCCCAGCACTCGGGAGGCAGAAGCAGGTGGTCTCTGAGTTCTAGGATAACCTGGTCTACAGAGTGAATTTCAGGATAGTCAGGGCTACACAGAGAAACCCTGCCTTGAAAAAACAAAACCAAAAGAAGAAGGAGAAGGAGAAAAGAACTCAGCCAGTGTTAGCGCCTGTGCTTGGCCTCTCTGGGAGGGCTGAGCCAGATTCTAGGCTTCACCTACAAAGAAGGTTTATTTTTTTTTTTAATTTATTTATTATGTATATAGTGTTCTGGGCACCAGATCTCATTATAGATGTGTGTGTGTCATCATGTAGTTGCTGGGAATTGAACTCAGGACCTCCGGAATAGCAGTCAGGTCTCTTAAACTCTGAGCATCTCTCCAGCCCGAAAGAAGGTTTTTCCAAGGGAGGCTGGAACATACAATAGGATTTGAATACCCTGTTCCTGTTTTTCTGACTAGGACATAAATAATCACCTGAAATCACTGCTGCTCGGTATTTTTAGGTTCTATGTAAACACACATAGACAACTATGGCAGGAAATAGTAACAACAAGACTTGTTGGGGATTAGAAGCTGCTGTACTGTATTGTCAGGAAGAACTGTGGGTTCACCTTCAGTGTAGTCTGTTAGAACTCACCCAGGGCTTACGTGCGGGAGCTGACTCTTGGGAATGTGTGCTGTGTGTTTTGCTCAAAAACCTGAGAAAGGGATCCAATTTTTAATTCCAGAATTTTATTTTCTTCTGGGTCTTAAGTGTGTGGCCAGCAATGGGCATTTCTGTACAGCTGGATGCTGTTAAGGGTTTTTCTCAGCAGGGATGATAATGCACAAATACATAAAACGTCATGCCCGTCAAAACCAGAAAGAGATTCGTGACTTCTCCATCTCCGTGAGGAGTCTGGCCATTGGCTATTTTTCTCAGAACCTCAGACAGAGGCCTCTTGGGAGGGCAGGTTTGCCGCTTCCATGTGAGGTGTGCTCTGCTCTCACCTGCGAGAGTCTACCTGGGCGCTCATAATCCTGTATAACATGGAGTGGTACGGGTCTGAGCACTGGGCATGTGTCTCGTTACTTACATGCTGGAAGAGTCCCTGCCCTATACATGCAGTGTCCTTTGTCAGTCATCCGATAGCAAGAGCCGAAGTGAGGCGGGCAGTGCCGCTGGGAGCCGTCTGGGGCAAGTCAGCCACTGCTGAGGTGCTGACCCTCCTGCTTGTGAGAACATTAGACCTTGAGTGTGTGCCTGTGTAACTGCAGCTGTGGACTAGCAGCACCGTAGTTAGGGGGCATTCACGCTCCTCATTGTTTGGGCTAGCCATGGAGGGCAGCCCACCTTCTTATTTTAGTTAATTGATTAATTTATGGATTTTGTTGTGGCTTATTTTTTGTTTTGTTTGTTTTGAGACAAGAGTCTCATTATGTAGTCCTGGCTATCCTGGGACTCACTTTGTAAACCAGGCTGGCCTCAAACTCACAGAGATCCCCCTGCCACTGCCTCCTGGGATTATAAATACGAGCTGTCACACCTGGGTTCATGTCTTTTTTTTTTTTTTTTTTTTTTAAATATGCATTCAGCATGACCTAGGAATCTGTTTCTTAGCTGGGTTAATACTTCATGATAATTAATGCTGACTTTTTCTTTCCTCTCTGTGCCTCTCAGCTACTTGAATGTGGTGGGAATTTGTTTGATGCTATTTCCATTGCTGTGAAGGCTGCTCTCTTCAATACAAGGTGAGTCTCCCTAAAGACCAGTCCTGTGGGCCTGCGGAGAACTTACAAGGAATCATACTGTCTAAAATGTTAAGCTTCAGGAAAGAGATTTTGTAAACTAAAACTAAGTAAGATATGAATATTTTTGTTTGTTTATTTTTTATTTCTTTATTGATTTCGTTGGTAAGCGTGTACCATGTAAACAGTTTTAGGAAACCAGAGACGCATACCCTGGCTTCAGGTCCTCTGCCTGTTACAGGATGGACCCTCAAAGTTGCCTTTCAGTTTCTCGTGTCCCCCTTCTGCCCGTAGCACCTAGCACAGAGCAGGTGTTCACACATTCCTCGGGTGTGTATGGATGTTCTAGGAGGGGAGCAACTTGGTTTGTGTTATGGACATTGGTTCTCCCACTGTGGTTTCCTTCCTAGATAAGACTGAACGCACACAGGGAGCTAGCTAATTTGTGTTGACATTTCTTTATTATGTCTAAAGAGAGTCTGGCAGCTGAGAAAATGTGGGTGGGTGGGGGTTCATTTCCTGAGGTATCCTGGGTAAAGTGATTGAGGCTGTTGGAGTAGCTGAGTTGGTAAAAGGCTGAGGAACCTTAGTTCAGTTCCCAGGGCACACACCTGTAATCCTGTTCTGGGAAGGCAGAGATGAGAGGATCCATAGCAGTCCCGGCCAGCCTGGCTAGTGGAGTCAGCAAGCTTAGGGTTCTGATGAGAGACCCTGTCAGGAAAATAAGGTGAGATCAAGGAAGATACCTGAGGTCCTCTGACCTCTGCACATGTGTAAACTTGTGCACACCATCTGCACAAGCTGCTAGAAAGAGAAAACTTTGAGTAAGTGAGCAAATATATTTATTCTGAAACATGGTTTTTTTAATGGTGAAAGTTGAACAACCTGAGTCTTATAACATGGAGATTAAAATACACACAGCAGCATCTTCAGAGGCTTGTTAACAAGGAAAAGCACTAAGTGCGGCTTTCACATCCCATTAGACGGTTGTTCTAGTTTGATTTTGGCTCTTGTGTCTGGTATGTCTGGGAAGACCTCAGATGGTCACTGTTTTTAGTTTTCAGTGCCCATGTTATGAACAGTGTAACACAGATTTTATACCCTTTCTGTTGTAAGTGTCGACTACAGAACAAGTAAAAACATAGACTCACATAAGAGCTTGCAAGGTGGAGTTTTGATAAGACCAGGAGCTGTCATGCCCTCCACCCTGATGAGACTCTGCGTGCTAGATCCCACCAGCAGCAGCCAGCACCCGGGTTTTGTCAAAAAAGGAAAGGAGCTAGGGGCTTGTCATGAGAAGCGGCTTGAAGTGGGATGAGTCTGCTTGACTAGCTGGTTCCCATGGGTGCCAAGGCATCGGGGAAGCTGTTCTGCTGTGAGGGCGTCCTAGGAAAATCAATGCCAGCTTGTGAAGCCTAGGTACCCAGATACTGAACAGCTGTCAGTCTCACCCCCATGCAACAAAGAGCAGTGACGCCATGATGCCCTGTAGTAGGGAGCTGCGGGCCTCTTCCCACAGCCCGGCTCATGGCTGCCTGGCTAGCTTATGCCCCAAAATAATGACACACAAACGGTATTCTTTTAAGCACACAAACGGTATTCTTTTAAGCACTGCCTGGCCCATTTCTATTCATGTGTGTAGCACCTTGAGGTGCGCTTACCAGGAAGATTCTAGCCTATGTCCATCCTGGGTCGGAGCTTCATCGCGTCTGGCTGGGAGAGGGGAGCATGGCGTCTGTCTCTCAGAGCAGATGCCCTGCATCTGAGCTCACTTCCTCTTCCTCCCAGCATTCTATTCTGTCTACTCCACCCACCTAAGGGATGGCCTATCAAATGGGCCAAGGCAGTTTGTTTATTGACAAATGACCTTCCTCCATCAATGCCCTTAGAGGATGGAAAGGCCTTTGTACATGGAGTCGTCTGAAAGAGCATTTGCCACCCAGCTGTCTTCCCCGACCCTTTGCCCCACTGTGTTGTCTTTCCATATACCTTCCTCCCTTTCCCTCCCTCCTTTCCCTTCTTTTCTCCCCTCCCCATCCCTCCAGTGTGTGTGTGCGCGTGTGTGTGCATGCGTGTGTGTGTGTGTGCGCGCGTGCGTGCGTGTATGTGTGCGTGCGTGCGTGTGTGTGTACAGGCTTCTTTTTTGACATAGCAATCCCATTTCAAATGCTTACCGCCCAGGTCAGATAGGATATTATTTAGTACTCTGGCCCTGACATGGAAGCTCTAGCCTTTGACAGGTGATAAGGATGAAAACAAGATGGAGTTAGTGAAACTCCTGCTTGTAAGATGGGAATTTCAACTCCTGTTCTCAAAAAAGGTTATGCTTCCTCCTTCCAGTAGATGAACATTTTAATTGTGCCTCTGTTTCCAGGATCCCAAGGGTTCGCGTTCTAGAGGATGAAGAGGGGGCAAAGGACATCGAACTGTCTGACGATCCTTATGACTGCATACGACTAAGTGTAGAGAATGTCCCCTGTATCGTCACCCTGTGCAAGGTGTGAGCTTGTCTCTTAGCATTTTTGCCTTCTGTGGGGTGGTGGGCCTCCTCCAACCCTGGCCTGTTGAGATGCCTTCACAGGCTGAGAGGTTGTAGTTGTACAAACCATATAGATGTAGGTTTAACCCAGATCTCATAATTCCGTTACATTAGAAGCATCATCTGAGGAGTACCCAGAGAAGGCTGCTTCATCAGCAGTGGGGTGCCACGCTCCCTCTGCAGACCCTGCGCAGAATCTCACTGCTAACTCATTTTCCCCAGCTCCTCTACCCCAGAGTCCAAGGCAGCTGAACGCTGTAGATTCTCAAACAGTATCCTCTGGCACCCTGATGTCCACATACAGGAACTGGGGGCTTGGGGCCAGCCCTAGGTGTCACATGTCAGGTATGGGTCCCACAGAGCCCTGAGGTTTGCAGAGCCTGACATCTACCATAGCCTCAGGCCTGTGTTGGCTGGGCTTGTGACTGATTCCACAAGAGACTCGTTATGTAAAAATGAAACTGAGCCGGGTGTGGTGGCTCAAGTTTATAATTCCGGGACTCAGTAGGTGGGGACCAGAGGACTACTACCAGCTTGAGACCACCCTAGTCTATATAACAAGTACCTGGTCAGGGCTGTACAGCAAGACCTCGTTCCAAAACAAAGCAAAAGCCAAGTTTCAGTCATTTGATTCCACTGAAAGTCCTTTGAGAATTGGGACTGTAAAGAAATGTTCACAGGAGCCGGGCGGTGGTGGCGCACGCCTTTAATCCCAGCACTCGGGAGGCAGAGGCAGGTGGATCTCTGTGAGTTCGAGGCCAGCCTGGTCTACAAGAGCTAGTTCCAGGACAGGAACCAAAAGCTACGGAGAAACCCTGTCTCGAAAAATCCAAAAAAAAAAAAAAGAAATGTTCACAGGGTGTTGGGACTGAACCTAGCTCTGGAGGGTGGCATCATTTTGCCCGTCCCTTAGCGTGGCTCTCTGGATTCACTGTTGGAGTGAAGAAGATGTAACATGGCCTCACATACGCATTTCTCACCTCTGTCCCCTGTTGGAAAGCCTCGTGGCCTCTGTCCTGATGACTGTGCTCCCACCTCCCTTGTTTCCATTTTGTCTTTTTGTTATATTATTCACACAGTGGACCACATTAACAGTTAACAATGTTCCAGCAATTTTCAGATGGGCAGAATTTAAAATAAGATCTGGAATGAGCCATGCATGTACAGTCTTTGTAGACTTTTTGTCGGGGAACTCTGGGGTCTCTGATGTAGCATTCACATGTGTTTTGGTTTTGTTTGTTTTGTCCGTTTGTTTGGTTTTTGATTTTTTTTGAGACAGGGTTTCTCTGTACCTTTGGAACCTGTCCTGGAGCTAGCTCTCGTAGACTAGGCTGGCCTCGAACTCACGGAGATCCACCTGCCTCTGCCTCCCGAGTGCTGGGACTAAAGGCGTGCGCCACCACCACCTGGCGCTTGCGTGTGTTCTAAGAAGCCCTGATTTTGCAGATTGGCTGTCGGCATGTGGTAGATGCCACACTTCAAGAGGAAGCCTGCTCCTTGGCCAGCTTGCTAGTGTCAGTGACCAGCAAGGGAGTCGTGACATGCATGAGGAAAGTGGGCAAGGGAAGCCTGGATCCTGAGAGCATCTTTGAAATGATGGAGGTAAGACCATGGTGCTGGGCAAGCCCAGCTAGGGGAGCTCGCTGCTTCCCACTCTTCATTTTCCATGTGTCTTCCCCATTCACACCCAGGACCTCAGCCTGGACCTGGGAGAGCAGAGGGCCCTGCCAGTGACTGTTTTATCTTCAGCAAGTCTCTCCTCTAATCCCCAGTGGCTGCATTTTGGTCTGAGAATATTGACTTTGACCATGTAAAAAATCAACATAATTATCACAAGATGAGGAGTTGAATTCCTGTCCCTTCCAAAAAGAGTGTAGATGAGAGCGGCACTAAGGAGTGACCTATCTCAGGTTCTCCACAACCTGGGGGTGTTGGGGAAAGCTAGCAAGCGTCAGGTGAGACTCTCTGGGGATGGGTGAGAAGATGGCTCGATGAGTGGAGCGGTTGCCTCACAAGATGAGGACCTGAGTTCAGATCCCCAGCACCCACATCAGCTGGGCAGAGTGGTGTGTGTCTGTAATCCTAGTACTGGGAGGCAGAGACAGGTAGATCTGGGGGCTCATTGGCCAGCTCCTCTAACCAGTTAGGTGAGCTTCACCTTCAGTGAGAGGCCCTGTCTCAGAAACGAAGGGGAAGAGTGATGTTGACCTCTGGCCTCCACATGAAAGGACATATCGGGCAGTGTGCCTTGTCCCAGGCGTAACCTGTCCCTTGGCCAGCAAGGCTGTCTCTGAGGAGCAAAGGATTTTCTAAAGACCTGCATGCCAGGACTCCAGGCATTTGAGCTCAAGAGTAGTATACACAGAGCACTTGTCTTTTGATATTAAAGCAAACAAAAGATGATGTGACGTTTACAGTTAGCGTAAGCAAACACCAGTACAAGGAGGGAATCCACCTTGTGAAAGAAAGAGCTGAGAATATTCCTCCCACAGAGACAGTGTGGACGTGCCAGGGCTTTCCCTTCAGGCCCTTGCTCTCAAGTGCGTTCACTTATAGTTTATTCTTTACACAAGGCCTCCTGTGGGGGGACATTCCATGCTGTGCTCCATCCATAGCTCATAGCTTTCTTACGCAGGCTTCTGCATCCAGGGGTCCCCCAGGCTGTGCGTGCCAGCTCAGGGCGACAGGTGTCTCCTCCAGGGTGGGAAGGATGACTGCCTGAGCTGCTCTGAGGACATGAAGGGCCGGGGGAGAGCTAGTGTGTCCTCGCCTGACGTGTTGTCTGTGCCCATCAGCTCTTGTTCTCTGCTCTTTTCAGCAGCCTGGGTTTGGGTTTCTCTACATGCTGTTAGGACCCCCCTCCCTCCAAAGGACCCCATTAGGCAAGAGGAGCTCACACCTTTCCTTAGAGAGGGCTCACTTCGTCTGGGTGTTTTAAACAATAGCAAAGATTTATTGTGCACTGCATGCCAGGACTGTCCTTCGTGTTCTTCCTGATCTGTTACCCTTCACAGTTCATACTGTTTGAGATGAAGAACCTGAGGCCTATAAAGGAAAAGCAGATCTCTTTAGAGTGCTATAGCTGTACCTCCAGGACTGTCAGCCTGTTTTTGCCATGAGCTTAGGGCCAGGGCTTCAGTGGCTGGGAAGTTAGCTCCATCAGTGAGCTGAGCATAGGTTTCCCTGACTGGGAGTGAGGCCTGCAAACTTGGCTCAGGGAGCCGTTGGCTGTGACTGTTCTGACTGCCTGGAGGTTCAGTGGGGACCTCTGAGGAGCACTGCAGACTGAGGCCTCTGCTCTCCACCCCTGTTGTCCTTGCTCCCACCTCTCCTCATCTTTCTCCCACCTTCACTTGCATAAGTAATCAGACCTCCTATTTCACAGAATTGGATAGCCTTCTAGTTTGTGTTTGCATGTTGTGTGGGCGCACATGTGGGGAGGTGCTTGTGCACATAACGTGTGCATTCACGTGGCGACCAGAGTTGACTGTGTTCCTGCCACCCCAGCTCCTGATCGCCTGGCTAGCTTATGCCCCGAAATAACAACACACCAACTGTATTCTTTTAAACACTGCTTGGCCCATTAGCTCTAGCCCTTACTGGCTAATTCTCATATCCCGATCAACCCATCTCTAATAATCTGTGTAGCACCAGTCTTACCAGGAAAGATTCAGCATGTCTGACCTGGTGGCTTGCTTCATCGCGTCTGGCCTGGCGATGAGCTGCATTGCGTCTGTCTCTGAGAGGAGCTACCCTGCATCTGAGCTCACTTCCTCTTCCTCCCAGCATTCTGTTCTGTTTACTCCACCCACCTATGTTCTAACCTATGAGGGCCAAGCAATTTCTTTATTTTTTAACCAATGACCTTCCTCCATCAGTTGACAAAGGAGTCCTCAGCCATTCTCCACTGCATGTATAGGGGCAGAATCTCTCACTCCAGCCCAGAGCTCATCAGTCCAAGAAGTCTAGCCATCCAGCTGTTCTAGGGATGCCTGTCCAGCTCCTGTGAGCTGAGATCTCAGGTGTGCTTCCACATCTGCCCATCCAGCTGTTCTAGGGATGCCCTGTCTGGCTCCTGTGAGCTGAGATCTCAGGTGTGCTTCCACATCTGCCCATCCAGCTGTTCTAGGGATGCCTGTCCGGCTCCTGTGAGCTGAGATCTCAGGTGTGCTTCCACATCTGCCCATCCAGCTGTTCTAGGGATGCCTGTCCGGCTCCTGTGAGCTGAGATCTCAGGTGTGCTTCCACATCTGCCCATCCAGCTGTTCTAGTGATGCCCTGTCCGGCTCCTGTGAACTGAGATCGCAGGTGTGCTACACATCTGCCCATCCAGCTGTTCTAGGGATGCCTGTCCGGCTCCTGTGAGCTGAGATCTCAGGTGTGCTTCCACATCTGCCCATCCAGCTGTTCTAGGGATGCCCTGTCTGGCTCCTGTGAGCTGAGATCGCAGGTGTGCTACACATCTGCCCATCCAGCTGTTCTAGGGATCCCTGTCCGGCTCCCTGTGAGCTGGGATCACAAGTGTGCTACCACATCTGCCCAATGGTTACTGGGTGCTGGGAATCTGAACTCCAGTCTCCAATAACTTTTCGTAAGTAGTCGTGCCTGGAGACTCACCCTGCATGATATTCACGGTGGGCCAGGATAGACACAAAGGTTGTGATGGGTTGTAACCAGCCTGGGGCTGGTATACGCCTGGTGTCTCTCTTTGGCACTGAGATCCAGTGTATAGTAGCAGAGTCACTATGGGAGCAAAGGCTATGGGAGCATTCAGAGCTTGCCATGGAGGTTTGGGGTTGGTGTGTAGTATTCTTTGTTGTTTTTGTTTGTTTTTTGGAGACAAGTTTCTCTGTGTAGTCCTGGCTGGCCTGGAACTCACAGAGGTCCACCTACCTCTGCCTACCTGGAATCAAGAGTGTGCACTGCTGGGTGGTGGTGGCTGTGCCTTTAATCCCAGCACTTGGGAGGCAGAGGCAGTTGGATCTTTGTGAGTTCAAGGCCAGCCTGGTCTACATGAGCTAGTTCCAGGAAAGGCTCCAAAGCTACAGAGAAACCCTGTCTCAAAAAACAAAAAACAAAACAAAACAAAAAAAAGAGTGTGCGCCACTACCACCTGGCTGGTGCATTGTAAGTCTTAAAATGATTCATGAACCTGAAGATAGGATAATAAAGATTTTGTTTGGGGGACCTTGGTACATTCTATACGTGTTCATTTAGTCTTTTTTTTGGCTGCCTGTTGTGAGACTGCTAATTACTGAACTAGAGGGTAGTCTGACCTCACGTCAAACCCCTGAGCACCTGTGTGTAGCACCAATTCTGATTGTTCTTAATAATAAAATCCTGGAGTCAGATATCAGGATAGGTGCTGAAAGATCAGAGAAATAGAGCAGCCAGCCAGTAGTTGTTACCCCTACTGAATCCTCAGACTGAATTCCCTGAGCTCCTGTCTCCTCCCGCCCTACTCGTTCCTGTCTCCGCCTCCCTAGTGCTGAGGTGTGAGCCACTACCTTCTGGCTTTTTTTAAGTATTTATTGATTTATTATTTATACAATATTCTGTCTGCTTGTATGCGAGCAGGCCCGAAGAGGGCACCAGACCTCATTACAGATGGTTGTGAGCTACTATGTGGTTGCTGGGAATTGAACTCAGGACCTTTGGAAGAGCAGGCGATGCTCTTCACCGCTGAGCCATCTCTCCAGCCCCTGGCTAATCCTTTTTTAGACTGATTTAATCTCCTGTAGCCCAGGGTGGCCTTGAACTCATAGAGATCTATCTGCCGCTGTCTCCTGATTGCTGCGTTAAAAGTGTGTGCCACCACTGCCTGGCATCTATGACTAACTAATGTGGCTAGCTCCACACCCTGATCTTCAGGCAAGCTTTATTTGTTAAAGCACAAACAAGATATCACCACACTTGTGCCTGGGGGTCTGGTGCCAGGTGGGTTAGGAATGACTTATTCAAATGGCCTGGTTGGTCTCTGCTCCTTCGTCAGCAGGAGAGTTCTTTGTGATCTCTATGCCTTATTATAAGACAGTGTGCCTCAGCCAGGTTTGGTTGGCAGTGTGGCTGTTTGTTGTGGCAGCGGGAACATTGACAGTTGGCAGCCTTTTCTGGCCCTCTGTGCTCTATTTGTGTGTGTAGAAGATCTCCAGATGTAACCATGATGCTATTGGGATTTATGGTTCATTTTGTATTCATTGAAAGTTCTCGGGTGAGCTAGGGTGTAGCTCAGTGGAATGTGTGTCTAACATGTGGGGAAAATGAAAAGCTGCTCAAAAATGTCAGTGATGCAGACAAGTGTGTGTTGGGCAGGCTGGCAAGCAGGGGAGCTTCTGGTCAGTGTGTGCCTCACCAGTGGGGACCTCTCTTACAGACTTTGTTTTGTTTTACTCTTTGGTTTTGGGGGGCCCATCACCAAGCTCCCAAATGAATACATGGAGTCTTCTTCTTACGAATGCCTGGCCTTAGCTTGGCTTGTTTCTAGCCAACTTTTCTTAAATTATTCTGTCTACCTTTTGCCTCTGGGCTTTTATCTTTCTCTATTCTGTATGCCTCTCTTTACTGCTTACTCTTGCTGTGTGACTGTATAACTGGGTGGCTGGGTGACTGTGTAGCTGTGTGGCTGTGTAGCTGTGTGGCTGGGTGGCTGTGTGGCCGGGTGGCTGTGTGGCCGGGTGACTGTGTAGCTGGGTGGCTGTGTAGCTGGGTGGCTGTGTAACTGTGGCTGTGTAGCTGTGTGGCCGGGTGGCTGTGTGGCCAGGTGGCTGTGTGGCCGGGTGACTGTGTAGCTGGGTGGCTGTGTAGTTGGGTGGCTGTGTGGCTGGGTGGCTGTGTGGCTGTGTAGCTGGGTGGCTAGGTGACTATGTAGGTGGGTGGCTGGGTGGCTGTGTAGCTGGGTGGCTGGGTGGCTGTGTAGCTGGGTGACTTGGTGGCTGGCCCCTGGTGTCTTTTCCTTTTTGCACTCCCTGATCTTCTCTCTCTGTGCCCGCCAGCCCTACCTGTTTCTCTCTCCTGCCTAGCTATTGACTGTTCAACTCTTTGTTAGACTGATCAGGTGTTTTAGACAGGCAAAGCAACACAGCTTCACAGAGTTAAACGATGGACTATAAAAGAATGCAACACATCTTTGCATCATTAAATGTTCCACAGCATAAACAGACGTAACGCATCTTAGAATAATATTCTCCAACTCTCTGTCCGTCCCTGTCATCTGCAGAGCAGCAAGCGAGTGGGCAAGGTGCTGCACATGTCCTTGCAGAGCGTTCTGCACAAGGAAGAAAGCCTGGGGCCCAAGAGGCCGAAGGTCGGGTTCCTGGGATGAGTTGCTACCACTCCGGCGGACTGTGGTTATTTCACTTTTGCATTGAGACTGGTTTGTATATATTTTTCTTAATTGTTAAAATTTAAGTCAACATTTGTACATGTAAAAATAAAGTCTATTTTCTGGTCTGGTTTGGTTTTACTAGCATCTCCAACTCTCCAGCTTTATACTGTGACTTAACAATTTGCTGCCAAGAATGGAGGTGAAGAGGGTCTCTGTCCTCCAGGTAGCTGCCTGCTTCCCAGGTACAAGAGGATGATAGCAAACCTGGAAGTAAAGGCCCTGTAGAAGCTAGGCATGGTGGCATACACTGGAAAGGAGTTCAATCTTGAGCCTATTTAACAAAGCCCAGCCTCCAAAACAGATTCCTTGCAGAAAGTGATTTAAGGCTTGTAAGTATTTTGTGAACAATTTTTTCTTCATAAAGCTTTCATAGTAAGAATTATAAGTCTAGGTACGGTGGCACACACTTAATCCCAGTACCTGGGAGGCAGAGGTAGATCGATGTCTATGAGTTTGAAGCCAGCCTAGTCTGAGTAGTGTCTTCCAGCCCAGCCAAGGATATGTGGTGAGATGAGAGAGAGAGAACACAACGCAATTCATTTTCCATGCAGGTCAGGAATAAGGAAGCCATGGCCACAGAGGAGAGCCCAGGCTCCTGCCTGTGTGTCCACCAGGTCCTGCCAGCCAAGAAATCCAGGAGACCCTCCCTTAGGTCAGGGGCTTAGTGGCCATTTGGGTCATTAGCCAGCCTTTCTTAACATTCTTAGATTTTTCTTGTTTTTACTTTAAGTCAGAGTCTTAAAGTAAATGTGATTTTACATCATTTGATGCCTTTGGCTTCCCAGTCTTCCTGCTTGGGAATAGGTTGCAGGCGTGTTCTAGTCCATCTGACTTCCTTTGTGTGTTATAACCCCTCCCAGATGTTTCGTAAGATGACCATGTTTTATCAGCACTATATCAGTTGTTTAAGGAATGGTGTCATCTGACATACCGGCCAGCTTTCATTCTCTGGGGATGGTAAGAAAGATACTTTACTAACAGTGCTGCATGGTGGAATTAAGCCGCCATGGATAGAGGTGTGTGTGTGTGTGTGTGTGTGTGCGCGCGCGCATGTACATGTTTTCCAGAAGAACCACAGCTCCTAAGTCCATCTCATAGGTCCCTTGGGAGGCAGCGAAGTAGCTGGTTTACAGAGAATGTTCAGCTAGTGGCATCTGCATTCTTCATAGGAATTTACCGTGTAGTGGAAAGGACATAGCGTAACCTTCAGCTATAGGCGTTACCTTCAGCCACCCGGGTGTAGGCGCCTCCCCTGGTGTGTGACCAGCTTCATCCATGCAAAGTAGCTGGACTTGTGTATCCCAGGGAAGCTGCCGACCTGTTGATAGCATAGTTGTTATATTTATAATGTGATGTATCATAGTTATATTCTGGGCTATTAGCTTATATTTTCCCAGTGCATGCTACTTCCGATGCCATGGCGTGGTATTCCCAATAGGGCAGGAGGCAGGTGTTATCCTCTGCCCTGTGCCTAGTGCACCCACAAGGAACGATTGGCAGTGGTGGTGCACACATGTTCCTTCAGTTCCAAGGGTCACTTTGGGGTTGGTAGATGACAATCCGTGCTTTGTGTTTGCCGTGGGTAATAAAAGTGAACATTCAGGTTAGGCACAAGCATGGAACTGGTCACCCGGATTTTTACGCCACCTCCCTGTTTACACACACCTCTCCCCTACATCTGACTCCATAGGAAAATAGTTGAAAGAAGAAAACCCAGGCCCGGTTAGTGGGTGAATCGGTTCTGTATGTTGGGACAGCAGTGAGGGAGCCAGAGCATAGAACACGTGGTGGTTTGTTTTGCATGAAGGGAAAAGAGTACTTAGCTAGTAGAAATGTGTTTGGGTCACTAGACAGTGTCCCCAAAGAGCAGAGTGTGTTCAGAGAGAAGGCGTATGCTCTGGAAACAGAGGTGGCGTGGCCTAAAATCCTGGTCTTTCCCCCAAGGCATTTGTAGACTTAGGATGTGGGCTACCTTTGATGCTTGTGTAATGGTTTTCAGTCTGCTGGGTTCACACCTGCCAAAGTCTAAGGGAACGCGTGGGGAAAGAGTGAGTTTAGACAGACCGGATTCAGGGGAGGGGGCACCTGGAGCATTGGTCAGCTCTGTGTGCCTCTTTGCTTTTCTGGAACTCCCAGTAAAGGAGAGCAGAGAAAATGTCTTGCTCCTCAGCGCTACCCTTGTTCTGTTAACCTTGTGGGTTGTCAGCTGTCTCCCATAGGTGCTCCCGTGTGCCCTTGAAATGATCCCGTCTGTCTGTCCGTGTGTGTGTGTGTGTGTGTGTGTGTGTGTGTGTGTCTCCCCGGACAAAGCAGCCAGGTGTCTCTCTGGGACGTGGGGTCCTGGTTTTCTTTCCCTGAGAACCTGAGGCCAAGCCCTGTAGCGTGCTGCTGTCCTCCCAAGGCACCACCGCAGGTCCCCGAGCCAGGGTCCGAGGCTTCGGCCAAGGGTGGGACCACTCTCTGAAAGCTCTGGCCTTTGAAGGGGTTTGGGAAGTTGGCCTCAGGCTAGGCCGCACTGCTGCTGACACAGGGCCAGCAGGGCTGAAGAGAAACATCTGTGAGGGCTGGGCGAGGGCCAGTTCCTTGCTGGGCCAGAGTTTTCATGTTCGGGCAGATAAGGGTGGGGAGCCCAGATCTTGTTTGGTCTAATTCTTAACTTTTAAAAGTTCTCAAAGCTGGGGGTGGGTGGGTGATATGGTTGAATAAAAACAAAAAAACAAACCCTAGCCCTGGAAAGTTATTGTGCACCTCACCCTCTTCACAGGTTTCTGCCTCTAAGCTTGGTAAGATTATTCTCTGCGCTGGACATTTAGCAAAAAAAAAAAAAGACTGCCTTGGGGGCGGAGGACTTAGCACACGTTTCCTTGGAGAAACATTAATTTGTCTGTCCCAGCCAAAACCAGCCCTGCCTGCTCTCCCGTGACCCGTGATGGGGACAGTGCCACAAATCTGTAGTTGGTGGGGATGGGGGGGGGTTCCAGATGGCCTTCTGGAGTCAGCTGCAGCTGGTGCCCCACACCTGGGCAGGGAGAGGTGGATGTGAGGATATGAATGCTTTGCAGACCCAAGATTAGCTTGGGCAATAAGTGAACCAGGGTTACTCTTATAACTTGTGCGCCCGTGGCTTTGCACAGAAGTTCAGACTGCACATAAGAGGCCTGATATATAGTCTCTGCTCTGATTGCTGCACTACCAAAGGTTAGAAAACAATCCAGGAAATGGGGCTGGGGTGTAGAGTACTTTCCTAGAATGTACAAGGCCCCAGGTTTAAGCCCAATACTACAAAGGGTTGGACTGGGGGCAGGAAACTTAAAGGAATAATAGGAAGAACAGAAAAGAAGGGACAGACGATGATGTCCGGTTGCTAGCCTCCTGAATGACTGCCAGGGGCCACTGAGTAACGGTTTAGGGGCCAACATCAAGCCTGCAGGGACACCATATACTGAGAGCAGACTGGGAGATATTTTCCAATCCTCTCTCTCTCTCTCTCTCTCTCTCTCTCTCTCTCTCTCTCTCTCTCTCTCTCTGTATAGCCTGGCAGCCCTGGAACTTCCTCTGTAGATCCACCTGCCTCTCGAGTGCTAGGATTGAAGGAGTGTACCATCATTGCCTGGCTCCCAGCCTGTTAAACCATAAATCCACTGAAGCAATTAAAGAGTGACAAACTGCTAAATGGGCTGTCTCGTTAGGGTTTCTGTTGCTGTGAAGAGACACCATGACCATGGCAGCTCTTCTTCTTTTTGAGGGGGTGTGGGGGTTCCAGACAGGGTTTTTCTGTACAACAGCCCTGACTGCCCTAGAACTCTGTGTAGACCAGGCTGGCCTCGAACTCACAGAGATCTGCCCCTGCCTCCCAAGTGCTGGGATTGAAGGCGTGTGGTACCACTGCCCAGCCCATGACAACTCTTATAAAGGAAAACATTTAATTGGGGTTGGGTTACAGTTCAAAAGTTCAGTCCATTGTCATCTTGGTGGGAAACATGGTGGCATGCAGTCAGACATGCTGGAGAGGTATCTGGATCCAAAGGCAGTCGGAACAGAGCGACACTGGGCCTGGCTTGAGCATCTGAAACCTGAAAGCCCACCCCGAGTGACATACTTCCTCTAGCAAGGCCATACCTAATAAATAGTGCCACTCCCTATGAGCCTATGGAGGCCATCTTCATTGGAACCACTACAAGGGCTACATAAGTAGTGATACATGCTTACATTTAACAAAATGCCATTTTGTTACAAATACACAGGGCGGTGTGCTATTCACAACATGGATTTTGGGTTTTTTTTTCCTTCTGGTTGCTGGTTAATTGCTCTGAGATCTTCCCACTCTCCCAGAGGACCTGAGTTTAGTTCCCAGGCAACTTCCAACCACCTATAACTCCCAATTCTAGGAGATCTAATGCCCTCTTCTGGCCTCCATGGGTACATTTACAAACACATACATACATACATACATTTCAAAATAAAAATATCATAAAGATTGATATTTATGTACATATGTAGGTATAATTGCTGTGCTCGTGTGTGTGTGTGTGTGTGTGTGTGTGTGTGTGTGTGTGTGTAAAAGGATATTCCAAGGGAGTTGGTCCTCTCCTTCCACCTTTTGGGTTCTGGGAGTCAGGTGCTCAGGCTTGGGGGCAACTGCCTTTACCTGCTGAGTCTTGCCATCCCCCAAAGACTGAAATTTTAAAACATTCTTCTCTTGAGACAGGGTCTCTGCAGTCTAAGCTGGCCTTAAACAGGTGGCAGTCCTCCTGCTTCAGCCTCCTGAGTGTTGGGATTACAGACATGAGTCATCATTCCTGGCTTTGAAACATTCTGAGGTTGACACACTTGCCACTGGTGGGCACAGGTTTAAAGCTGGGTGATAAATTGAGTTTCCTCAAAACAGCTGGAGTCTCCAGCTGTGCAGATGTTTCTGTAGAGACACAGCAGGTCTAAGCCTGGGGAAGCTGTAAGAGGAAGGCTGCTTGTTTGTCCTGGCTGCCCAGAACCAAAATAATCACACAGAAACCATATTATTTAAATCACCGCTTGGCCCATTAGCTCTAGCTTCTTATTGACTAACTCATATTAATTTAACCCATTTCTATTAATCTGTATGTCACCACATGGCTGTCACTTACCAGGTAAAATTCCCAGCGTCTGTCTCTGGCAACTCCATGACTTCTCTCTGACTCTGCCTCCTTTCTCCCAACATTCCATTTAGTTTCCCCTAGCTCTGTTCTACCCTATCAGGCCAAGACAGTTTCTTTATTCATTAGCCAATAAAAGCAACACATAGACTAAAGGACCTCCTACACGAGGAAGCCCCTATCCAAGACACCCATGATCCTGGTTCTAGAGTAGGCATTTTAACAGCACAAATGGAGTACGAACCTTGTGCCTGCATGGAGCTCTATGTAATGTGTGCACACAGACACACCCCTTTCAAAGTACTGCAGGCTAAATGACCAAGGACGTTGCCTACTGCTCACTTTAACCCCCAGAAGTTGACCTTAAAGGTTCAGGGTTCACTTGCTAGATCAAGTAGGAAAGAGTCACCCTTAGGGCAGGTGAAGCCAATGCTCAGAACGAATCTTTGACAGTCCCTGGTATGTTTCCATTCACTGCTCATCCCTTCCCCCGAGTATGTTCTGATCACAGCCTCCCCATGTGGCTTCCCCATGGCCTCCAGTCTTGCTATCTCCATCTGCATTGCTAGCTTTCTCTCAGGCTCCTCCCTGTCCCCACGGGAGCTCAAGGATCCAGGAGGTGCCTCTGTCACGAAGCTACAAATTTTTTCTCCTTCTTCCTTGATCCCCACGTGGACCACCATCCCAATTCCTTCCCTGGCCTGGCCATTGGTTCTCTTCCCTCCCTACCTTCTCTAAGTGCCCAATAATGCCCACTGCAAACCCCGGGCACAGCATAGGTGCTTGCTGTGCATCCCTGGGCCCTGTATGGCCACGAAGCACCACAGGCTTGCACAGTTCCTGATGTGCACTGGTCCACTAAGGCTCTCCCATGTGTTACATGCGTAGGGAAACCTCTCCAACAAACCTAAGGCAGGGTCTTGACATTCAGACCCATTTTGGGAAACATTTTGGACTAAAATATATTTAGATATTCCCCCACGTCTTATGCTGTCTGTAATGGAGTCAGACCAAGGTGAGGAGTTGGGGATCAAAGGAGTTTTTGTTTGTTTGTTTTTAAAAAGAATTATTAACTTACCCCTACATTTTCTACCCACCCAGTTTTCTTGGAAGCAAGAGTCTTCATTAGGTTACGCAATCACTAGTCCCCAGATTACCTCACTGAGGTTCCAGCTGTGAGACAAACCCTCTCCCACTTAAGGAAGTGAGGGGTGGTGGCTCTTTCTGTCATTTAAGGGGCCCTGAATATGCTCTGCTTCCAGCTGGATGCCTTGTCCTTGACACCTTGACCTTGGGCACTGGTTGACCATCTAGGCTCCTTCTGGGCCTGGACAACATGCCCCTCCCCAGCCAGATGATCAAGGCTGGTCCAGAGAGCAGGGAAAGGCTGATGGCATGGTATTGCATTTTTTTTTTATCCTTTTTCCCCCCGTTTTGAGACAGGGACTTGTGGCTTTTAACTCCTGAACCTTCTGCTTCAGACTGTCAAACGCTATGACCACAGGTGTGCACAATACCCTGTTTATTTCATGCTAAGGATCAAACCCAGGGCTTCCTGCATGCTAGGGAAGGACTATACCAACTATATCACACCCCCAACCCTGCATATTTTATGTGCATTGGTGTTTTGCCTGCTCATATGTCTGTGTGAGGGTGCTGGGTTCACTGGAACTGGAGATACAGACAGTTGGGAGCTGCCATGTGGGTGCTGGGAATTGAACCTGGGTCCTCTGGAAGAGCAGTCAGTGCTCGTAACCACTGAGCCGTCTCTCCAGCCTCACATTTTATTTTTTAAAAGGTCAGATTCACCAAAAATTTTAACTACTCTACAAAGAACTTTATCCCCAGAAGCCAGTTTTGAACAAGTGGTTCACCTGGGCTCCCTAAAGGCGAGAACATGCTCTACATTGTTGGAGCTGGGGTAGAAACAGGAGCTCTACCATGGGTGCCTTACATCCCATCGGTTGTCAACTATGTCCTCTCTTGTCTAAGGGTCCAGTCCAGTTTTTGGTGTTGAATTGTGTGTTCATCTCCTTCAGTCTGATGCTGATGCTTGTGCAATGGCTCTCAATCTACAGAATCCCCAAACACTGCTGGGCTCACACCATAGGCAGCTCTCTCAGGCGAGCTGTACCCCACTGATGGGTCCACAGCATTCTTTAAGTATTTTGCTTCCGCTGGGCGGTGGTGGCGCACGCCTTTAATCCCAGCACTCGGGAGGCAGAGACAGGTGGATCTCTGTGAGTTCGAGGCCAGCCTGATCTACAAGAGCTAGTTCCAGGACAGGAACCAAAAGCTACGGAGAAACCCTGTCTCGAAAAATCAAAAAAAAAAAAAAAAAAAAAAGTATTTTGCTTCCAAGCGGTGTGACACATTTGGGTTCATTTCCTGCCCCTCGGGTAGAATGCTGCATTCTGCACTTTCGTGCCAAGAGGCCTTGCACCTCCAAGGCCGCTCCAGGGACAGCTGGGAAACAGATGTGTCTGCGTGCTTATGTTAACTACACATCTGGATTTCTCTGAATGTGCTCATGTTCACAGGGGCTTGTTGGGAGCTCTGCTTTTAGCCATATACTGCAGGGTTCAGCAACTTCCTCTTTCTATGTGTTCATAAATCCCTTCTCTGAAAAGAAGCCTAGATCCCACTGTTGTTAGTAGGGTCTGCGTACGTCATCCGTGTCCCCACGGTCTCTGCTCACACAGTTCTCCCTCCCAGTGCTTGGGCTCTCACACTGGCAGTACCTCCCTCCATCCTGCGGAGCTTTGATGTCCTTTGCTGCACATCCAGGGGACACTGCCCCTGCTCCCTCTCTGACACTGCTACTCCAAGGCCCTCTGGTTCCTTTCTCTGCTCTGGTCCCCTCTTTTGCTCTGTCCCTCTTATGACTTCAGGACAGATTTTTGAGGGGAAAAATGTGAGGGAAGGAAGGTCTATCTTGAATTATTTTTTAATGAAAAGAAGTAACAAAATTACAAAATAATCACAAGCATTCTGTACCAGTAAGGCTGCTAGCCTGGTCACTGTCCCTTAGTGGCTGAGTAGTTTGTAGACACTCTTTTTTTTTTTTTAATATTTATTTATTATTTATACAGTATTCTGTCTCATTGTATGCCTGAAGGCCAGAAGAGGGCACCAGACTTCATTACAGATGGTTGTGAGCCACCATGTGGTTGCTGGGAATTGAACTCAGGACTTTTGGAAGAGCAGACAGTGCTCTTAACCACTGAGCCATCTCTCCAGCCCAAAGTTTTTTTTTTTTTTTTTGGTTTTTTTGAGACAGGGTTTCTCTGTGGCTTTTGGTGCCTGTCCCGGAACTAGCTCTTGTAGACCAGGCTGGCCTCGAACTCCCAGAGATCCACCTGCCTCTGCCTCCCGGGTGCTGGGATTAAAGGCGTGTGCCACCACCGCCCTGTAGACACTCTTTACCCCACTGAGCCTCAGTTTCCCCCAAAAAATGGGAAAGGATATTTCTGTGGGTACAGAGACTCATTGAGCCAATGTCAGGCCCAAATAATCACTGGATGATTGAGCAATGACAGCTATTGGCTGTCTATTAGAATCTCCTGAAACGCTGACTTTCCGGGAGGCCAGCCAAGCTGCTGGGTGGTGGTCCTCAGCAGTGTAGCTATGGCTCCCAAGCCTTTCTCCTTTGGCAGGCTTGCATCACTTTTTTTTTCTTTCCTGTTTTGTGTGTCCTCAGCCAAGTTTTCGGAGGGTTTCCAAGACAGAGGTCCTTGTTTCCACAGCCTTAAGACGTGCAGCCCAGGCTGCAGTGACCACTGCTTTCCGACCCAGGCGTTGCAGCCAGAAGCAGCAGTATGGGATTTTGGAGCACCTACCTGCTTTTCTGCCTCTTCTCCATCTTGTCCCAGGTCACTGCAGAGTCACCCACCCCCAAGACCAAGAAAGCCACAAATGTCAAGAAAGGTAAGAAGGGGGCAGCTGCCCCTCCCTACCCTCTAGAGGCAGCCCTTCCTTCATCTTCAGGGGGAGCAGTCACCCTTCCAGACACTCTAGGGGCAGCTGCCCTGCTTTCGTTAACTCCTGTTCCTTCCCTTCATGTCTGATTCTGATGAGTCTTCCTGGGACTTTGGTGAAAGAATCTTGTGGTTAGGGTGTTCTTGCAGCAGAGATGGTTGTCAGAACTGCAAGAGTCCCCGACTCTTAGGATGGAGAAGAATCTTATAGATTTTCTAAACTGACATCTGCTCCCCCTCTAACACCCGATATGTCAAAGAAATCGAACCTCCAGCCTGGAGCTGGTTAGTTCCCATCAGGGAGCACCAGCCTGGGTTTTCTCAACTATGAGCCCAAGAGGGGTAGAATTTGCTCAAAGACTTGCAGCCAACGTTTAATAATGGAAAATGTAGAAAGCCCCCCTGGACAAACCTTTGCTTGGCACACACAGGAGAAATGGAGGACAAGTGGACTCTTTCATCCCAGAGTGAGCTCAGAGCATCTCTGCTGTCCTCTGAAATGCTGAGGGTGAGGTCATCCTGGGAGGGGTGGAGATGAAACTGCAGAGTGTTATGGTAATGGCTGAGGTTGTCACCCCTACAGGACGGGGAGGGTGACAGGAGGAAGAGCTAGAGATGGAGACTCAGGAACGACTAGAGCCCAGTCAAAGGAAAGGGTGTGGAGAATATACAAGCCCTCTGTACCTGGATAGTGAAACACAAAAACCAGCACCTCAGAGCACAAGGCTACAGCAAAGAACATGCAAAACTCGGTTGATAGGGTGCTTGCCTAGCGTCTGCAAGGACAGAACCCAGAGTGGTGGTTCACACTAACCCCAGCACTAGGAAGTGAATGAAGGAGGGTTATAAATTCAAGGTTTCTTCAATTGTATAGCAAATTTGAAGCCAGCCAAAATTACAGAACCCCTGACTCAAAAAACAACAAAACTCCAGGAGTTAGAGTTAACAGCTTCCTGTGTGAGTGTTTGCCTAGAATGTGTGACGTCTGGGTTCCATCTTCAGCACTTCAAACAAACAAACAAACAAACAAACAAACAAGCAAACAAGAACAAACAAAACTGGGGGTGGTGTTGCATGTCTTAAATCTTAGTACTTTGGAGGCAGAGGCAGGTGGATCTCTGAGTCTGAGGCCAGCCTGGTCTACAGAGTGAGTTCCAGGCCAGACAAGAATGCACAGGGAGACCCTGTCTCAAAAACAACCAAAAGCTAAGTTTACAATATAAACAAAATTCAAAACAGAACGGATACTTTATTAACATCACTTTGACAGATCTATCACAAGGCATATGTATATGGAGATGAACCCCACGAACCTGAGCAATTAACATGTCAATAATTATTTGGAAAATTTGAATGGACTGAGCTAAAAGTAAATAAATATCTGTTGACTATGTATAGTCCAGAAAAATTTTTCCAGAAAAATCTACAAAGATTGCAGAGTGCTCCTGGAAGGAAAAGCAGGGAGCAGTCTGGATTGGGAAGATTATTTTTTGGATGGTTCTGATTTCTTCAATCAGATCAATATATAATAACTGTCTACAAAGTGTTCATGTTAAAGCAGGGGACTGACTACCTCACATGGTTCTGTCCTTGAGCACCGCCAACAATGCCGCCAAGGCATGTGGTGTGAGGGATGTAGATCAAAGACAAGCAGGATTTCTGAATATGGAAAATGATTGCTAGTTTCTCAGGTTTTTCCCGGTCTTGTAAATCATGTTGTGGGAAAGAAGAGGATCCGAGTAGGGCTGCTCCTGATTTCAGTAATGACCACACTCAAGCTCTGGCCATAGATGGCTCCCACGAGAGCTCAAACACCCTGGTTCAGTTTCCAACTCATGTTACCCACATGGTGCCCTGTGCTGATGTTTCGTATGATTGCTCACAGTGTCTGTGAACCCAGAGGTTGAGGCAGAGATACGGAGTGACCCTGGCTCCAACTCTGTCTGCTGTGCTCTTGTTCCGCTGGATGTTATTTTCCCCACACTTGATAAGTTGTATCACCAATTTTTGTACATGCAAGTCCATGTCTTTTGTTTGTTTGTTCATTAATTGGTTTGTTTTCAAGACAGGTTTCTCTGTGTAGCCCTGGCTGTCCTGGAGCTCCCTCTGTAGACTCCCTATCCTTTGCCTCAAGCCTAGCAGAGCTTTCCAAGTCCCAGCTCTCAGCTGACACACACGGTGTCCCTCACCTACACCTGCTGGTGCACATGTCAATCACCCACGCGGGCAGTCCCTATCAGGGATGTCATGTACCACGGAGCAGACGGGAAGAGCATGGCTCTATGGCTCAGGCCAGCTGCTCTACCATCCTAGGCAGGTCATTTAAATCTGGCCTTGGTTTCCTTGTGAAATGGTGAGTACCCAGGATGATTCTTGCCCGTGCCTTAGAGCTGGCTATGAGCATGGCTGAGGAGGTGCACAGCAAGCCCAAGTCCTTCTGCAGGAGAGCTCTACCAGAAATGGCTCCTCTGCTCTCCCTCAGCCGCACACAACCCACCCTGTGCTGTGCCATTTCCCCTGAGCTTCCTCAGTCATTCCAGGGTGCTGTTTTCCTCTCACACTGTGTGTGTGATGAGGTGGAGCTGTGCTGGTGAACGTGTGTCCCTGTCACCCTCAGCTCAGACTAGGGCTCTGTCCACATCCTGGGGGAACTGACCTCTGTGATTTTATGGCCCATAAATGGAGCTGGTAAAGCGGCTGTTTCCCCGACCCCTGCTAATGCCACCCTGACAAATGCAGCATAGGGAAGCCTGGAGAGGAACCAGGAACAGGCAAAAAGAGCCCACTGGAGTTCCTTAGGCAGGAGGCAAAGATGGAAGGAAAACCAAGCAGTCTAGGCTGGGAGAAGTAATTTCCCCTTGCCTCTTCGGGGCTGGCAGAAGAGAAGGGAGCCTGGCAGAAGCACCTCAGGTTTTCATGCCCTCATGCCTCTCTGTCCTAGATGTGGTGAGCCCAAAGATGTTTGAGGAGCTCAAGAACAGGCTGGACAGTCTGGCCCAGGAGGTGGCCCTGTTGAAGGAGCAGCAGGCCTTACAGACTGGTAAGTGTGGTATGACTGTGTAGAGGGACACACCCAAGAAGGGGCCAGGCTGGTAATGGGCAGAAGCGGGGAAGAAGGCTCAGTTTCCAGCCAGTGCCAAGCTCAGGAGCCTGTTTTCACATGGTTCCTTGGCGGAGGCTGCCTGACTTACATCCGTACGACCCAGCCAGTCAGGCACAGCTGGGTCTGGTCACAGCTAGAGGGAGTGGAGGGTCAGTGCTGCAGAGGCCAGGAGGTACCTCCCAACAGGAAATGACCACTGCTCAGTGAAAGTGTGAGCTCTGGATCGGGTCCAGGAATTATAGTGCGGCCTAGGCCAGCCACAGGGAAACTGTATTTAGTGGTGTCACTGCCCTGGGGCACATGGCTCCCCTCCCCTGTACCCACCCTTCCTGTGTGTCTGTGCTTTACAGATGGCCTCTGAATCACAGTAACCAGGCCAGCATTTGTCAGTCCCAATGTTAAACTATGTCAGCTGATGGGGGCTGGAGAGATGGCACGGTAATTAAGAATGCTATTGCTTCCGTAGAGGACAGAGTTTGATTCCCAGCACCCCGTCTGGTGTCTCACAACTGCCTGTAACCCCAGTTCCAAAGGATATAATGCTTCTTGTCCTCCATGGGCACTGCACTCTTGTGCATCCCCCCCACACACATAAAAAATAAAAATAAAGCCAGGCATGGTGGCATACACCTTTAATCCAACCACTTGGTAGGCCAGCCTGGTCTACAGAGTGAGTTTCAGGCTAGTCAGGGTCATACAGTGAGACTCTGTCTCAAAGACAAAACAAATAATAATATGATAAATAAAATCTTGGAGCTGGAGAGATGACTCAGTCATTAAGAGACCTAGCTGCTCTTCCAGAGAGCCTGGGTTCAGTCCCTGCACCCACATGGCGACTGTATAATTCCAGCTCCAGGGGATCCAATGCCTTCTTCTGCCCTGAGAGTAACCCCACACAGACATGGTGCACACTCACACAGACATACACATAACATGCACATATAAAAATCTTTAATGAAAATAAGTATTTTTTAAAAAATAAAAGATGGGCTAACTAAGGCAGAGGAAGGCCCACAGTCACCCTACGGGGCACTCCAAAGGCCAGGAGAGCCAGCCTTTGTTTTCAGACTGGCTAACTGCACAGAGCTTTGGGACCAGGCTGGTCCTTCAAGTTGGTTGTCCCTCTCCACCATGGTCTTCATGCAGTGTCTCTACTCTCACTCCCCCTGTGACCTTGCCTCAGACCCGTGGTGTGTAGTGAGCATACTGTGTATGCACTTGCCTTGATCTAGGTGTACGATGTACCCGAGAGTGTGATGGGTGTGCTACAAGTCTATGAATACACACTTCCGTGAGGCTGACTTGTCAAATCCCTCCGAGATGTGGGGATGCTCATCCTGACTACCACTGAGTGGAAGGGCTAAGTGCTGGGGTAGGGGCCAATATGTACTCCTGATGTATGTGACCTCACAAGTGACGCATACCCCATCTGCCTGATGGTTGTTAGAAATCGAGCTACGTCGGGTAGTGGTGGTGCATGCCTTTTATCCCAGTACGTGGGAGGCAGGGATTTTTGTCTCAAAAAACAAATAAACGAGAGAGAGAGAGAGAGAGAGAGAGAGAGAGAGAGAGAGAGAGAGAGAGGAAGAAGGGAGGGAGGGAGGGAGGGAGGGAGGGAGGGAGGGAGGGAGGGAGGAAGGAAGGAAGGAAGGAAGGAAGGAAGGAAGGAAGGAAGGAAGGAAGGAAGGAAGGAAGGAAGTCAAGTTAAACACAAACTGCTACACCAAGCTCACCTCCTAACCTGGGAGACCAGTGTTCCACTAAGCACTAGTTCAGAATGCCATTCGGAAAAGTCTGCCTTCCCTTACTTGGGACCTGGCCTGGGCAGAGGTCCCCTCTGTGGATCCCCTGTGGTAGGTAATGCTTGCTAGCCCTCAGACTGAGGTGGTAAGTACTAAGTATCTGGACTGTGGTCTCCATTTCAAGTAGGCAGATGCCTGGCACTGTGAACTAGCTAGTGGCTTGATCCTAGAGAGGAGCCCGCTGATGGAGCACAGCGTGGGAGGCTCTGGCTAGTTGGGGAAACTGAGGTCGCAGCCTGGGGAGGGTGAGGAAGGAAGCAGACCCAAGAGAAGTTAAGCTCAGAATAAGCCTGAAGCCAGCCTCTGTGGCCCTGGGTAGAGACCAAGTGGCTTTTGCACTCCGTCTCTGGAAGTCAGTGACCCTGGCTAAGGAGCCCTTTGTAGCAGAGGGGTGGTCATTCCCGGACCAGGGCACCAGTTCCTCGTGGACAGTAATCTGGCTTCTTCAGTGCCTGCCACGGCAGGGTCCTGAAGCGGAAGCAAGCAGGTTTCAAGCGATGGATGGGATGGGATGGAGGCTGGGGACAGTCTGGCCTGGGGCGTCCGAAACTCATGACGGCTATTTCTCCTTTCAGTATGCCTAAAGGGCACCAAAGTAAACCTGAAGTGCTTCCTGGCCTTCCCCCAGCCGAAGACCTTCCATGAGGCCAGCGAGGACTGCATCTCCCGTGGGGGCACGCTGGGCACGCCGCAGTCGGGGCTGGAGAACGAGGCTCTGTTCGAGTACGCGCGCCAGAGCGTAGGCAGCGAGGTGGAGATCTGGATGGGCCTCAACGACATGGCCGCGGAAGGCGCCTGGGTGGACATGACCGGCGGCCTCCTGGCCTTCAAGAACTGGGAGACGGAGATCACGGCGCAGCCCGACGGCGGCAAAGCCGAGAACTGCGCCGCCCTGGCCGTAGCGGCCAACGGCAAGTGGTTCGACAAGCGATGCCGCGACCAATTGCCTTACGTCTGCCAGTTCGCCATTGTGTAGCCTGACCCCTGCGCTAAGAGGCGCGGCCTGGGCCGGGGAGGGGTGAGGACCACAAAGAGGCGCGTGCTGCTGGTGGGTGGGGCTTGTGGGTTGCTAAGGGGCGGGGCGTAGGTGGGCGGAGTCGAGCTCCAGAAAACGGGCGTGCGAAGTGGTTCCTGGTGAGAGAAAAGCAGATGCAGGGTTCTGAGAGGGGCGGGAGAGACCTTTCTGTCTTGGGTTCCTCCTTGTCTGTTTTTTTTTTGTTTTGTTTTGTTTTGTTTTGTTTTGCAAATAAAGCTGGTTCAGAATCCCTGAAGTTGGCTGGTCGCCATGTCAGGGTGGGGCGAAGATTCCCGGAGCCTGGCCCCAAACCCAAGAGAGCCTTAGTTACATTTCCAGCCTGCTTTTTTGCGGCGGCCACTCCCCTCTGTTAGAATAGGACACACACTCCAATTCTGGCGGGTATGTTGGGGGCACTATTCTTTCTCTTGTTGGGGATCCATCTGGAGATGCCTGGCATGCAGACATCTGCTGTGAGGTAAGGGATGAATGGTTGCCAAGGCTTCCCAGGGAGATCTGTCTCTATCCTCATCACAGGAGGCTAGTCCAGGAGCCAAACACCACAGTTACTAGCACTGTCTGGGCCGGCCAGCCAACCAGGGGTTCTGTATGGCTCCAGATCAGCACAGAACATCACTGAGCCCACCATAGTTCAGGGACTTTAAATATATAGTCTGGTTTAGTTTTATCCACCCAGGACAATATGTGTTACTGTGTCTTACAATAAGGAAGCGCCAGCATAGGGAAGCTCAGTGGCTCTGGCTGATGAGAGCCTAGTGATTGCGTTTCTCCTGATTGCCTTAGCACAGCCATCCGTGCACTGGAGGGGGCTTTCCCAGCACCTTCTGCTTCTGGACAGGCCCACAGTTCCTCGTCAGCCATCAGTCCCACACTGAGGACAGCGCGATTTGATTGGCTGGAACGGGAGGCCGCTTGCAGTGACTATACTCCACTGCCAGGCTGCCTATCGTTGTCACTCATTGTATGGAATACAGAGTCATGGCAGGGTGGTGAGAGCCATAGCTGTCGGTGTGAGAACATTCAAGGGTGAGGCCTGTACTCAGCATGGTCAGCCATCAGGGCAGCTGACCCCTCATAGTCCTGCTCAGATTTCCCGAGAAGTCGTGGGTCTGGGCAGGCAATAAACATTACCGCCTTCCACCAGAAGATGGCAGTGTGGGAAACAGGATGACTTCCTATTTGTCATCTGCCTGGAATGGTCCTAGGTTTAGAGCGCCTACACACTGCAAACTCCATCCGCCTGTCCTCCCAGCTCTGTGTGCTCTTTAGAAAAAAAAAATCTTATTGTCTTATCCAGGTGGACTTTGAGCTCCAGGGTTCATTCACGAAATCCTCCTGCCTCAAAAGGCCAACTCTTTACCACATCCTGATCTTCCCATGCATAGGGTATAAAAAGTGCTAGGATGGAAATCAGAGGGATGCTTTGAACTAGGGGTTTGTTAATGACAGACTCACTCTGATTCATTTTGCTAGCTTAGTGCTTTTTTGTTTTGTTTGGTTTTGGTTTTTCAAGACAGGGTTTCTCTGTGTAGCCTGGAACTTGCTCTGTAGACCAGGCTGTCCTAGAACTCACAGAGATCTGCCTGCCTCCCGAATGCTGGGATTAAAGGCATGAGCCACTGCCTCCCAGTGAATTCTTTGTGTGTGTATGTGTTCTGATGAAGCTTAAACCCAAATCTTACGCATGCTAAGCAATCATTACTGAACTACATCCCCAGCAAATATGATATTCTCAATCAGATGAAGGGGTAGGGGATTCTTGGTAGGATTTTTGAGGCCTTTTGTTGTTGTATTTGTTTGAGACCTTCTCACAGCGGATCTCTGTGAGTTCAAGGCCAACCTGGTCTATAAGAGCTAGTTCTAGGACAGGTTCCAAAACTACAGAGAAACCCTGTCTCGAAAAAACCAAAGCAAATAAGTGAATAAATAAAAAAAATTCAAAAGGGGGTGACAGTACTTGGTGCTGGCATGTGTTTGTGATTGAGAGTACATAACTGTGTAAAAACACCATTCCATTCAGAGTGTTTAGGGTTATTTCTGATGCCTGAAGTCAGATCCCTCCTCACCCGCTTTTTATGAGCCAGTGACTCACGCAAGAGCATGGTTTGTCAATTAATTAAAGTGGAAATCCTGGCCCCACTCTCTGAACACTCCCCTTCTCCAGTAAAAAGCACTGTTGTTTCAGGCACTGTGAACGCAATCTTCAATGAAGTTGCCACAGCGGAGATCAAGCTAAGGTCTCACCGCTAGCTGGAGATGAACTGCGACAGTTTCTGTTCCCTGTAGAAAGCAGCTGGTGCAAAGAGCTAAGCTGGACTAGAGAGATGCCTCAGTGGTTAAGAGCACTGCCTGTTCTTCCTAAGGTCCTGAGTTCAATTCTCAGCATCCACATTACTGCTCACAACTGTCTACAACTGTAGCCCCATGGGATCTGATGACCTCTTTGGGTGTTCAGATGTAGGTGCAAAAAAGACCACTCATATACATAAATAAATTTTTTTTTTTTTTTTAAAAAAGATGAGCTGGTTAGTAAGAAAGTGATCTTTGGATCATGACAGGTTTAAACAACAGGTCATTAGCAAGGGAAATTTGGGTCAGCTCTAAATGTGAGAGTTTTATTTTTTCTTTCTTTTGTAATTTAAATTAAAATTTATTTTTGGGTTTTTCAAGACAGGGTTTTTTACCCCTGACTGTCCTGTAACTTGCTCTGTAGATCAGGCTGGCCTCGTGTTGGGACCATTTGGAGTCCTGGCCTCCAGCTGCTCTTCCCTGACAGAGATCTTTACTTTCCTTCTGATTTGAGTTACTAAAGGCTGTGTCAAAGTTGTTTACCAGCTCTGCTTCACGAGCACGTTTTGCCTTGACCTTGAGGATCAGAGGATAAGGTTTTCACCTGTTGGTCCATCTGACTGTGTTGGGTATGTAAGCCTCCATGGTGCTATTTGAATAAGGGGCTTCTTACCAGTGATTAGAGGTTCATGTCTCTGTCTCTGTCCTTGTGTGTTTCAATCTCCAGCCCCTTGCCTGAAGCTCATGAACTGTATGGTAGCGCATAGAGCGCAGACAGGTGTTGTGCGCTGCAGCCTTAAACTCACAGAGATCCACCTATCTCTGCCTCCTGAGTACCAGGATTAAAGGTGTGTGCCACCACTGAGGGGCTCTAGAGTTTTCTTTTTCTTCTTTAAGATTTATTTATTGTTATGTATGCAGTGTTCTGCCTGAATGTATCGCTGAAGGCCAGAAGAGGGCACCAAATCTCATTACAGATGCTTGTGAGCCACCATGTGGGTACTGGCAGTCAAACTCAGGACCTCTGGAAGAGCAGCCAGTGCTCTTAACCTCTGGTCCATCTCCCCAGCCCCACTAGAATTTTCTTTTTTTGTTAAAAGATTTATTTATTTATTTATTTATTTATTTATTTATTTATTTATTTATTTATTTATGTGTTCATTCATTCATTCAGTCAGTCAAGTGTCCTGCCTGTAGGCCAGAAGAGGGCACCAGATCTCATTATAGGTGGTTGTGAGCCACCATGTGATTGCTGGGAATTGAACTCAGGACCTCTGGAAGAGCAGTCAGTGCTCTTAACCACTGAGCCATCTCTCCAGCCCCACTAGAATTTTCTTAACGGGGTAAACAATGAACCAGATTTTCAGTTACTCCACAGTAGTTGCCCTGGGTAGGAAAGAACTCTTGACTTAGAGTCCAGCTGGACAACTTTCTCTCCCTAGTGCTGTGGCCTTGGGGGGGACAGCCACAAAACTGTGGTTTGTTTCTTGTGCAGCATTTGCAGTAAAACACTGGCCGCTAGGGTCGCGCTCAAAGGTGGGGCCAGCCAAAGTGAAAAGATTGTCCTCTGGCCTCTACACAGGCACGGAGTGGCCAGAGGGCAGAAAGACCAGGTGGAGATGGCACCACTGGGGCTGTGGAGTGGACCCACATGTGGGATACATCTGAGTGCAGAACCACAACCACAGAATATACCAGACGGGGGGGGGGGGCGGGGAGAGAAGGACATCTTCCCAACACCTGTGTCCACCCGCCCTTGTGATCTACCCCGACCTCACAGGAGATCCAGGCAATGCTGTCTCTGCCTGGGCAGTCTTCTGCATGTCGGATACCATCTGAGGACCAAGTGGACAGAGTTGGAATCCAGGTTTCCTCTGTCCGTGTAAGGTTCTGACGTTCACAGTGTCCCCAGTTCTTTGAGAGCTGATGCTCTTGTGGACTGGGACACAACACACAAGAGTCGGAGGTGGCAGAGGTGGAGGTGCTGGGGGAGACAGGGAAGCAAACAAGGCTTTTTCATCCTGGTCCCCAAAGTGTTTTGCTGTTTAAACATCAAATATATAATTTTTAATATATATATATATATATATATATTTTTTTTTTTTTCCTGGAACTCGTTTTGTAGACCAAGCTGGCCTCAGACTCACAGAGATCTGCCTGCCCCTGCCTCCTGGGTGTGATTAATGGTGTGTGTATCACTGCCTGGCCAACCGTGCTTTTTAAATGTCTCCAGATCATACTTTAAAGGTAGAACGATTTTGTACTGTTAATACCCTAGAATGTTTTCTCAGTAGTTACGAGGAACATTTCTACTGACAGTTGGCAAAACTCAGAAGGTTCTAAGCAAAGCAAGTTCAGGTCACATTCTGAACTCAGCTGACAGGGCGGCAGGACCGACGTGGGCCGTGTGGGCAAAGTATTTTGCTTCGTGTCAGGGCTCAGAGTACAGTCCTTTTGACAAGTGTTCCTGTGACTTTGCAAGGTGTGTGTTGGGGGTGGGGAGTGGGAGCTTGTCATTTAATAGAAAGAGGTTGTGATTCTGCAGGCACCAAGACTTCCCGGTTTTGACAAAACTCAGAAGTTGTTGCTCTTGAGGAAGCCTGACTCCAACTGCCCTGTGTTAGGTCAGGGCTGTCTGAGCTCTGCCACGCTGGACTGGCTCAGCGTGTCTCTCTGTGGGAGCGCATACGCAGAGTTCATACCCAGCAGGTCTGTCTAGAATGTTCCTCACTTTTTCCACTGCCCACTCAAGAAGCCTGTACCACTGGCTTCCTTGCGAGAGGTCCTAGAAATTGAACAGGGAAGAGCTTCCTAGGATAACCAATCAGCACCCGTTGTCTGCTGAGTGGACACTTAGACATGGGTCATCCTATGTGTTGAAGGCTGTCGGCAGACTCCCCGACCTCTGTCCGCCCAAGCCATCGGTTCCCACTCCGGTTGGGACAGCTATATTGTTTGAAAACATGGCCAATGTGTCCCTATGATCCCGAATCTCCCCTAATGAGAGCCACTGAGGTTGAAGGTCTGGCGGCATCACACAGACATACATGCTGGCAAAACACCAATGCAAATAATAAATAAGGTATTATTATAAATAAATAAAGAAACTTGCACCAGGATCAGCAAGATCCGCAGCTTAAGGCACTTGCTGCGGAGCCTGTGATTTGAGGACGATCCCTGGAACACACATAGTGGACAAAGAGAATTGAGACTAAAAGTTTGTCTTCTAATCTTCACATAGGTGCTGCGGTGCATGCTTACAGCCTCACACCTTCACACAAATTAATGATAAATTAAAAAAAATTAAATTGATTAAAAAATAAAAACTTGTACCACTGACTCCAGAAACATAAGTCCTTTTAGATTTCTTTGATGGCACCTAACACCTAGGCTGCCACCTCCAGGGCAGTGGAATATCTTTGGGTTGCTTTGGGGCAGGGATTGCGTACAGAAAGAAGGTTGACGTGGCCCTTCCTGCCAGTGATCCAACTACTTCTGTAGTTGATCAGATCAGGGGTCACCTGATCAGAGCGGTTATCTGAGCCCATCTTAGTCTCCCACTACCCGTACCCCTACACTTCTGTAATCCTAGCACATGGGACGTGGAGGAAGTGGAGGAAAAAGAAGCAGAAGTTCAAGACCATTTGTGAGTATTGCTAAATTCCAGGTCAGCTTGAGCTTTACGAAACCTTGTCTCAGGAAAAGAATTCAGCTAAGAGCCCTCATAACATTTTACAACTGTTCCTGCAACCACAGTCCCTATTCAGTTCCTTCCTCTGGAGTTAAGGTGGCCTCAGTGTTACCGGTAGCAGGACACAGGGCTCAGTGTGAATGGCTGTACTGCCCAATTGTTTTCAGAGATCTCCACCTAGGTGAAGCTGTGGTCTTTACTGACACAGATAAAAGTGTTTCAGGAGGCACTGGTATCAAGCAAAGCTGGGACTTACTAAGCCAACCTTGAGTTTGCTGAGGGAAAACATCGTGGGGTCTACAAAGAAAAGCACATCCAAATTTAGGCCCAGGAGTTGCTGAAGGACTGCCTCAGAAAAGGACAGCCGCACACACCCGAGGTAAGGGGAGGGAGTGGGCTTCTTCAGAGACTGCAGTCTTGAGCTTCTGGATAGCGAAACTGTGCAACACGGACGGGGTATTATTATTTACATGTTGAAGTGGGGAAGAAGTGAGGAATTCTGGGAGGAGGATTTTCCCAGAAGAGGGTTTCCTCAACTTTTCTGTATTACGAGGTTTTCTGGATGCATCCAGGCATCAGATGCAGGATGGGAATAGGTGGTTCAGCCAGACTACTGGTGTGGAGATCGTTATAAAGCAAAGAGCAGTGGTTGTGGCGGTTCCAATAAGAATGGCCCCTAAGAGCCGGGCGGCGGTGGCGCACGCCTTTAATCCCAGCACTCGGGAGGCAGAGGCAGGCGGATCTCTGTGAGTTCGAGGCCAGCCTGGTCTACAACAGCTAGTTCCAGGATAGGAACCAAAAGCTATGGAGAAACCCTGTCTCGAAGAAAAAAAAAATCCAAAAAAAAAAAAAGAATGGCCCCTAAGGGCTCATATATCTGAAAGCTTAGTCACCAGGGAGTGGCACTACTCAGAAGGATTAGGAGGTGTGGCCTTGCTGGAGGCTGTGTGTCACTGAGAGTGGGCTTGGCCCAGTGGCTCTCTCTTCCTGCTGCCTATGTATACAGATGTAGAACTTTCAGCTGTCTCTCCAGTACTGCGTCCACCTGCTAACAATAAACTAAACCTCTGAAACAATAAGCAAGTTCCAGTTAAAGCCTTTCTTTTGTGAGAGCCGCCATGGTCATGGTGGCTCTTCACAGCCATAGAACACTGACTAAGGCTAAGACCGTGGTCTTCTGAGTGAACTACATTGGGATGGTCTTTCTGTAACACGACTCTAACATTGCACAACCTGTTATACCAGGGCTGTAGCCCAGTTGGTAAAGTGTTTGCCAGGCTTTTATGAGGCTCTGGGTTCTCCCCACAGCCCTGCAAAAACAAAACAAACAATGTTGATTGCTTCTTGTTCCTTATCAACCTCATTAACAGCTCAAGGAAAGTAGTTAGTGGAATGTAATCAGCCTTACCTGTGGGTCATTCTTGGCAAGTGCATGAGTAATTGTTACTACCTTGCTGGCAGTTCCCCTTCTGCCCACCCTGCGCCTGTGTGCTTCCTCCACATCATGTTATATGGCAACTTCTCTGTCACTAGCCTATAGCTTGGGGGGCTGCACACCATGGGTATTCAAGAAGAGTGACTGTAAATGACTGGATAGAATCCGATGCCTAGAAGAAAAATGTCCCTTGCTTTATTGCTACTAACAATAAAGCTCTTCAGGCAAACCAAAGCAGCTGCGATGCCGTGTTCAATTATGGCTCAGGCCTTGGCAAGGAGCTGAAGGTAAAGTTTGCTCAGGAAATCCACGCTGGCAGCAATTGTAGCAAAAGTGCAATTTTTCATCTTAAAAATCAATGTCCTTGGCTTGGAGGATGTAAATAAAACTTTTTTTTCTTTAAACACAAAAAAAACAAAGGCTTTATTATCTCAGGGAGACTTTGTTATCGATCGATATCTAGGTTATTTAAAGTAACCTAATTGAATACTAGAAGGGATTGGACTCTAGAGGCATAGGACAGTTTTATCTTCATTATTGGGAATTTCTGTTTGGCCATGTTTGTCAAAGAGGTGGTAATTACACAGTGTTACTGAGTTGCCATTGGAGCAGATGTGAGGAGATTGGGAAGAATCTCCTCTACAGAGCGCGCTTCCCAGCTCTTTCCCCTTCAGCAGGGCCTGAGAGACCATCAGTAAAACGGACAATTTGGTCATGAGATAAATATTTAACATGGCTTTTGACTTTAGATGTTTACTCTTCCTTAAGCACATAAAATTAAGAGTAATGTTAGCTAATAGCAAAATTTGTGTTGTTTATTTTGTTTTATTTATTTATTTATTGGTTTTTCGAAACAGGGTTTCTTTGTAGCTTTGGAGCCTGTCCTGGAACTAGCTCTTGTGGACCAGGCTGACCTTGAACTCAGAGACATCCACCTACCTCTACCTCCTGAATGCTGGAATTAAAAGCATGCACCACCACCGCCCGGCTTTTTTCTTTCTTTAAGATTTTATTTTAAACCATGCATATATGTGTCTGTCTTTGATGGGTTTGAGCATGTGGGTGCAGATGCTTGTGGAGGCCAGGAGAGGGCACCAGATCCCCTGGATTCCCAGGCAGTTGTGAGCCACCCGACCAGGTGCTTCCAAAAACAGCTCTGGTCTTCTGCAAAGCAGCTGGTGCTCTTAACCACAGAGCCATCTCTCCCCACCCTTTGTTTATTAACTGGGGGCTGAACGTAGAACTTGGCGTGTGGAAGGCAAGTGCTTTACCTCTAAGCTATGAGTCATGCTTTTGCTTTGAATTTGTGATCCTCCTGCCTCATTTTACACACAAGTACCTGGGATTACAGACCTGTAGCAACAGGCCTGGCTACTGTTGGTATGCTTTTTGTTGCTTGTTTGTTTGATTTTTTTGTGGGGGAGGGGATATGTTCCAGATTGGCCTGGAATGTTCTATGTAGCCCAAGCTGGTCTTGAACTTTTAATGATCCTTTTGCCTCAGCCTCTCAAGTGCTGTGCACTTACAGATGTGAGCCACCAGAGTTGGTATTTGGTGCTTTTTAATTTTTTGGCCATCTGTGTATTCTCACAGTGAGATGTCTGTTCTTATTTCTTATTTTTTATTTACTTACTTACTTTTGCCAACTTTTGCTATTTATTTTGAGGAATAGGGACCTCCTGTGTAATCCAAGCTGGCCTGGAACTCTCTATGTGTCCTAGGCTGGAATTTACAATCCTCTGTGTTAGATTCAAGAATGCTACCTCTTTTCTACCGAGCTGAGCCCAGCCCTCCTGCTTTTTTGTTTTCCTCTCACGGTGTACTGTGATTCTTGGCTCTCGGTAATCCGGGTTTGTTCCCTAGGGAACTGGATGCCATGCAGGTTTATTTGATTACCATTCCTCAGAGAGATTTTCCCAACTTTTCTCTCACCCCAGCTTCTTCTTTACAGCACTTACATAATACATTGCATTACCTATCAATTTGCTTTTTGTTACTGCTTCTTCCAATTTTCAGCTCTACCAGAAGCCTGAAGCAAGCTTACTGCTCTATCTCCAGGGCCCAGTTAGCACTCGGTAAATAATTCACTGCCTGACAGGATGAAGGGATGAATAACTGTAAGCTAAATGAGAAATTTACTTCTTGGTCAGGAGCTTGTTCTGACTTTGAACGCCCCCTCTTGGGAAGTCAAATTTGTTCAGGAACAAAGGTCATAAATCAAAACCTTAGGATGGCAAAAAAGATAGTGGCCACGAAGAGACTGAAGAAACCAGTGGAGGTGGTGAAATACTGGAAAACTTCTCCCTGGAACATGAGCTTCCTGTGATTTCTGTGGATTAGGGGAAAGAAATAATTTGCTCCTCATCCTTGTGAGTTCTTCCTTTTTTTTTTTAAATGGGGTTTTATATAACCTGACTGTATTTGAACTCCTGCCCTAACTCCCAAATCCTGGAACGACTGTTATGTACAACCTTACCTGGCTTCCCCGTGAGTTCTTCAATATCCACACAGCCACAGCACTTACCCTCAGCAAGGTCTGGATACCTTACAGCTCAGTAAAGTTAAGACAAAATTAGCCATCTTAACAGTTTACCAGTTGTCTTCAAATGAACATCTACTCAGGGGCCCAAGCGAGAAGTTAGTCAGCTGTCATTCTGTTTGCAGCTCTCTGGTGTCTGGAGTGGAAATGAATTCTTACTTTTCTTTCTCCTTTTTTTTTTTTGTGGTTTTTAGAGATGGGGTTTCTCTGCATAGCCCTGGCTGTCCTGGAACTCACTCTGTAGACCAGGCTGGCCTCGAGCTCACAGAGATCCACCTGCCTCTGCCTCCCGAGTCCTGGGATCAAAGACGTGTGTCTCCACATCTGGCCGCGTCATATTTCTTTGACAACTTTATATTTTGCTTTGAACCCAGTAGTATTATGTATAGTAAGCCACACGAGCAAAAGAAATAGAGCAGGTCAGCTCTCAGTTTCATGGCTCTTGTTTCTAAGGCATCTGCTTGGCTCCACAGCTCTCAGAACTGAGGCCTCCAGGAGTTCTGAGTTACTGGGGTTGAGAGACAGGCAGTGCCGAAATGCTTTCTCACGGTACCTTGTAGTGATGTGTGGTGTAGAGGAAGCCTTCACCATCACCAGGGCTGATGTAGCAAGTGGGCAGCTCCCACCAGCCTCCCACCTTCTGGTTGCAAGGATTTGGCCTGTGACCATCCCTCCCTTTCTCCACATTCTAAATTCCTGAGAAAAGCCAAACCTAAATGATTAAGATATTACCTGATAATCTTTTAAAATAACCAATAAAATCCAGTATCTCTGGTATTGTCCTGAAATTTGAAAAAATGAAATGTATGCCCTGGCAATGCTGGAGCATGCACAGGCAGCCTGCACAAGGCAGTTCTGTTGAACCTGTTCATGTTGGGTTTCATGGTCTAAGCTGATGAGGATGACTGACCAGGCCTCTTCCTCAACAGGGCACCAGATCTCATGACAGATGATTGTGAGCCACCATGTGGGTGCTGGGACCTTTGGAAGAGCAGGCGGTTCTAACTGCTGAGCCATCTCTCCAGTACCCTGGTGAGATCCTGCTAACATCAAAATGGATCTAGGTCTGAATCAGCTAACACAAACACTTGGTAATAGGTTGAATGTTTAGAAAAGTACCCCATGGAGTCAAGGTTAATTGAAATGTTCCAGTCAGAGGGTGATAAAGATCCTGGTCATATGGTCTTCCTGCTCATTGTCCCCAGGCTCCTTTCTGTCCCTATAAAAATCCATGTCCCTGACTTCCCTACGATAACCTTATATGGATAATACTCCCCCCACCCCGTTCTTACAGTGCAGACTCTTGAATATACTGGATTTCCTGCCCATCAACACTTGTCTCAGAGGGATTGTGCTGTGGGACAATGGTCTGTATTCTGTCAATTATATTTTAAATAAACCCTGATTGGTCAGTAGCCAGGCAGGAAGTATAAGCAGGACAACTAGACAGGAAGTAGAGGCGGGTCAATGAGAACAGGAGGATTCTGGGAAGAAGGAAGTCCTATTCTGCAGTCCTGACCTGGCCACAGAGCAAGCAAGATGTAACAACTGCCTCACTGAAAAAGGTACTAAGCCACGTGGATAACATAGACAAGAATAATGGGCTAATATAAGTTATAAGAGTTAATAAGCCTGAGAGAATAGACCAATCAGTTTATAACTAATGTAAACCTGTGTGTGATTTCTTTGGACTTAACAACTGTGGGAACCAGGAAGGATAGAAAACTCAGTCAACAGGACTGGCTTTCAAGTGGTAAGCAGATGGACTTGGGTCTGAATACAGTTTTGGGCAACATTCTTTAGATTTCCTTATACTGCATGGAAAGAGATGGGAAGGAGAGTGGGGAGAGAGAAATCTAGCTGTTTTTACTTCCCTGAATTGGCAGGTGATTCTAAGAACTTATTCAATTTGGAGTATATTGGAATTTTATGTGCTCAGGACTGAACATGAGACAAGAATGTTTTCCAATGTGCTTTGCAAACTAAAAGTATCAAACTTATCATACCGTTGTGCAGTTGGTCTGATTGAAAGCAGGGACTAACTTACTCTCAAGCCCATTCTTTTCCCGAAACACGAACTATATGGCTGCCTGCTATTTACAGCCCTTCCTGAACTGACCTGGAGGGTCACACACCTGCAGGGTCTTCTAATGTTTCTGAGCTAATTCTCTTTACCTTCCCTTTTGTTGCTGCTGTCTTTTTACTCTTTTGGGGGGCCCAACACCCAACTCCCAAATAAATCACACATGGAGGCTTATTCTTATGAACGTCCAGTAGCTTGGCTTATTTCTTGCCAACTTTTCTTAAATTATCCTTCTTCTTCCTCTGGGATTTTTTTTTTTCTTCTTTATATCTTATTTTCCTTCTTACTCTGTGACTGGCAGACTCCTTGCCTTCTCCTTCTTGTTCCTCCTTCTCTTCCTCATTTCTCCTTCTATTAATCCTCTCCGCCTTCCAGCCCTGCCCATCCTTGCTCCTGCCTTGCTATTGGCCGATCCGCTCTTTATTAGACCATCAGGTGTTTTAGACAGGCAACGGATCACAGCTTCACAGAGTTAAACAAATGCAGCATAAACAAAAAAAAACACACCTTAAAATAATATTCCCTAACACCCTTTCACCTCAAGGAATGTCCCACTCCATATGTCAATCAAGGCTGTCACTCCTCAGTCAGCCCTCCCCTTCCCAGTCACCACAAGACCAGTCTGCAGGCTCAGTTTCATGGGCATCTGAATTCAGTCCACACACACAGATTGTAGGACACACTGCTGGGAACTCTAGGTTGCCTCTCACCAATAGTAGGTCCTGTAACCCAAATATGAGGCTGGGTTGGGATAACTAAACCTACCTGCCTTAGTCTATCTTGTGGCTTTTAACAGAATGCCTGAGAATGGTTATTTTGTAAAGAAGGGTTATTTGACTTGTGCTTCTAAAGGCTGGGGAGCCCTAGGTGATGGCATTGGCATCTGCTCAGTTTCTGGGGTATGTATATACGTGTAGGTGCACATGCTCATGTATGTATGTGGAGGCCAGAAGATAGTTCAGGTGGCTTTTCTCAGGGGTCCTCTATTTTTTGAGACAAGGTCCTAGGCTTGCGAGTGAGCTACAGTGATCCCCTGTCTCTACCTTCCCAGTGCTTGGATTATAGGCATGTGCCACCATGCCCAGCTTAAAACTCTCTTCTTGATGGGGTTGGAGGATGGTTCAGCATAAGAGCATTGCCTGTTCTTCCAGAGGAACTGAGTTCAATACTCTGGAAACCACATGGTGGCTCCCAACCATCTGTAATGAGATCTGACACCATTTCTGGCCTGCAGGAATACATGCAGACAGAACACTATACATAATAAATAAATCATTAAAAAAAAATCTCTTCTTGGCAAATGCCAACTCTTGGAACTGGGAAGATGGCTCAGTTGGCAAAATTCTTGCTGTGTATTTTAAGGATCTGCGCTTGGATCCCTTGTACCTGAACAGAAGCTGGGCATGGGGTTAGAGAGAGGTCTCAGTGTTAACCCATTTGCTGTTCTTGACGAGGACCCCAGTCCATCTTCCAGCACCCGCATGACAATTGACAGCCACCTATCAGTTACAGGGGATCTGACACCCTCTTCTAACCTCCACGGACACCAGATATGCACACGGTACACATGCATACATTTAGACAAAACACTCATACACATGAAAATCAAAAAGGAAAAGCCAGGCAAGTGACATGTGGCTATAAATCTCGGCACCGTGGTGACCAGAGCATCCCTGAGGCTTACTGCCTGTTGGGGGCATGGACCCCCAGACCCTGAATTTCCTGTAAACAACTTGTTATGCTTGCAGCTGCTCTGAGCAAAACAATTTGTTTTCCTGTGTTTGCAGCTGCTCTGAGCACGAGCCCCTCAGGAGTTCCTGACAGCAGGGGAATGGTTTCTGGTGGGTTTGGCTGGGGTGGCTATCAGTTAAGGATCCCTATATAAGCTGCCTTGGAACACAATAAAGGGGGCATTGTTGAGGAATTCAAGGGTGACCGTGTGTCTGTGTATTTCAATCTCCAGGTCCCTTGCCCGACTCGCAAACTGTCCCATAGTACAGGTGTAGTGTGTAGAGCACAGAGCAGACGTGACATTGCTTTACAACTAGTTTAGTCAAACTGGGAGTTCCAAGTTCCGTGAGAGACCTTGCCTTTGAAAAATAAACTGCACCCCTGCTACAGACCTCAAAATGGATGGCAGAATGTAAGACTTTTTTTTCCCTGCTATGTAGCCCAGGCTAGCCTTAATTCACAATTCTCCCTCAGTCTCCTAGTGTGCGATTACATGTGTGCACTACCACGCCTGGCTGGGACTCATTTTTATTTCAAAGAAAAATATTTGCTTCCCCCAGGGCACAGCATCAAATGAAGAGGGAAGAGATTACGGCACAAAGCCCTACTGCCTGCCCAGTAAATCCTCAGTGAACAATGGGCCGGGAAGCCACTTAGCCCACGTGGAGCCTGCCAAAAGAAACCGCAGCGAACCGGGACCTCCACGGAAGTGGCACAAACAGCAGCCGCATTAAACCACTGGATACACGTTCATTTTGTATATCTTTATTTTAAAAAAAGTATAGGAAACGAATAAGATGTTATCTAAAATGTCTCTACATTAAATAAATTATTTTCATGTATGCACTGCAGAGCTAACCTGTACTGAGTTTACAGCTGAGGGACTCTGGCTTGTCCCCAGGAAGAGCCAACCTTTTCCTTCCATATGTAGCCACAGGACCAGCCGATGGGTGCAAAGGCTGGATCAGCAGAGGAGCCAAGGTGGAAAGGCACTGGGCTGCACACAGTGAGAACCAACACATGAGAGTGAGCTCCCCAATGGGCACTTGAAAGGCAGAAGTCAGTGGAGAACCACCCCCCAGCATGGTGTCTCCAAGTGAAGAAAGGGGCCACAGCTGCCCCTGCCCTTCCTGGAGGGTGGGTAGCACCTTGGGTAGCTGGGTAGGAGTTAGAGGAAAGATGCATGAATAGCACCTGGAACATGATTAAAAAGTGAACCCTCCTTTCCGGAGAGAACTCAAGAGGTCTTGGAGTTCAAACCTTCCAGGAGATCCCCTGAGTGCACTGTCTCAGAGGCGACATGGGCCAGATGATGAGACCCTCTCCAAGGTCCAGGTCCTGAGCATTATGAAGCTCATTTATTTCTCAAAGGCTTGACAGAGATCCTGAACTCTGTAGTGTGCTAAGCTACACTAGCATGGCTTTCTCTCGAGATCAAGGCAGGAGGGACTTTCGCTCTCTCCTAGCTCTGTGATGGGAGCTCTGCTCTTTGCCTTTCAGAATCAGTTTACAGTCAAAGCACATAGCCTCAGAGACGAGGCAACAGGGAAAGATATATCTACATCTATAGATAGGCATATAGATCTATAGATATAGATATATATTTGTTTTTTTTTTTTTTTTTTTTTTTTTTGAGACAGTGTTTCTCTGTGTAGACCAGGCTGTCCTGGAACTCACAGAGATCCGCCCACCTCTGCCTCCTATGTGCTGGGATTAAAGGTGTGCACTACCACTGCCCGGCTTAATTATATATATTTAAAGTATCAAAATTTGTTTAAATGTCGAAGTATTGCTGCAGCCGAGGGAGCCACACACCACGTAGCGCAGCTCATGGAAATTTCTCTTACTCCTAGGAGTAGGGAACAAGGGGGTCATTTCTGCAGGGGGCAGCTGTGCAGTGAAAGAGGACTGGGAAGTCTTTAACAAGTAAGAAATACACACATGCACACTCTTCTGGCTGGGTGGGTCTAGCGGTCTGCAGGAACCACAATGTAGACATCCAAACCAGGTAGCACGAGATCAAGCCACTACACTAGATCAGAGGAGCTTCATTTGGTTTTAAAAGAGGGTCTGACGTGGACCAGCAGGGCCTCCTACTCACCACATACTGGGCAATGACCTTGAAATCTGATCCCCCCTGCACTGACTTCCCTGGTGCTGGGACTACAGGTGTGTGCCATCATACCTTGGTCTATGCAGTGCTGGGGATGGAGCCCAGAGCCTGTGCATGTCAGGCAAGCATTTTGCCAACTGAGCTGTACCCCCAGCTCCACATCCAACTTTTTAAAACATAAAGGACCGCCAAATAAATACTACGACTGTTACTACTACTACTGATAAAAAAGCACACTGTCATTGTCATCCAGAGCACTCCAGTGAGAGCAGACCACAAGTACACCTTCTGGGAATCTGCCAAGTCTCTGCTGCTTAGCATTGAGAATCCAGGGGTCACTGTAGTACTGTCTGGGTGGACCATGTCTCTCTTCTGTCACTGTGGCCAGCCCCAACACAACCTGAGTTCAGGAAACCTGAGCTGTTGCTGGCATCCCCATCAGAAGCCATGATTTTTTGCTCATCACTGGAAGGAGTCCACCAGGAAATCAGGAGTCGGTGGCATCTTGCAAAATCTACTCTTCGGTTGATTGCTCTGCCATCTGACTGCTGTTTAGGACTTCAGTTTTGCATGTCTCAACGCCTGGTGCCACATCTCAGCAAAGTCTTTGGAATGGGGCCCAATTATTCTTCTGTCTCCACTGGCCCCTGGGTGTTGAGTAAGGGGATGTCCGTCTCCCTGACACCCACCTCCCCCTTGCTGGGGTGTGAAAACGTGTACGGTTCACTCTCAGACTCAGGAGGGCTACTTGGGGCTGGCTCATCCGCAGTGAACTTTGCGGTTGGGGTCCTGGAAAATACTGGGGGTGGGGAGGGGGGACAGTCCCCCATGGGGCCCTGGAAGGGCCGGTAGGTGTCCACCTCCGGCTGGATGAAGGATCCACCGGAGTCTTGCAGCAGGTGCCCATACACCATGGTGTCGTCGATGACGGCGTACACATGGGAGTCATTGTCCTTTCGTCTTTTCGGGAACTTTTGAGCCTGGGGCACCTGGGTATTGACATTGCCATTGTAGATACCCACAGCAGGGCCCTTGTTGACCTTCTTCCTGTTTGTAGAGGGCGACAACAGAATGTGTCGGATGAGTGACATCTCGCCCAATCCCTGAAGCCTATCAGCATTTGGAACTGAAACTGTCTTAGGGACTACTCGGAAGCAAATAGCCGTTGTCTCAGGTTTCCAAGGCAGAAATTGAGGAATCATAAATGGAAGAGGTGGTTTAAATGATTTTGTTTGGACTTTGACAGACTATGGGAGAACCAACAACAGAGATACCTTGTAATCCCCCCTTCCTTCCCAGTAATAGGGATACACAAGCCTTTCTAAACCACATCAGCTCAGCATGCCCAGGTCAGCCTTCTAGAACACTCAGTACTAGCCTGTAACTAACGCTGCTGCTTCCCTCGCACAGAGCAAAACTCATTAGCTAATTCCTGTTAATATCCACGACTCAGGGGGAGAGAAGGGTACAAATATCCGATTTTCTGCTAGGGCTGAGGTCAGAACAGCTCATCACTGGCTGAGTGGCTCTGTCCCTGTCCCATCAACAGCAAGCACCAGGGGAAAAAAGTGCAGACAAAAATCCAGGATTTGGGTGTGTGGTGCTCTCTGATGTTCAGATGTGGACAGTTGTTGACATATCTGCCTTGGGCACACAGCTCTGCCTTCAGTGAACAAAGCAGCCAGGACTTAGACAATAGCTGACTCAAGGAGGCGGTCAGCCCAGTTAGCATAATGGGCAGCTCACTAATCCTGGGCTGTGCTTTCCTGAGGTAAGAATCCATCTGGCATTGACCAGCTCCCCGGACTCTCGCATGAGGCCTCCGCAGATGTCCCTTCCCCATGTTCTCACAGTGCCTGGCTTTTCCCTCGACCCATAAATCGTAGAAACGGCTGTTTTGCCCCTGGTTTATCCCCAGTATGTTACATGCATGGGTCCTAGTGCCAAGGATACCCACAGCAAGCACCCACAGCAGGAACAAGTTCAGTATCACTAATTCCCCTTGTCCTTGCAGAACCTGCCCCTGCACGTACGCACGCACACGTGCACATACACACACACACACAACTAAGGGGCACGGGCTTACGAAAGCACATCAGACAGAAGCCTTGTGCAGCTGGAGATGACAGAAAGACTTCCTGTACTGCAAGTGTCAAGTCAATGGGGAAGAGTTTGGAGGAGGCATGATGGCCGGACTCTACCTCTTAACTAAATCCCTCCTCCCCACTAGGCACCTGGGGACTCAGGGTTAAAAGCATGTCTCCTACCTGAGTAGGACATGCTGTGTACCCTAGACCAGAAAGTTTCTTCCTTTCCTATGTAGTAATGTGCATTTCACAGGAAAAGGCTTCTCAGACCAGGAGAAGTCCAGCATTCCTCAACATCTTTAAGACAGTTCCACTGGACATCAGGAAATTTCCCAGAGCCATAGTGAACTTGAAAAAAAAAGTTTAGGGACTGAGTAGATAGTTGGTAAAGTGCCTGCCGTGTAAGCATGAGGACTGAGGTCAGATCCCCAGCATTCGTGTAAAAAAGCTGGTTTTGATGTCATGCATGTAAAATCCCAGTGCTGAGGAGGAGAAGACAGGCAGGCTCACTGCTGAGCCAGCCTGGTGAGGGACGAGTTTGATTCCCAGGACTCACATGGTGGAAGGGAGAGAACTGGTGTGGGATTCCCCTCTGCACGCTGTGAATATGTTTAAGAAGCTGCTTTGGGCCTATGGTAGCACAGACTAGAACAAGGCGGGAATTCCAAGCAGAGATACAGGAGAAAAGAAGGCGGAGTCAAGGAGACGCCATGTGGCTGCTGAAGGAGACAGACAATGGAAGGAACTTTACCAGTAGGCCACAGCCACGTGGCGATACAGCTTAATAGAAATGAGTTAATTTAAGATGTAAGAGTTACTTCATAAGAAGCCTAAGCTATTGAACAGTGTTGTAATTAATATAGTTTCTGTGTAATTATTTTGGGTCTGGGTGGTTGGAAAACAAGCAGCCTCCATCTACTGAGATACTGTCCTCTGACCACCAAACATGGGTTGTGTCACATGCCTGCGAGCAAACATGCGCGCACGCGCGCACACATACACACACATACACAAATAATAAAACATAATAAAAATTATAAAAAAATTTAAAAACTTGATTTTGAAGAATGACACCTGATACTGTCCTCTGGCCTCCGCAATATGTCCAGGACACACACACCTCATACTCACACTGCCAAAACATTGTCTTTCTAGAAGGTTCAAATCATGCTAAAGTAAATGGAGACCTCTTTTTGGATCTTTATCAGACGTAGGAGAGTTGATGACGTCTGATGTCAAAGTAGACTTAATTTAAAAGTCATTTATCTTTTCAGCAATGAAGCTGCTGTCCTGAGGGAAAGGAGATGAGGCAGTTAACCAGGCCCTGCTTCCTCTTAACTCTAGGGCTACCTTTGGCACTGGTCTTGAGTCCCCAGAGAAGCACAAAACAAACAGCTTGTTTAAGAAACTATAGCAGAACAAGCTAGGGCAAAAAGGCTTCTTTTCCCTCCAGGCAGCAGAGGGCAGTGATTCCCACTAAGATCACTCTCCCTACCACCAGCTTAATAAGCAAACATGGGGGACTTGTACTGGAACCAGGATGTTACGTGGGAGCGCACGTGCATGTGCGTGCGTGCGTGCATGTGTTATTCCACCAGGTATGCCTCCCCACCCTCTGAAACCGTAATTCACCCTTGGTAAGAATATTTAACGTTGATCTTTTCAGGGAACTAGGAAGCTTTTTGCTAACATCATTGACATGAACAAAGCTGGGTATGGTGACACATGCCTGCAATCTTATCTTAGTGCTCAAGGAGGTAGAAGAGGGTCAGGAATTCAAGGCCAGCCAGGGATATATAGGACCATGTCCAAATCCATGCATGCATGCATGCATGCATGCATACATACATCCGTCCGTCCGTCCATCCATCCATCTATCCATCTATCAATCCATCCATCCATCCACCCATCCATCCATCCACCCATCCATCCATCCATCTATCTATCCATCATCCATCCAACGCCCGTCCATCCGTCCATCCACCCATCCATCCATCATCATCCATCCATCCATCATCCATCCATCCATCCATCATCCATCCATCCATCCTCCCATCCATCCATCATCCACCCATCCATCTATCCATCATCATCCATCCAGTCTGTGTATATGATCCAAGGAAGCATCAGAGCAGCCAAAGACAGCTAGAGAGTCCACTTACTTCTTTTTCACACAGCAGACGATGAGTACGAGGGCAAACAGCAACAAAGCTCCGCCTCCTACTGCACCAATGATGGCAGCCAAATCTGTGAGCAGAGATGGGAAGGCACAGGAAGAAACAAGAGGGTTAGCATAGGGAAGAGCTTGATAAATCTCCAGCCTCCAGCTTCTTTCCTTCTGAACAGAGAGGCTAGAAACTGAAGGGGACTGGGTCCATTCTGAGCCTGATCTATTTTGGGGGGTTGGGGTTCCAAGACAAGCTTTCTCTGTGTAGCCTTGGCTGTCCTGGGCCTCGGTAGATCAGTCTGGCCTCAAACTCATAGAGATCTGCCTGCTTCTACCTCCCACGCACTGAGATTAAAGGTGTGCACCACCACTGCCTGGACAGAAACACTTTCTTTTTCTTTGAGATAGGGTTTCTCGTACACTTATTCTGTAGAGCAGGCTGGCTTCAAATTCACACAGGTCTGCCTGCCTCTGCCTCCAGAGTGCTAGGATTAAAGGTGCTGAACCTGATCTTTAAGGAAACTGCCAGCTAGTACACTCTCTATGAGAGGAAACCACACAATGTATAAAACGTCTCCGTGGAGGCCACCCATGCTAGTCATGCAGAGTCTCCATGGGTATAAAACTCAAAGGCTCTGCATGCATGTCTGCAGTTTAACTACTCCATCTGAGCTGTTTGGTGCATGCTTATGAACCAGTGTTGTCTGAGCTTCTGACCCATGTTACGAACAAACAAAATAGTTAATGTCTAAGCCAGTGGTTCTCAACTCTCTTAATGTTGAACCTTTTAATACAGCTCTTCATGTTGTGGTGACCCCCAACCATAAAATTATTTCGTTTCTACTTCATAACTGTATTTTACTACTGTTATAAATCATAATGTAAATATCTGATATGCAGGAAATCTGATTATGTGATCCCTGTAGGGGTTGTGACCCACAGGTTGAGAACCACTGGCCTAAGCCAATATAATTTGAAGTAGTTTGGACGTAGCACATGAAACAGATGAGAGTGGGGGGGGGTTGGGGGGAGGTCACCTACTATCCACCTGTTGGCTACTCCTGGCTTCCACCAGGTGTGCTCCCTGGTAACCAGGCTGTCTTACAGAAGCAGCAGCAGAGAGGAGAGCGGGGACTCAAACGTTGAGAATGAAGGACAAAGCCATTTCCTCTGAGCTGTCTTTTCCCATACTGCACAATGGAAGAAGAGCACCGAACTGAGCAGGATCCACAGTAGACAGGGATTTAGGATTCCTGGCTTGCTCACCAAGAAACAAAGGCTGAGAGTCACAGGACACAGAAATAGGTGACACAGAAGGAAGGCAGGAGAGGAAGAAAGCCCAAGGAGTGACCTTGGAGCTGGGAGTTCTTAGTGGCTTTTGGTGAGCTCTTCCTCTCTCTCCGATGTGAGATGTCCTTCTGTATATGTGTTGTGTTTATTGGTTGATGAATAAAGCTGTTTAGGGTAATGGCTTATCAGAGTAAAGCCAGGTGGGAAATAAGAACAGAGAGAGAGAGAGAGAGAGAGAGAGAGAGAGAGAGAGAGAGAGAGAGAGAGAGAGAGAGAGAGAGAGTAGGCTGAGTCAAAGAGACACCATGTAGCCACAGAAGGAGAAAAATGCTCGCTGGAACCTCACTGGTAGGCCACGGCCTTGTGACGATACACAAATGAGATATATGCCTGAGTCATCGGCCAAACAGTGTTGTAATTGATATAGTTTCTGTGTGATTATTCATGTCTGGGTGGCTGGAAAAAAATGAGCGGTCTCTTACTACAGCTCTCTCCCTCTCTCCTTTCCAGGTCCTCATATCTTTATCCTCATTACTGAATCCCTGATTCCTATTCCTTTACTCTACAGATGAAGAACAGAGGAGTGAGAATTCCCACATATCATGGAGTCAAGAGAGAAGAATGGTAGCAAACTGACAAAAAGCATCCAGGTAAGTCAGGAGAATGTGGCAGAAGATGCAATGTGCATGTTCCTTCCATGCTTCCTTTGGCCTCTTGTGCATCTGAGCAGGGCCAGCTATGCAGCAGATAGTCAAGAACCTCAATTGTTTCTGATGATTTTGTCTGGGACTTTTGTGAATAACAGAACATAGCCAAGATCAGCAAAGTCTTGCAATCACCCGGTACTGCCTGCAGATCAATGAGTGATTGAGCCTGAGAAGCCCAGGTCAAAACACACTTGCTCAGTCAATGTGTGAACAATAATAACAAATGCTATATGATAGCTGACTGATAAACCAATACTCAGGACTCAATCTGGTGTTGCTTTTTTGTTTTGACTTGCCTCCAAAACTTGCTCCCTGCGCCTCAAATGCCAATTGCCTTTCCTTCACCATCTCTGGGAGACTCTGAAAAGTCCTTACCCACAGTCCTGGGGGTGAGAGTCACCCAGAAGAGCAGATCTAGCTGCTTGCCATTCATAGGGCTGCAGTTGGAGATGTTAACCCAGAAGCTGTGACGATGGAAACTTGGCTTAGGCAGCACTTCCTCCTCCAGGCTGAAGATCTCCTCTGCCCGGGTCTGCTGCTCCTGGATGATCATGTATGCACGTCCCGACTGGCAGACCACGCCAGAACGCTCTTTGAAGAAGGTCAGACAAGCCACCTGGTTGCTAGGCACACTGATGTTCCAAGACACAGAGGAGAGGGCAGGCAGGCCACGGTCCCAGTTGGGGGTCCTCAGGTAGACCTTGTTTTTGGGGTCTGGGGTCACTGTGAAAATGCCTTCTTCTGCAGGAAAGGGTAGAGATTCGGACAGATGTTGTTAGGAAAAGGGGATAGTATGGGAGATGCTTAACAGTCCACCCTGCGCCATGCAACAGAATTTTCTGCCCTAAGTGGACATGTTCTATGTTGTTCAGTAGGCAGCCATTATCCATGTGCATCTGTTGAACACCTACTGTGTGCCCACTGTGACTGAGTGGCACAGTCAGCATCGGAACCTTCCCCCATGGCTCAGCCACCAGGCCACAGCGCTATCGGGAGGACAGAACCTTTAAGGGGTCAAGTAGAAGTAAGTTAGGTCACTGGTGGTGGCACTTCTTTTGTTTTTCTTTCTTTTTTTTTTTTAAAGATTTATTTATTTATTATATATACAGTATTCTCAGTACTGTGCCTGCAGGCCAGAAGAGGGCACCAGATCTCATTACAGATGGTTGTGAGCCACCATGTGGTTGTTGGGAATTGAACTCAGGACCTCTGGAAGAGCAGGTGGTGCTCTTAAACCACTGAGCCATCTCTCCAGCCCCTTCTTTTGTTTTTCAAGACAGGGTTTCTCTATGTAGCACTGACTGTCCTAGAACTCACTCTGTAGACCAGGTTGGCCTCAAACTCACAGAGTTCTGCCTGTCTCTGCCTCCCAAGAGCTGGGATTAAAGACATGTGCTACCACAACTGGGTTGGTGGTCAAATCAACATAGTAACCAACATAGCATAAAACAAGATGCATTGAATATCTAAGAAGGATGGCTAAAAGGGTCTCGCAATGGGTGAGCAAGGGACCACCTACCTTTGAAATACGGTATGAAGGACACTGTCAGGCCTTGCCTGGAGACCTCTTGTTGGAAGCTGGGGGCATATGTTCGCAGGGTCACAGAGCTGTTTTGCTTCACCTGGATCTTCTCAACAGAGCCTCCTGGACAGAAGGAGCCGAAGTACAGGTCCTGGCCAGGCGTGGTGCTGGCCATGAGGTAGCCGAAGCTGGTATTGCAGGGCCTCTCACGCGTGTTCTGCTGCAGCTTCTGGCTCGGCACCATCATAAGGCTGAGCCTGCCCTTGGGCATCAGCAGCTTCCAGGAGAAGTCGTGTAGCTGCACAGGCAGCTGGAGGATGTCCCTGGGCACCTGCAGGTGGAAGGACTTCCCGTAGCAGTAGTGGTAATCCAGGCAGCCTGGAAGAGAGAACTAGAAGTATCCATCTGCAGGGTGGGGTGGGGAGCCTGGAGTGCGCCCTCCTCGGCATACAGGCTGACCTGAGGCCAGAATCTGGGGGCTGCCTGTCCGCTTTCCTTCCTCCGCGTGACTTTTCATTAGCTTTTCTGTCCATCCCCTCGCCTCCTCTTGTCTACTAACATTGCAGCCGAGCTCCTGTGAGTACTCAGGACAGAAACACTCTCTTCTTGTTTGTATATTTCTTTGGGATGCTACGGCACAAGCCTCTACCCCAATACGTTCCCACACTTCTGTGTCATATTGGAGCTGTACGTGACATCATAGCCAGCTTGTATTACACCCATCACTTCTAGTTGGGTGGCTTTGCACTAATCTAGCTCCTGTGACCCTCAGCTTCTGCATTGTGAATCCTCAGCTTTGTGTCAGAGACCACGGTGTCTCAGCAGGAGGTGACTAAGTTTTCTTTTCTTTTCTTTTCTTTTCTTTTCTTTTCTTTTCTTTTCTTTTTCTTTTTCTTTTCTTTTGAGATAAGGTCTCATTGTGCAGCCCTGGCTGTCCTGAAACTCTCCATGTAGACCAGGCTGACCTCAAACTCAGTTGCCTTTGCCTCCCAAGGGCTGGGATTAAGGGTGTCCACTACTACATCTAGTTTGGGAGTTTGGGTTCTTTTTTTAAGGCAGGATCTCATATAGCTAGGCTGCAGGTAGCAAAAGACGACCTTGAACTTCTGGTCCCGCCTTCACTTCCCAAGTACAGGGGTGTGAGCATGGTTCATGTATTGTTTGGGATAACCCAGGGTTTTGTGACTGCTAGGCTACCACTGTACCAACTGAACTTCATCTCCAATCTTGAGTATGAGTTCTGCTGCCTTACTGGCATTTCATTTGTATTTTAATAAATAAAGCTCGCCTGAGGATCGGAGAATAAAACAGCCACATTGATCAGCCTTACAGACCAAGCAGCAATGACACACACCTTTAATTTCAGTAGCCACATGAGTTTGCCATAGAAATCAGGCAGTAGTGGTGCACACCCTTAATCCCATAACTAGAGAGGACTATAAAACTAGAGGGGACAGCTCTCAATCACAGTCTCTGAGCTTCCTAGAGGCAGGATCACCATTTCAGATGGAAGTAGAGGTAAGAGCCAGTGGCTGACGGTTTTGCTTTTCTGACCTTCACGTTGAATCCCAATTTCTGTTTCTGAGTTTTTATTAATAGTGCATCATGCTGCATTTATTAAAAAGACTCACAAGCCACAGAAGGAGTCAGGCTAAGTCCATTTTGTTTGTTTTGTAACATAGGCTCTCATTTTTCCTAAGCTGGGCTTAAACATGCATAGTCAAGGAGTAGTTGGCTTATGTGGTGTTAGGAATTAAAGTCAGGACCTGATGCATGTTATGCAAGCAGTCTACCAATTCAATTACATCTTCATGTCCCAGGAGGCTAAGTTCCTGACTGAAAAGGAGGCAGGGAGTAGGCCAAGTGGGGACACAGGGATGGGGCAGCTGAGCAAAGGAGAAGAGGACTTCCTCAGGGAGAAGCTGGCACGTTGGGCAGAGACAGGTAGGGACACCAGCCTGCTGCGACTTTCTAAGGGATGGATATCAAACCAGTCCTAATAAGGCCTGTCAACACTTGCCACTTCTCTCTCTTGATCCTGTTCAGCCAGCCTCAGTAGTCATCTCAGACTATACCCTTTACAACCTACCTACTAAGCACCACTAAGATAGGAAAGATGAAGCTGGATGAGGTGGCACACGCCTTTAATTCCAGCACTCATGAGGCAGAGATAGGTATATCTCTATGAGTTCGAGGCCAACCTGGTCTACAAAGTGAGTTCCAGGACAGCCAGGGCTGTTACATTGAAAAAAAAACCCTGTCTTGAACCATCCCGTCCCCCACCAAAAAAAAAAAAAAAAGATAGGAAAGATGGCTCAGTGGGTAAAGGCACACCAAACCAGACAACCTAAATTTAATCCCTGGAACCTACTTGGCAGCAGAAGAAAACTGACTCCCATAAATTGTCCTTCGACCTCCTGCACACACACACACACACACACACACACACACACACACACACTATTTTTTTTTTCTTTTTAAAGAGGGATAGGAAGAGCCTATGCAGTCTAGGCTTCTGGGTAAGAATAATCAGGTTTTTGATAAGGACATACTTAGGGTTTTCTCCGCATTCACCCACAGGCGTGTCAGGTCATCGCACAGGAAGGAGATCTTGTATTTGGAACCGGCTGTCAGGGTGACATTGTTACTACAGGTCCGAGATTCTAGACACACGAAGCACCCAGGAACAAACCTGCGGCCATGTTTGACTTGCCGTGGCTCTATGGTGAGCGACATGGCTCGCTCTTGACTGAGGTCCACCATGTAGGTTTTATCTGAAATCACAGAGATAAGGTATGAGGCGTGGATAGGCAGCTACCATGAAAGGGGGCCAAAGAGACAAGTCACCTGTTGGGATGAGCTTATTCAGATGGATGCATGTGCACGCTCATACACACGCACACACTCATATGTACACACATAGAAACACACACTCATATGCACACACACAGTCACATACACACACACTCATGCACACATGCATGCACACACACAGCCACACACATACTCACGCACATGCACACACAGTCACATACATACACACAGTCACACACACACACACACTCATACACACATAGTCACACACATGCACGAACACATGCAGTGTCACACACGCACACATACACAGTCACACACACACATGCACACATACACACACACACTCTCTCAGCACTCTCTTTGTTGTTCTCTTCCTTGGACAGGATCTAGATTTTGAGCTTGCTCTACGTCTGTTAACCTGTAAGACTCAAGGTTAGCACCACACTCCTCTGAATCTTTTTGTTTGATTAGAGTTAACTAAAACTATGTAATGTTTGGCATGTTTAACACAGGGTTAAAAATGTGTGAGTCCCACGTAAGGGGCTGTCCAGCCAAGAATCACATAGTAACTAGCCCACTGTTATAGCCGATGACTCTGACTGACATTCTGGCTCCCAGTGCAGGGTCAAGACGAGAGGTCTTACAAGGCAACTTTTCAATGTCCTCATTAAAAACAGACTAGCTGGGGCTAGAGAAATGGCTCAGTAGTAAGAATGCTTGCTGTTCTCGCAGAGGTTCAGTTCCCAGCACCCACATCTGGTGGCTCAGAATTGCTGTAAGGGTACCTGGATATTACAGCACACACACACACCCCTTAAAAAACAACAATGAACCAGCCTAGGACCCTGAATGCAGGACTGTGCTTGCTTCTTACTGCGCTAAAGCCACAGTGCCTGCTCAGTGTCTGCCCGTGAGCCTGTCTTCAGGACTAGCAACCCATTTCCTGAAACTCCTGCATCGTTCAGAGTCCATGTGTCCTGGCTGCCATGCGGAACAGGCAGCCACCTCACCTAGGCAACACAGAGGAGGGAGGGTGTGGATTACTCACTGCTCTCATTCTGTGGACGTTGGACCAGGACCTGAAACTGGAGCCGCAGGATCCCTGGGCTCTGGGCATCTTGGTCGCAGCCTTGCAGGGAGAGGTTGAAGTTTCCAGCCATGTTCCCTGGCTGCTTGTCCTCCAGCTTGAACACCTCCGGGTTGGTGGTGGATCCCGGGATGTAGTATTCAACTCGCTCCTCCTTCCTCTCACAGTTAGAGACGTTGAAGTTGAGGAAGGAGACGCTGGCCCTTAGGTGTGCAGGGACAACGAACTGCCAGGTCATGAGCTCATCCTCAGGGAAGCCTCCGGGGTAGTTGGCGGACATCAGGGTTGCTGAACCCTCACCCTCAAACACAGACTCTATGATGCACAGGCCTATGGAGACAGATCCGAAACAGAAAGAAACAATGTACAACAGAAAGACACAATGTACAACAGAAAGAAATAATGTACTTGTCGTCCATGGCTAAGGGCAGGGGTACAGGGTAAACACAGTCCTCAGGACTGGGGCTGCATGTGATATTTACACTGAGGGTGGGGATTAGGAACAAAGACTCATCAGCAGTGTTTGAGCAAATGTTTAATACTGACTGGGTTGTGGAGAAGCCAGTTTGTTCAGTGTGCCCATCTCCTTGGGGGTTAATATAGCCCTAGGGCTTAGTTACAGTTCCCAACAGACCTGAACGTGAAGCTGGCTAGGGTTCTGACATCTCACTACACACACACACACACACACACACACACACCAGACACACATACACTCACTCACTCACACACACACATACGCAATCACACACACTCACACCCATACATACACAATCACACACACTCACACCCCAAACACACACACTCCTCACATACATACACACTTACTTACATAATACTCAATACACACTCACAGTCACATACACACTCACAACACACTCATGCTCACACACACTCACACACATACACAATCACACTCACACACACACACATCATTGAGAGCATTAGGCCATAGCAGAATCACAAGGACGTGATTAGCTTTGAATATTTATTACCTTTGCTTCTAAGATGATTTACTTAGCTAAAGTTTCTATAACCTTATTTTTTGTAATGTTAAGTTGTTGAACTGGCTCTCAGTAGGCAGTACGAGTGAGCAAACGAGCACACAGTGAAGCACTGACACACTTGGAGAAGAGAGAAGTCAGGATGACACACAGAGACGTGCTCCATGAAAGTGGGTCTGTAGGATGAAGCCCATGTCATTTGTGAAACAAACACTGTGTGCAAAGGGGACAAAGCTGGGCAAGGCAGTGTGCACTTGTAATATCAACACTGGGGAAATGGAGGGAGGCAAGGTCAGGAGTTCAAGGCCAGCCTGGGCTACGTAGTGAACTTGTAGTCAGCCTGCACTACCTGAGATTCTTGTCTTAATAAATAACTGCAGGTGGTGGTGGCACACATCTTTAATCCCAGCACTCGGGAGGCAGAGGCAGGTGGATCTCTGAGTTCAAGAGAGCCTGGTCCACAGATCAAGTTCCAGGACAGCCAAAGCTACCCAGAGAAACCCTGTCCCAAATAAATACATAAACAGTTGGCACTGCATCTGGAAAATTCTGGAGCATCCTGTATATGTCCATCTGTTCAGCAGGGACAGGAGGAGCATGCTCACGTTTTATAGATGACCGATTTGCGATACTGAAGCCTGAGATGTTCCTGGGTATGTTCCATGGCAGGTGTAAGGCCATTTTCACACCCTCTTGCATCTTGATCCGGGACACGGTGCCGTTACTGCAGAAGGTGCCAATCCTGACCTCCGTGGCGTCGATGCGACCGCTGATGGAGTGAGTCACCCCGTCTGCACAGCTCTCGCCTGGGCCAATCTGCCTCAGGCGAGGGGCTGAGAACTGCAGCTCCAGGCCGATGCTCTTATGAGCTCTGACGTCCCAGATGAAAGTTCTGTTGAGGGCAGGCAGCTCTGATGTGGATGGCTGAAGACGAACCTCCCCGAAAGGACACGGGCCTGACATGCAGTCTGTAACACAGACACAGAAGCAGTTTTGATTACAGATACAAGGCTACACGCTGTTCCTCCTCAGCTCTTTAGGATTTGTGCCCAGGTGGTTGTACCACCCCTAACTGCTCACTGGTGACATTTTGCTGGTCAGCGTCTCCTATTTTGAATCAGAGAAGCCCTGGCCCCATTGCTCGGTTTCTTCCTGGTTCCCCTTTTGCTACCCTTTGGTTGGGCTGCCTCTGGGGACATCCCCTTGTGGTGGGTACTCTAGACTGTCAACTTTGCAGGATTTGAAATCACCATGGAAACAAATCTCTGGGTATGTCTGTGAAAAAATTTTCTAGATTAGATAAAGGTGGGAAGATCCACCTCGAATGTGGGCAGCACCATCACCTGGGTCCTGAACCGAATAAGAAGTAGAAAGTGAGCCGAGTACCAACCTTCATCTTTCTCTGCTTCTTGACTAGAGATACAATGTGACCAGCCACCCCTGCTCCTGCTGTCAAGTCTTCTCCACCATGACAGACAGGAGCCCTTGGAACTCACCCAAAATAAAGTCTTCCTTCCTTAAGTCGCTTTTGCAGGACAGACGGACACACACACACAAACCCATCTTCGGACGGAAGACACCTAACATTGTTCCCCAGGCATAGTGCCTGGCATCTGGTCAGTTGTCCCCTGCTGGCCTTCTAGAGAGCTACAGGGAGCCTGCACCTTCAGATACCTTCCTTCCTCTATTTAGATATTAGTTTCATGGTTTTGGGGGCACACTGCCAGGCTCCACCTTCTAAACTTCCTTTTCCTTCTACATCTCATTAGCATACTGGGCATATTCAGCACACAGTTCCCCTGACTGGCTAATCCAAGGCTCAGTGAGCTCCCTGCACCGAAGCTCTCCTGACTCCATTAACATAGCAGAGGAGTCATTTAAGGCTAATAACTAATTACATCCTCTGATACATTTCATTTAAGCCTTTTAAAACAACACGATGGTTACTATCAAGGAGAATTTATGAAAGACTGAAATATAGAAAGCAGGCAAAGGCACTTCAGGGTTTCTGTGTTGTACACAGAGGTTATGAAGGTATAATGGCCTTTGCTCTAGTAATAAGAATCTGTGGGTCCTTACTTGTGCTCCCCTTGGGTGTTTGAAAGTGTTGTTGGAGTTAGGGAAAGTGCTTGTAATGTGAGCATGAGGAGCTAAGTTCAAATCCCCAACACCCCATAAAAACCTGGGCATGGCAGTGCAATTCTTGTAACCTCAGTATTGAGAGGCAAAAAACCAAAAACCAAAAAACAAAAAAACAAAAACAAAAAACAAAACAAAAAAAAAAACTCTTTAAAGATTTATTTATTATTTACAGTGTTCTGTACTGTATGATTGCCTGCAGTCCAGAAGATGGTATCAGAGCTTATTATAGAAGGTTGTGAGCCACATGTGGTTGCTGGGAATTGAACTCAGGACCTCAGGAAGAGCAGTCAGTGTTCTTAACCTCTGAGCCATCTCTCCAGTCCCCTGGATCTAAACTTTCAAAAGATTGGTGAGATTGGCCAGGCGGTGGTAGTGCATGCCTTTAATCCCAGCACTCTAGGAGGCAAAGGCAAGCAGATCTCTGTGAGTTTGAGGCCAGCCTGGTCTACAGAGTGAGTTCTAGGACAGCCTTGAAAGCTACACAGAGAAACCCTGCCTCAAAAACTGAAGGATTAAAAAAAAGGAAGAAAAAAAAAAGCTCAGTGAGAGACCATGTTTCAAGGCAACTAGAGCAATGGGTATACTAGAGCAATGGAGAAAGACACCCAGTGTTCTGGCCTCTGCATGTGCATGCGTGGGTCTGTGTGCCTGCACATCAAGGGGCATGTACCTCTTATCCACATACAAAAGCAGGGTGGGGCAATGCACGCCTGCAGTCACAGAGTTGAAAGGCAGAGGTGGGAAGATTCTGGGGTCTTGACGGCCAGCTAACCTAGCTAACTGCTGAGTTCCAGGATTCAGTGAGAGATCCTGTCTCAAAAACAGAGGGAGACAATGGACATCGCTCTCTGGCTTTCGTATGCATGGACATGGACGTGCCTGTACACACACACACACACACCTCTATCAACTCCAAATAGACCTAGGAGAACTCAAGAGCAGTTTAAGATCTCTGAGATCATCCACATCAAACCTCTCATTATTGCGAAGCAGCCCTGGAGTTCAGATGACTCGTATTTGGCCACTTGCAGATGCAGCTGGCCCAGCACTGAAGCTCTGCTGTCTGTGGTCAACCTGCATTCATGTCAAGGCACTGTCCAGCCAAACCAATAAAACGAGATCAGATAAAATGGTGATTAATGTTGCTAAAATTAGACTGTGTGTCGATAAAGATCATAGCTATTTTAGGAGTTCATAGAAACTTCATTGTGTGCACGGAGCAGCTCTTAGCTTCCCACTTGTGTGTGTGTGTGTGTATGTGTGTGTGCTGTTGTGCATATGGAAGTCAGAGGACAACTTATAGGAATTAATTCTCTCATTTACCATGTGGGTTCCAGGGATCAAACTCAGGTCATCAGACTTGGTAGCAAGCGTCTTTACCCACGGAGCCATCCCAGCGTCAGGGTAGCAGCTAGTTCTCTCCACTGTGGATATGAGTCCCTACCAAGGCACAGCTCTGAGACCTGGAGCGCTGGATTTACCCATAGCTTGGTCTACTCAACAGTTTCTGGTTTGATTCTATATCAAGAACTTTGTCAAGAAGCCCAGTCTCTAGGCTCAGCTCTGTTGCTAGACACAACACTGAGAGAGTCGTACATGAATGTGACTGTCCTTTGTCACCAAAAGTCTTAGCCACAGAGATGGAAGTGGTTCAGTGACAGGACTGGCTATAAACCTCCTGCGTTCTGTTCAGTGCAAAAACACTTCCTCTCCAGAGGGGGGCATGCCACTCGGAAGTGAGTCTTAGCTTATTCTTCCCAGCAGAACTCTACCTTCACAAATCTTCGTGGAACTGATCTAGAATGAGTACGAGAATCTCAGACTCCACTAAAGCTTCCAGATGTTTGTTGAGAAAGGAAATGAGGAGCTGGCACACCCCTGAACCCAATCCCAGGACTGTATCTGTTACTTTTAGAACTGATACTTTGTTATCATCACCTTGACAAGTTGTAAGCAAGCATTTTCACTACCCATTGGATGATTCGGGCATCCTAATACTGAATGACTAAATGTACTCAAATGCTCCTTAGCCCTTTTTCAAAATTAAGTTCACGTTATTGGCTTATTTGGTTATAAAGTAGCACATGCTCTTAAAATGGTAACAACAAAAAGGGCAGTAGAGATGACCAGAACAGAAGGCCTAGGGAATCACACTTTTCTCTGTGACCATCTAGTTCTCTGTCTTCCATTCTGCTGCAGTTTGGATGTTTGTGCACTCTCTAAGATCCACAGGTAAAAACCCAGTTCCTAGCATGGCAACACTAAGAGATGGTGCCAATAGGAGGGAATTAAGTCAAGAGGTCAAAGGTTAGGGCCTTTACAAAAAAGCTCAAGTGAAAAGGATACCACTTTCTGTGCCTTTACCTTGGGCTCGCCAGTCCCCAAAACTGTGAGAAAAATACACCTTTGGGCTTTTAAAGACCCAACTTCAGGTACTGTGTTTTACATCAAAAACGTCCTATGGTAAGCCAACCCTTGTGTTTTAGATCTGTCAAGCACATGAACCAGAGTTTCACAGACCTACAGACCTGAGGCTTGTGGGTCTCTCCTGTGCTCTGTGAGACTGTGTGGTCAAGTGATTAAGAGAAAATGATTGAAGTTGGGTGTTGTGGTGCACACCTTTACTCCCAGCACTTGGGAGGCAAAGGCAGGTGGATCTCTGTGAGTTTTAGGCTGGCCTGGTCTACAGAGTTTCAGGACAGCTAAGGGTATGAAAGACCCTGCCTCAAAAAGACAGAAAGAAAGAAAGAAAGAGAGAGAGAGAGAGAGAGAGAGAGAGAGAGAGAGAAGGAGGAGGAGGAGGAGGAGGAGGAGGAGGAGGAGGAGGGAGGGAGGGAGGGAGGGAGGGAGGGAGGAAGGAAGGAAGGAAGGAAGGAAGGAAGGAAGGAAGGAAGAAAGAAAGAAAGAAAGAAAGAAAGAAAGAAAGAAAGAAAGAAAGAAAGCCACAGCCTCTTGCTCCTGGCCTACTCTGCTTCTCATGAGCTAGCTCAGACCAGCTCCACTCTGGTCTGTCCGGGTTCTCTCGAAGACTAATCACGAGCCCATGGGAAGTGCATGAGCCTATGAAAGGCCACATAAGAGTCAGGCTGGAGAGCTGAGACTTTCGAGTGGACCTCTCTCCAGCACCAGAGCTTGGCACAGCCTGTGAAAGAGCAGCAGGGGCAGGGACAAGGCAGCAGCTCGTGAGGGCTAACTCACCGATACTCTTCTCGATCTCCAAGATAAAGTGCTTCTCCGGATTGGTGCAGCTGAAGGTAAAAGACTTTTTATCTCCAGGTTTGACAAGTAACTCAGTCACATACTGTCTAGACACGATCATGTAGCAGGGTTTCACAGATAGGGCTGGGCTCACCAGCCTGATGTGTACTGTAATGCCACTTCCTTGGGGCAGAGCAATCTCCAATGCTTCTGAAGGAAGAAGCAGAAATAAGAGCAAAACATCAGCATGAGGTATAAGGTCTGTAACTTACTGTGGTCCCCCTGGCCTGGGAAGGGAACAGCATGAAGTGACAGAGATGACTTTCCCAATGGCGAAGATCCTGGCCCTGCTGTCTGGGTAGGAATACCACCTCTTGTTTCGGCTGTTAGCTTTTTAAAAAAATTAGTGTATTTTTATTTTCTGTACATTGGTGTTTTGCCTGCACGTACATCTGTGTGAGGCTGTTGGAGCCCCTGGACTTGGACTTTACAGACAGTTGTTAGCTGCCATGTGGGTGCTTGTAGAAGGAGACTGCTGATTCGTTTCTCAGCCGCCCAGACATGAATAATCACACAGAAACTATATTAATTACAACATTGTTTGGCCAATAGCTTAGGCTAACTCTTATATCTTCAATTAACCCATTTCTATTTTCTGTGTATTGCCACAGGCTATGGCTTTCTGGGTAAGGTTCTGGCATCTGTCTCCTTCGGCAGCTACATGGTGTCCCCTTGACTCTGCCTACTTTCTCTTTATATCTCTCTGTTCGTATTTCCTGCCTGGCTTTACTCTGCTAAGCCATTGGCCAAAACAGCTTCTTTATTAACCAATGGTAATAAAACATAATCATAGCCTACAGAGAGGAATCCCACATCAGGCGCTGGGAATTGAACCCAGATCCTCTAGAAGGACAGCCAATGCTCTTAACCTCTGAGCCATCTCTCCAGCCCCTGGGCTGATAACTCTAATAAAAAATAAAAGCCACACTGCTGATCGCCTAGGTAGCGTGTTTTCAGATCCCTACACATGCAGCATTAACAACAAGCAGAGAGGCACTGTCCTGTCTCTTTCCCTTGTGACTGCCATTGCAGCAGGGGCAGGGGCGGCAGCAATGGGGGACAGAGCCCTAGGCAGACACCATCTATCTGCTGGGACACTCGTTTGCAAGGACCTGCTGCAGCTGCTGCAGCTGCTGCTTTCCACAAACGCTTTAAAGGCCAAGAGCATACAATTGTACCACAGGGGACAGTTTGCTAAAATTAGAGGCAAAACATGCTGGCCCAGCCTTATCTCAGCTCCTTAGTAAGCTGAGGCAGGAGGATCAACGTAACCAGCTACTTTATGCTCTTGCTGTCATGCCTTCCCTACATGATGGGCTATATATAGCACTTATTCAATTCCTCTTCCTTCCACAAGATACTTCACACCAGGTGTTTGGTTGTGACAACTGAAAAATAACTAATAGAATCCCATTCACATACAGCAGCCTTCTCTGATCAATTTTGGGCAGCACACCTTCTGCCTCACCCAGCTGGTCCTGGGCTCTAGTCTCCAGTCCGAGGGCACCCTGCCATCTCCCCAAGGTGCCTCCTCTCACTACCAGCAGGAAAGCTCCCACAGGAGGACAGCAAAATTCACCATCTTGTTCAGCCATAGCCTCAGGACTCAGCTGGCACCAGGTACCCACCAGACACAGAGAAAAAACCAGACAAGCCCTCAAATAATTCTATGTATTGGTTTTGCCTTTTCTTGTATTTAATTGCAATATTATGACCACTACCTTACTGGAGTAAGGGCCAAAAAATCTTCCTTGGGGAACCAGGGGTGAACACACACACGAGAGAGAGAGAGAGAGAGAGAGAGAGAGAGAGAGAGAGAGAGAGAGAGAGAGCATGTTTCTGTTTTCTGAGACAGGAATGTGTTTTCTCAAATGCTTTTTCCTGAAATAATGTGACATTTGAACCTTCCAAAACAGACTCAGAATCCAAGGAACTCTTTACGACATCAGATCAAACTGATTCACATTCAGAACTGTGGTGGTCAGTTTTATATCTGAGCTGTGATATCACAGCCCTTGTGTTGTTTTGGTAGTTGTAAAAATGTCTTCTACACTGACTATAAAAGGCTTTCAGTGAATCCTCTCTCTAGGTTTGGTCTGCCTTTCACAATAGCCTCCAACCCTGGGTGGCCAAGTCAAGCTAATTCGACATCAAGGGCAATCAGGTTGTGGTGCTATCAATTTCCTTCTTTCTTCTGTTTTTTTCATCTTTTAGCCAAGGCATAATTGAAAATAGTTATTGCTGTTAATTAGTATCTTTTGTTTACATTTTTAATTTTTTAATTTTTTGTATTTCAAGATGGGGTTTCTCTGTGCAGCCCTGGCTGTCCTGGAACTTGCTCTGTAGACCAGGCTGGCCAGAATGCAGAGATCCACCTGCCTCTGCCTCTGGAGTGCTGAGACTAAAGGCATGGCCACCACAGTCTGGTCATTAGTATTTTTATTATTAGATACAAAGCAGCTAGATCAGCAGTTGTGGAGCTGGTGTATCAGAGAAGGAGGGTACCAAGAGGCCCAAGATACTCTGAAGGATGCAGAAGCTGCTGCGGGTCTTGACTATGATAGTGTTGGCCTGTGTTGTACAGATACCAATATCTATCAGTCTGTCCCCGAGATGTGATGGCATTTTATGTTATAGATTAATACATTAAAAAATGAGTTCAAATGTTATATACCTTAATACATTAAAAATGAGTTCAAATGTTATACCTTGATACATAAAAATAAGTGTTCATAAAAAGTCACAAATACATTTAGAATACACTTTAATGTCTTGTGGAGGTTACTGTCTCTCAGTGTGTGCATAAACATTTCAAATCTCTTTAAACTAGATTCAGAAGACCAAAGCAGAGTTCACCAAAATCTTCCTCTCAGGTAGTTCCTGTTTGCGAGCAAACCAGGACCCTAAGTAATTTTGGTAATTGTCATTCATTCTGTTATTAACAACAGCCAAAGAAAAACACGTGATGTCTTTTAGAAATTCAGGCTTTTTAGAATCTTTAAAATCAGATATTTATTCAACAAGCATTTTCTGGGTTTGTAATATATTCCAAGGACCACACTTGGGCCAAATAATTCACTGACTGTCCAGGCATGGTAGCAGTTATAATCCCAGCGCTTGGGAGACAGAGGCAGGCTGATCTCTGTGAGTTCAAGGCCAGCCTGCTCTACACAGCAAGCTCAGGCCAACCAAGGTTAAACAGTGAGACCTTGCTCTAAAAATTAATTAATTAGTTAATTAACAGGACTATTCAGAGTATCTACCCCCAGGGAGCTAATAGCATAGTTTGTCAATTTTAAAAATAACAACACTCCCAGACCTGGTAAGCCTGACATAAAATCTGTTTATCTGTACTGTTTATATAAACAACCATTTCTCCTGCCCCTGGAAGTTTGTTTGTTTTGTTTTCTAGAACTTTGGGATTCACTTTTAGTTACTTATTTTTCCATGTGAGGAGCTGACTACTCCCATCTAACTAGAGCACAGCAGTGATTCACTAAGCATATTTCTATTATGGGTTTAAACAACTCAGATTTTCACACAAATTCATTATGATCTGACTCCCAATAGATTACCACCCAACTGAGTTCCACTCTCCAGTGATGTGGGATTCCCCTCTGTATGCTGTGAATATCATTGGTTAATAAAGGAATTGCTTTGGGCCTATAGCAGAGCTATAAGTGAACAGAGCTGGAGGGGGGAAACTAAACTGAATGCTGGGAGAAAGGAGGCGGAGTCAGGGAGAAGCCATGTAGCCCTGCCAGAGACAGACGCCAGTTGGAATCTTGCTGGTAAGCCACAGCCATGTGGCGATACACAGATTACTAGAAATGGGTTAAATTACTATGTAAGAGTTAGCCAGTAAGAAGCTAGAGCTAATGGACCAAGCAGTCATTTAATTAACACAGTTTCTGTGTGATTATTTCAGGGCTGAGCAGCCGGGAACGAAACAAGTGACACTCTGGTACATTGTACTGCATGGCAACTGTGTTTTTGTTACAGTTTGAATATGGAACGTTCTCAAAGGTGTATGTGGCTTGGTCCCTGAGGGATACTGTTTTGGAAACTTCAGGAGGTAGGACCTAGCTAGAGGAAGTGAGAATGTCTTGTCCCTGGCCCCTTCCTATGTCCATGTGCTCCTTGTCCACCATGAAGTGAAGAAGCCATCACCACACACATCCTTCTGCTGCTGTGATGGTCTGCCCAAACACACAGGGCCAAGCATGTGATGGTCCACCCAAACACACAGGGCCAAGCATGTGATGGTCCACCCAAACACACAGGGCCAAGCATGTGATGGTCTGCCCAAACACACAGGGCCAAGCATGTGATGGTCCACCCAAACACACAGGGCCAAGCATGTGATGGTCTGCCCAAATACACAGGGTCAAGCATGCGATGGTCCACCCAAATACACAGGGCCAAGCATGTGATGGTCCACCCAAATACACAAGGCCAAGCAGCCATGACCTGACCCTCTGGGACTGAGACAAACTAAATCTCTCTTCCCTTAAATTGTTTTCTCAGGTGTTTTAGCAGTGGGAACGGCAACCAGTTCATTATCCTTCAGTGACCCTAGCAATCCCACTAAGCATCCAAAGGAAATACTGAGTTACAGACTCGTGTTCAGCATAGCCATTCCCCATGCACACTTGCTGCAGGAAGGGGGAGTTTAATCCACAGGCTGATTTCCAGGGTCACAAGCAAGGACTGTCGCGGCTGCCATGTGTATCTGCCCTCCTCACTCTGAATGATGTGTAAGACAACAGGAAGGGCAGAGAGGAAACGAGGAGAAAAGGATTCCACCCAGGGCTCCCTATTCCCACGTCAACGCTCTAGAGGCCATTACTTCACTATAATGAGGGGTCATGGGAACAGTACTGCTTGCATAAAATAAATCAGGAGCTCATTTGGTCACAGATACTTGGAATCTGAGAACACTTTGTTTACATGGCTTTTTCCTTGCACCCACTCAACTATTTATCATACCTTGAAATTGGAAAAACCAACCCTGGGAAGTGAAACCTCAGCCTTTCCCGCCCACTCCTCTGTTGCGCCTGGCACACCAGAGCCCTTGACGGAAGTACCGCAGTTTGGAGGAAAAGGAGGAAAATTTTCTTCTTCTGCGTTTCTTTCATCTCTGTAAGGATTTTATACTTCACTGGTGGAAAGTTCAGGTTTGTGACCCTAGCTAGTCCAGAGAAATACAGAAGACACTCCCAATACTGGTGCAATTTTGAGGTCTTCTGGGCTGAAAGAAATCCAAGTCAACCTTCTTGGGAATAGGTGTGGGCTCTGGGGAAGCTTCTGAGGCCCCAGATCAGCTCCTGAGTCACAGTTCCTTAGCTCCCTGCTGCCCTAGTTCTCCTTATTAGGAGATCTTCACTCAGTCCACCTTGCCTGTGCCTCTCAGGTGGGAATTCCTGATGTTCCTACTCATTGCTCATTATTCACACACCACAGGATACTTCACGATTATTCTCCCCCCCCCCCCCCCCCCCCGCTGTCTTGTTTCATTTCAATTCTCTACGATGGGGATTTAAACGCTAAGGTGCCATTTCCTCCCATATCTGTCAGACAGTTTCTAAGACTGACAGACACACACAATTTAAACACTTTCAGATGTGTCAGAACTCGTTGCCTTCATGCTTGGTGTGGTTTCCTCTGGGGCTTGGCTCACATTCACTTTCTCTCTCCAATCACAATGCACTGGGCAGCGCCCAGCCAGGGACAAGGCTAAGCCTGGGCACCCCCAGGCCTGGAGCTCTGGAGGAATACCCAGAATATCAAGGGAGACAGACATGGCGTGTTACATGTGAATCAGCACGGGTGATCAGTCACGGCTTGTGTGGGAGTCGCCAGTACATGAGAGGGTGATGCGGATGGATGTCGCCCTGGAAACGCCACTCTCTCTAGACAGAAGATCCTACTCTGTGGAGCAACCTCTTCACTCAACGGGTTCACCAGCTAGTGTTTCCTGCTTCCATGCCTCAGGTCCAAGTTTCTTGGTTGAGTACCAGGTATGTGAGTGATGTGCTTCTAGGACTGGGTGTGCGAAACACACCTCAATAGCTGGTAGCTTGCTCAGAGGATGAGAGGCTCACACTAGGAGGGCCCAGGGGGGTGGCACCACAAAGGAACACTCTTTACCACTCTTTACACCTCATCAGTGACTTCTCCTACCTTCATCCCCTGCACCGAGGGATGATTCAGTGTGATCTTAGCTATCAGATCTCATTGGAGTCCGTAAGCTGAGGCTACCAAGAAAGTTCAAAATGCTCTGAAGATACTGGGGGTTAGCCACCAGTTATTGTCGGTGGAGTGCATGGTGCTGGCCATGGAGTTTGGGTTTCACTCGTTGGGACCAGAATGTCTTCCCAGCTGTGTGTTGGGGTGAAGAGATTTAGAATTGGGTTGCTCTACTGTCTGTCTGCTGTGTCTGCTTGGGCAAACTGCTTAGGGATAAAAAGGGAACCGTTTTGAGGTCTGAATGAGTTAGGTATTCATAAAGCACTTAGGAGTGAATCAGTGTTACCATGTTTACAAGGGAGCCTTTCACCGCCAGTGTGGGTGAGGGGTACTAGGGAGTGGTGTCCAGTATAGTCCAGTATAATCCATCACCACAAGTTTGCCTGAGCCCAGAGCCCAGAATCCTGGCTAGTGGGGGCTGCTGGAGGCCAGAATAGCACCTTCGGGCCAAGTGCAAGCCAAGCCTCACATTCTGCCAGCCTTCCTGCTCTCCACTGGCTGTAAAGGCTTTCTCATACCTGTTGACTCACGTGACTCCAGTACCCCTTAGGACTCTGAGACATGACCTCACTTCCCAATTGTGTTGAGCTCTGGAGTCAGTGGACTGGCCTACCTACCCTACTCAAGAACCACAGATGGGATGCCCTCTGCATGCTGCCAAGCTACCCAGCAAAGGGGTGCTGCTGGCATCATTGGGAAGCCAAGAGCTGGGGTTACCACCAACACGACACATTCTAAGAGGACCTGCTCTGCGAGGGAGTGACTGGTCAGTCTCCAGCCTGAGGACTGAGGCTCAGACAAGTCAAGGAAGTCACCCAGGTCTCTTCTCTATGACTAAGAAGAGGCAAGGCCAGGTCAGTGCCAGAAAGGTCAGATACGGGAGCCCAGGGCATGCTGGGAGTACTTGCGGGTCTAATTCTGCACTAGGGATTCCATCACACAGCCAGGAACTTTCTGATGAGAACAGTTTGTTCTCACTAACATGGTAAATCAAGGCAGCATGAAACACTTCTGAGGATAGGAAAATATCCCCAGTCCCCAGTCAATAGTTTCTCTTTCTCTTCTTGTTTTTAAGATGGTGATAAACATTCAGTCCAGCCTCTGATGTGGCCTGGCAGGAAATGCTTCTTCCAAGATCAGAGACCCCCCATCTATCTTGGGTATTTGGACTATGAAGCCACTTTGGGTGGGGTCCAGCCGGACCTGACAAACCATACTAATCACTCTGCCCTGGTCCCTCATCTTATTCCCAGGGGCCGCCTGGGGAGAGCAGGTCAAACCTCTCATTCTCCTTAAAAGTCCAGATGGAATCAAGCACACCGGGTGGAGAAGAAGGGATAACTTAAGTTTTTAAAAAAAATTGATAATAGGATCAGGAACATGGGGACCTCAGGTTAAACGACTACGTCAAGTCATCTCAGCATCCAAGAATCACATTCGACAACCTCGGGGCTTAAGGGACACGATGTGCCTAAAGAGACCCACAGTTCTTCCCTATCTTCTCAGAACACAGACTCACAGCTGTCTCTAAAATAGCCTACTATCTCCATAACCCTCAGAGCAACAATAGGGGATAAAAAGATAAAGTTCTGGAAGTGGTGTTAAGATCCCATTGTGTAAGCCCACTCAATCCAGCTCAGAGAGACAGCTAATGAAGACTGTCAGGGGCTTCTACGTATTCCTGTCTTCATTCCTGAACTCTTAGCAAAGGAAATGATACTCAATGATGTAAATTATCTAACCTTACAAAGCTAATTCATCTCCCAAAGTGGCGACAGGTTTGTGTGGAGTCCTCCGGACCCTTCTGTAGTATTTATTGCCAAGGACACAGGACACATACTATGGTGACTGAATGGTATCCTATGACAAGGACTGAATGAGTCTGCGACAAATGGACACACAGCTCAGACAAGACATCACCAAGACTCCAGATGGAATCAAACCACATCGGGTGGAGAAGAGAGATCAAAGAGGATAGCTGAAGTTAAAAAACCATGTGATAAAAGGACCAGCAACATGGGGACTACAGTTTAAACAACAAGCAGCTCGGTTTCTGACGTAATTCGTGATGACAGGCTTCAATGTTACAGGGCAACTTCAAGACATTGCAACATTCCAAGAAATGTTAGAAAGATTTATTCTGTCACACCTCAAAAGCGTGGGTCATCAAAGTCACCGAAAACCACAACATCAAGCAGACTAAGACAACTTATCAGTTGTTTGATACACAGGGATGGTGTGTCAAACACGTCTGAACTGTGCCGTGCACTGTGAATATGTTGTTCTCATGGTTGATAATAAGAGCTGAATTGGTCCTGTGGTCAGGCAGAACATAGCTGGGTGGGGAAATCAAATGGAGATACAGAGAGGAGAAGGACGTGCCAGGCAGATGCCTGAGGGACAAGATTTATTAGAGCACAGATAAAGCCATGAGACATGTGACAAAACACAGATCAATAGAAAAGGATTAATTTAAAAGTAAGAGCTAGTTAGTAACAAGTCTGAGCTGTTTGGCCAGGCATTTTGTAACTAGTATTAGGCCTCTAAGTAATTATTTAAAAGCAAATGTGGGATGGGGCAGGACAGAGAAACCTCCGTTTACAGAAGAACCCTTTCCCCACCTGCTTAGGTGTTTAGAGGCTTCCGGTTTCATGTTCCCCTTCCTTTTCTCCATATATATATGTGTGTGTATATATACATATATATGTGTGTGCATATATATATATATATATTTGAAACAAAGTCTTGTGATCAACCTAAGCTGACCCTGAACTTGGTCTACTTTATATGTGGCTGGACTTTGGGCCGCCAGACCTAACAGAAGATAAGTCTTTTAAACACTAAAACACTTTAGGACTACCGATGATCAATAACAGAGCTATTCTACAGTTAGTCTCAGGGTCTTACCAGTGGTTTCCTATAGGCCGCAGAGAGCAGAATACCTTGTCTTCCTCTTCTGTTTTATATATGTGCATGTATGTGTGTGTGCTTGTATATGTGTGTGTGTATGAGCAAGTATGTGCGTGTGTAGGTATGTGTATATGAGTACAGGTGTTTGAGGAGTCCAGAAGATATTTGTCCCCTGGAGATAGTTATGGGCAGTTGTAAGCTGCCTGCTGTGGGTGCTGGGAATTGAACTCAGGTCACCTAAAAGAGCAGTACAAGCTTTTAACCGCTGCGCCAACTCTCCACCTGATAACGGTTACTCTTAAACACATATCTTTTACTGTACTCACCACACCGGGCAGAGTCGCAAGGGCCAATACAAAAGGCACAGAAGGGAAGAGATATACTTGAACAGACAGGGCATACTCTATCAGGTAATTTGCAAGCCTGACTTTTTTTCTAAAACACATCAATAGTCCCTAACCACACCCCATCCCCCACCCCCCACCACCAATTTATGTATTTGTGCCCATCTGGATGATGAACTGTGGGAGGCAAGAGGCCAGAGCACACAGAGAACCTCTAGTCTGTAGGCTGAATAGGCCTTGTTACCAAAATGACCTGGGGCTGGGCTAGATCTTTTCAAGACATTCCTAGTAAGATCAAACTCACTGAATTGGCTTAGTGCTACGCCTTATAAAAGCAGATAAAAGCTAAAACCAAAACCAAATGATATTCATCAAGTTGTTCTTTAGAGTAAATTGCTCCAGGTCTGGCCATCCTTTCTCAGTTCCTAGTAATGTAATACTCTATCCTTTATACACAAGCAAATTGTTTTTTGCTTATTAGTTCATGTTTTGAGACAGGGTCTTTGTTGTCCAGGCTGTCCTTGACTCTGGATCCTCCTTTCTGCCTCAAGAGGGCTGGAATTATAGGCATTGCACCACCATATTACTGGGCGCCACAACCAAATTTTATGTATGTATATGTATGCATGCATGTATGTATTTAGGTTTTTCGAGACAGGGTTTCTCTGCATAAACAGTCTTGGAATTTATTTTGTAGATCAGGCTGACCTCAAACCCACAGAGATCTGCCTGCTTCTGCCTCCTGAATGTTACTGGGATTAAAGGCATGCACCACCACTGCCTGGCTTGTTTTGTTTTTTTGAGACAAGGTCTAGCCCTGGCTGACCTGTAACTCGATGGGTAGACTAAGCTGGCTCTGAACTCACAGAGACCCGTCTGCCTCTGCCTCTACCTACATTCTACAAACAAATTCTTTTTTTTTTTTTTTTTTGTTTTTGGTTTTTCGAGACAGGGTTTCTCTGTGGTTTTGGAGCCTGTCCTGGAACTAACTCTTATAGACCAGGCTGGTCTCGAACTCACAGAGATCCGCCTGCCTCTGCCTCCCGAGTGCTGGGATTAAAGGCGTGCGCCACCACCGCCCGGCTAATTCTTTTTTTTTTAAATATTTATTTATTATGGATACAATACTCTGTTTGTATATATGCCTGAAGGTTAGAAGAGGACACCAGACCTGATTACAGATGGTTGTGAGCCACCATGTGGTTGCTGGGAATTGAACTCAGGTCCTTTGGAAGAGCAGGCAATGCTCTTAACCACTGAGCCATCTCTCCAGCCCCTACAAACAAATTCTTGCAGAAAGCAATCTCAGACTTTTTTGAAGATAAGGCTATATACTTCAGAAATTCATTTTAATGTGACAAAGCTACTTACTGCTACTGACCCTCAGTTTTGAATTTTTTTAAATTTAAGAATATTTTAGCTAGATGTGGTGTCTCACACCTGTAATCCCAGCACTTGGAAAATGGAGACAGGAGTTCAAGGCCAGCCTTGGCTATGGTTAAGTTTGATACCAGCCTTGGCTACTTAGCTACATGAGACCCCATCTCAATTTTGTTTTTGTTGTATTAGAGGTGAAACCCTGGTAATAAAAGACCAATCAGTGGTTGCTAAACAGAAACTGTCTATAAAGGGGTCAGGAAGAACTTTGTGGGGGGAGGTTTTCAATATAACACACACTGAGCAGGACCTGGACAAACAAAGCATTGACAATGGCGAATTTTATGGCTTGGTTTCTCAGTAGAGTTAAAACAACAACAACAACAACAACAACAAAAATCTTTTACATTTAGAAAAATAAAACGTAAAGCGTAAGTGGGAGGATCGACCACCAAACATCTCTCATGCTTGTATCTGCTTCTTGTCCCAGAGGCAACCATGGGAGCCGGGCGTGATCTTACTGAGCTCATCTGCAGCTATGATTGCACACCTATCCCCCCTCCGTTTGTTTTTTGCTGCCAGAGGCTGCATGTCACAGCTCTTTTTGGAGCTTTGTTTCCTGCCTGGGCATCGCTCCACAGCATTTACACAGTGGCACCCCATTCTTTCTAAGGCTGCCTAGCACTGCATCGGGTTTAGCACAGCAGAATCTTGCTGTAGAGATTGGCATGGGTATGGATCTTGGTCTATTGATACAAAGTTAAGGCCAATTTTGTTATACTGTGTATATGTATTTCTGATCTTGATTAAGGTATTGTGTTTGTGCAGCTCATTTAAAAATGTAATGTATAATTAAGAAAGATAGGTTAATAGATAATCATCTATAATAGTCAAGCTTGTAGTCATGTTAGTTAGATTTTCTAGATGTACAGAGATGTATTTCAGATGGATAGGGATTCTTCAAACCTTTCAAAGACTACAGAATATGGCATTTAAAATGTTTTAAGAAGTTAGGACTTTTCATGACAGAGACACGTCTGCTCCTGGCAGCACCAATTACCTTAAGAGAAAGATGGACATCGAAGAGGCTCCTTATGGAGTTGGTTAGCCATTTGGGCAAGAAACTGCTCTTGCCTGGACTGCTTGATGAACTGGACATGCAGGACCCATAGAGAAATGACTGCTAAACTTGCCTAAAGGTGAGATGATCCTTTGGGGTTCCTGCTTCATGAAAGAGTCTGTTAGACATTCTATAGGATACAAAAGAAAGTGACTGACAGACTGCCAATATAGGCGAACCTCTCTTTAAAATTTCCTGCTTCATGGAAAAGTCTCCTGGATACTATAGGCCTGTAGGCTGAAGATGGATGCCCCAACAGTACAGAAGAACTTTGGGTGACTGTTCAGGCAGCAAGATGACACCATCAATTCTAGAGTTTGGGAAGTTGCTTACAATGCATTTCCTGTTTACTTAGGTAATATTATATCCTTCTGTAGTCTTTGATGGAGTTGAAGAGTAGATAGTAATAATATAGTTTTCCTTACTTATGATAAGAGATAAAGTAGATATAAATATTGTAACTGTAATTCTTGTTTGATACCTGTTTTGTTATATGTAATTTTACTATGTTAAAGTTAAAAACTAAAAGCTTCCTTTTTTATTTAAACAGAAAGGGGGAGGTGATGTGGGGTTCCCCTCTGTATGCTGTGATTACCATTAATGAATAAAGAAACTGCTTTGGACCTATAGCAGGGCAGAACTCAGCTAGGCAGGGAAAACTAAACTGAATGTTGGGAGAAAGGAGATGGAGTCAGGGAGACTCATGTAACCCCACTGGAGACTGACAGCTGAACTTTAGCCAGTAAGCCACAGCCATGTAGCCATACACAGATTACTAGAAATGGGTTAAATTAATATGTAAGAGTTAGCTAATAAGAAGCTAGAGCTAATGGGCCAAGCAGTGATTTAATTAATACAGTTTCTGTATTGTTATTTTGGTTCTGGGCAGCCAGGACAAACAAGCAGCCCCCTCTTACAGAATCCAACTATTTCCCTTCAAATAATGGACCTGGAGGTTGTTTCTAATCTCCAGGCACTGGGCAAGGATAAGATGCTTACTTAGAGTTGGAAGGTTCCAATGGGACACATTTCCCCAGTTTCCCTGGCTCATTGCAGGAAGGAACTGCAATAGAGCAGAGACCTGAGTCTAGAAGATGTTATTCAAGACTCAGCTAAAGGGGCTGGGGATGTAGATCAGTTGGGAGAGGGCTGACCTAACACTCACGAAGCCAAGCATTCAGTCTCCAGAACTGCACAAAGTACCTGTCTGCCATCTTAGCATCTGGGAGGCAGAGGCAGGAGGACCCAAAATTCAAGGTCATTTTCGGCTACAAAAAGGATTTGAGACCAATTTCAACTAGAAGAGACCCTACCCTGAATAAACAACTTCCTGTTGGTATTCAGTCACCTGTACTGGCCTGTCCTTGGGGTTCTGACAGGATATGTCCTCAGCTATAGCCACTAAGAGCACCTCCTGTGCACACTAAGTTCCCTTTTAAAAGGACCCTGACCACCTCCTCTCTCTCTCTCTCTCTCTCTCTCTCTCTCTCTCTGCCGGTTTCTGTCTCTTCCCCCTCTCCCCTCTGCCTGTTTATCTGTCCCCCCCCATGCTGCTCCTGTCCCCAGAGGCCGGCCTCCCTCCCCTCTCTTCCTCTCCACATGAAATGTGAACTCTGTCTCAGGGCATCTTTCTCTCTCATGCTGCTGGATATTTTTTGTTTGTTTTTGTTTTGTTTTTTAAATCACAACACTTCCACTCCTTGATAGCATAAAGATACCACAAAAATCAAAGCTTGGAACCCAGGTCTTCAGGCATGCTAGGCAAGGGGCTCTGCCTCTGAGTTACATTGCTAGCCCCTGTGCTGACTTCTGCAAGATGGCCCAAGTACTGCTTACTATATAAATCGTGTCGTCTTGTTCTGAGAAGATAAGGGCTTGCTCCTGAAATTTCACCCAAAGGCCGAAGAGTCTGATAAGACTGTCAGCAGTCCAGGCTGGTTCTGGACTAACACCCATCTCTCAGCAGGGAGGGATTAAAGGCCAGGACTCCAAGGGACAGCCAGCTCTGGTTTCTCCCGCAGCTTGCTCAGTCCAGTTTGGGTCTGTAGCACTTGGTCATATGGATGGGGAGCTGCAGTCCCAGGAGACTGAGTGTGCTGACTGAGCCAAACAGAACCTGCCTGGTCAGTTCCCTGGCTAACAGGAAATTCATGTGTGAGTAGACACTAACAGTGTTTACGAATCTGTTCTGAATGTCACGGGAAACAACTTAGAACTTCTAATTGAATAGGTTCACTTCTAGGAATTTCCCCCAGGAGCCCTCCCCTCATTCATGCCCAAAGTGAGTTCCAGGGGGCCTGAGGCCCATGCTGCAGTACTGAATCTCACAAGCTGAACTGATGAGGTCACCATTTGGAGCAATGGAGGGATCTGCTCTAGGTCAGCAGGGCAGTGTGAGTGTTTCACACACACCCTCCCAATGGGACCTTGGCCGGCTTCCAGGTATTGCTATTCCTATGCTGTACCTCAGGTCAGTCTAAGGTTAGGCTGTCTGTCCCGCTGGCCTAGTTGATAAGTACTGGTGTTACGATTTGAACCCCGTTGCTCAGTTACTATGTAGATGAGACCTTCTGTCCCGGAGTGAAGACCCAGAAACCTTACTAGGCTCCAGAAACTCTGGCAGCCACAACGTTCACAAGCCCTCACCCCAAGGTTGTAAAGCAGTAAACATTGCTTGGAGAAGCTCTTCAGTGTCCCTGGGATTGTAGAGAGCTCCATGGAAACAGCTTTCATGAATCATTTCCCATGCTGGGGTGGGCTTCCCAGTGAAGCACCTGCCTGAGTCTTTATGCTCCTCTAAGTAACCCCAATAAACTAATTGGCTCCCTAAGTTAGACTTGAGCGGAATCAATTCTGCTCTCCATGGTCCAGTTGACAGGTCAGTTGCCTCAGGCTGAACCTCCCACGATAGCCTCTGTGGCCAAGAGTCTCCAGCAGGACAGACTTCCAGCATGCACAGAGACTACTACTGAAGAGCAGCTCTCCACTCTGACTGTTAGACCAATTTGCCCAGAGTCAGGATTTTCCCTGCTCCATAGGCCCAAAGTCCAGGGGCCCATCTCCTGGCCTGTGCATGCCATGGTGGCTTGGGGCCAAGTGTGTGTAAGCTATTCTGGAACCTGTTGAGATGGATTAGGGCGTTCATGGCTAGACCTATCCTCTCCTGTTCACAGCCCCCCAAAAGGAGCACATGGTGCCAAGAGTCAGAGGTACTCTCCCAGTCCCAGGGTTTTATGACATGGTAGATGGCTAGGCAGTGGACAGGTCCTTCCTGATGCTTGAAGCGGATGAACACAGAAGCCATATGCCGAAGATGGGAGAAGAGGCCTGGGTCCCCTTATCCCTGCCTAGAGGACAGCCTCCATTTTGCATTTTCTGTGAGCAAGAAAGAAATATTCATGTCTGGTGAAATAGCTCAGAAGGTAAAATGCTGGCCTTGTATGCATGAGGATCTGGGTTTCATTCTCCAGAACTCACATAAAGAAAAAGAAAGAGAAAAATAAAAAAAAGTCAGGCATGGTGGCACATGCTTGTAATCCCAGCATTGGGGAGGCGGAGATGGGTGTAGATTCCTGGGACTTGCTGGCTAGCCAACCTTGCCTACTTGGTGAGTTCCAGGTCAGTAAGAGACCCTGTCTCAAAAAACAAGGTGAATGACTCCTAAGGAATGACACCTGCTGACTCTGACCTCCACACATATGCACAAATATAAACTGGACCTGCAGAAACATACAGACCCCCATTCCCAAAGAAAGAAATACGCGAGCCAGGATGTGTACTTGGCGTTGTGAGCTTTAGCTGAAAGTTAACCGAGCATGGATGGAAATTCTAAGCCACGAGAGCCCCAGGCCTGAGCACAACCTCCCGATACATAATGATATCCTGAAACAGTCCAGAAAGATGAAGGACACACAAAGTGTGGCCATGAAGGACAATAAATCACCCAGGAGGAGCTAGGGAACTGAGAGAGTGAAGACCAGGTTCAAGCGCTCTTTATAGACACTTGTTAGGGGGATAAGAAGAGGCCGGCTCATAGGGGCACCAGTTCATGGTATGACAAAAGAAGCGTATCAGAGAGCAAACAGCCAGGGTTGGGGGAGAAGGACCGTGACGTTATGAATGAGAAACGCCCCTCACAGGCTCATGTATTTAAGCACTTGGTCCACAGCTGAAGGTGCTGTTGGGAGAGTTTATGGAACCTTTAGGAGGTGGAGCCTTGATGGAGGAAGTACCTCACTTGGGGGCAGGATTTGAGGATTTATATCCTGGACCCACTCCCTGTTCTCTGTCCCTCTGGTTCCTAGGTGTGGATGAAAATGTGATCAGTCCGCTTTCTGCTCCTGACATCATGCTTTCCCTGCCTGTTGCCATGCCTATAATGAGGTTGAGCCCTTCCGCCCCGTATCTTGCACTGCGGTCACATCACTTAGTGGGATACGTTATGGAAAATGTGACACTGGTCATTTCGCTGTGGTGCAAACATCACTGAATATACTAACACAAACCTAGAAGTATAGAACCACGGCTAGACCTGGTTCTTGATGAAGTCACGGGACACGACGTCAGGAGTAACTGACAGTTATATATCGTGGTTATAACGTGGAATATCGCTGTGCCGGAAAATAAAACGCTACTCAATTAACAACAGATGTATAATTAGCACACAAGTTCTTGCCTCTTTGTTTACCACTGTATTCATCTTCGAGGTCACCCATGCTATATACTTATACACGGCATGTAAGTTAAATTTACCAAGTTAGCACAAACATGAGTGACAGATACCTGGCACCCTATGTGGACACAGCTGTGATATCACCATGTAATAGGCAACTTGGCTTGAGACAGGGTTCTTAACCCAGTCTCCTGCCTCTACCTTCTGAGTGACAGTAGCAACTTCATCTGCACTGTGATCTCAGCAGGTGGCTACTGTTTACATGGATTGTGAGCGAACCAACCCTGTTTCTAAACAGCTTTAAAATTCTTAAATATTTTAAATAGGTGGTGCACGCCTTTAATCCCAGCACTCGGGAGGCAGAGGCAGGCGGATCTCTGTGAGTTCGAGGCCAGCCTGGTCTACAAGAGCTAGTTCCAGGACAGGAACCAAAGCTATGGAGAAACCCTGTCTCGAAAAATCCAAAAAAGAAAAAAAATTCTTAAATACGAACAACAAAAAAAGGAACAGTCCCTCCTCCCACCCAGACACAACTGAGTACTGCGTCATACATCTCAGGACGCAGATTAGAAAGATCTCTGCAAATTTGAGGCCAGCCTGGGCGACGTAAGAGTTCCAGGCCATCCAGGCAAACATAGTGAGATCCTGTCTCAAAAAAATCCATCACCAATAACACAATACACACAATGCCCATTGGTGGGAGACTAGAAGTCTGTACACCAGGAGAGACGGGGAAGTTGCATATTTCCATCACAGTGGCTCTGTTTCAGGCTAACCCTTCAACCCAGTGTTTCTGAAGCCCCAGTAGCAACATGGAGCACCATGGTTCTTAAAGCGATGGAATAAATTGTACACTGTCTCAAGAAAACCACCGGGAGATGTTCCTGCTTCCAGAACTTTCCTGACATGCTTTGAGACTCAGTGGGATTTAGGAAAGGAGTTTTGCTGGGAAAGGAAAGATGAGGGTGACTCACAAATCAGTCACCTCTGCTTATCATGGCAGTGCACACCTGCAACTGTACTTGGGAGATCATGGCACACACCTTTCATCTCAGCACTCAGGAGGCAGAGGCAGATGGATCTCTGTGAGTCTGAGGCCAGCCTGGTCTAGTGAGTTCTAGGATAGCTAGAGCTACACACAGAGACTTTGTATGAAAAAAACAAGATAAAATTCAATGAAAATAAAAATAAAAAATTCTTAACAAGAGAGGGAGAGAGAGAGAGAGAGAGAGAGAGAGAGAGAGAGAGAGAGAGAGAGAGAGAGAGCACATTCCTAGGACAAATGCAAACATAGTACGAAGTCCTATGTGGGGTTTTTTTGTTGTTGTTTTAAATCAAGGGTAGTTTCTAGGATGCAGACAATACCTCAAAGCTGACCAAAAGTACCGAGATTCACCTCAGCGTCCCTGTAACCCAGCCAGGTTACCTCAGGCAAGTTACTTCAGCTCTCTGTACCTGCCTTCTTGTTTGGGAACACGAAGGCCCACCCGTGCCTCTCTGCCTATACTTTCTCAGGAGAAAAAGAGCCTCATTTTCAATTGTTCAAACACTATGACTTCTATTTCCTCCATCAAAGTTGCTGACCAATGTCTGTTCTGGAAACATACATTTGTAGCTCCAAACAACACTTAAAAAGATGTGCTGAGAGTCTCTGCTTGTGTTCCGTGTACCAGGAACCGAGGAGGTTAGAAGCCGGTAGAGACCCTGGGGTGTTCACAGAGGGAGGTGAAGTGGGTAACCCTATGCCAAGAAACCATCTGTGATAAACTGCATGTATGGCCTGGTAGTCTTCAGTCACTGCTGTATGGACTTCATATTTAATAACGTTAGTTTCTGTTTGTTTGTTTGTTTGGTTGGTTGGTTTTTGGGTTTTGCTTTTTCGAGACAGGGATTTTCTGTAGCTTTGGAGCCTGTCCTGGAACTCACTCTGTAGACCAGGCTGGCCTCGAACTCACAGAGATCCGCCTGCCTCTGCCTTCTGAGTGCTGGGATTAAAGACGTGTGCCACCATTGCTTGGTGATATAGCACTGGTTTTTAAATTACATGTGTAATTAAAAACATTTGTGTTTCACTACACATTTGGAACCTGCTGGGGGTTCTGCGTGACTGAACAACAAGTTAATAACTGCACCCACCATGAAGTAATGATTTAAGGCATCTCGATGATTGACTTTCAGGATAGATATTAAACAGAGATACCAAACACAAAGTACTACAGCAGCTTTCAGAGAAAATCTTTATATGCTTTGGCTGCTGGGAGGAGCGGCAGTAGCCAGTAATTCTAGAAATTACAAACAAGGGATCTGTTTCACAAAGGTGGGGCCTCAGAGCAATGCTGATAATTAAAGCTTACTTAAAAAACCCCAACAAAATACAAACATAAGGCTGTGAAGGGATGGGGTGGAACTGGGCTCCTCTGGTCAGGCTGTCTAGAGGGTTTGTAGTCTCTCAGAAGAAGGTGACGGGCTAATTACAAGGTTGTGGTGAGTGGCTTGAAATAATTTGATTGCGGGATAATTTTTACAGTTTGGAGTAACAATTAAAAGGTGTGAACTTTTCTTAATTAACAAAGCTGAGGGCTTCAGCTACAAGTCCCCCGCCCCCAACAGGGGTCTGGCTACTCTCTACTATCTCACACAGTGAGCTCACCCTTCCTTACCATCCCCATTAGCACTGTTGGGTAGAAAAGAGTTGAGGTTTGTGCCATAAGCGAGTGTGTGTGTGTGTGTGTGTGTGTGTAAGTCAGAGGACAACTTGGGGAGTAGCCTCTTTATTACTATGTGGGTCCTGGGGACTGAACTCAAGTTGTCAGGCTTGATGGCAAATACCTTATTTATTAGCCCACTGAGCCACTTTTCCTGCCCTGTGCTATGTAATTCTTAACAGCTGTCTACTACATAGACCTATCAGAATGAAAACTGTTGTGCGTATGTTCACTCATGTAGCCCAGTAGAACCTGGGACTTGCTATACATGATGACCTCGAACTTCTGACCCTCTTACCTCTGTCTCCCATCTCCCGAGTGCTGGGATTACACTTGTGCAGACCGTGCCTTATTTATGTTGTGCTGAGGTTTAAACCCAGGGCTTTGACCATCCAGCAGGGACAGCAACAATGCACACCTTTGATCCCAGTGCTCAGGGGGCAGAGGCAGGTGGGTCTCTGTGAGCTAATTCTAGGACAGCCAAAGCTACACAAAGCAACCCTGTCTCAAAAAAAACAAACAAAAACCAAACAAAAACAAAACAGGGCTTTCTACAGGCCAGGCAACAGCTACCTTCCCCAGTTCTAAAAAATGATTTAAGTATCACAATTATTCTAGAGTGGAACAAAACATTATCTGTGAGCAAAGGTGACTGTGAGGAAAGCCCGTGAAGAACACGAAATCCTGACCGTCGCCTGTGACTCACCCCGGGACTATTTGTGGGTGTGGGGGAGGGCCCTGGAACTCCACCTCCTACTAACTAGTGACACCTCCAGACAACAGCTAGTGTCCTCATTTGAATTTGTGTCTTCTACAGTTTTGGAAGGAAAATAGCAGCAATCCATGGTGACTGACATGGACTCTGGTATCTGGGAGCTCTTGGGAGCAAGCAGCATGGTGTTTTAAAAGGTTTTCATTCTGATCCAACCAGTGCTCTCCTCCTGGTCAGGAAGGAGCTGGTAGGAGACCGAGTGTGCCTCCTCCGATGCCAAGCTTGCCTTTACCCTTCTCCACGCTTACTCCCACTCTCTGTTGAGAGGTCAGGGATGTGTCACCAGTCACTGTGTCAGCTCCTCAGAGGCCTCCACCAGTTAAGATGGAGCCTGACTTCAGGAAAACCATGCACCGCTGAGTCAACCTGTTATATGACTTCATGGGGCCCTGCTCCTGAGGTCACAGAGGAAGAAAGTGAATTGGGTAAAATTCCTGGTATTTACACAACGCAGGTTCCCCAGACTTTCCGGGAAGGAAGGACTTGAGTGGAGCTTCTGGGAACTAAAGGACAGCCTCCTCGAGTCTGTCAGACGCATGACGTGCAAAGTGGGGACTTTGAAGACCCACATGTATGCTGATGATCGGGCAGACTGGCAGGCTCATCTGACCTCCTAACTGTTGAGTGTCAGAATGTTGCAGATTGAGCTAAAGTGATCTTGGACAATCTTTAGTTCCTCCAACGGCCATTTATCACCACTCACCTATCACCACTCACCGTGGCATATGAACTAACATCTTTCTTACTGTCAGGTAAAAACTCTTTGATTATATTAACTTAGGAGATCATTAACTTCTGTGATCCCAACAGCCGAGAATGTCACTGGACATCTGAGACCAAGCCCAGGGGTTCACCACTTGAAGTAGCCCACCTACTGATGTCCCCACCAATGTATTTAGATGATGCCTTGATTTGTAACTTCCTTTTGTTCTGTGACCATGAAAGTTCATGCAACCTCTTCCAGAATCCGTGTTCCCAGGCTATGTAGGACCATTCCTATGGGTCTAAGAATAGAACTGTCTACTTCCACGTGGTGTAGACAGACAGAAGCCAGTGCAGAGCAGACTGCAGATCTTGTATTTGGTGATGACCAGGCTTACACCACGTTCTTACTGGAGAAGTTTTCAACTATTATCATAGAAAGTCAGAAACATCTCAAGACAATCCATAGTGTCACCTCTCTCCAACAGAGCTGACACACACCACCCCACCCCTCTCTCATGCACACATATCTTCCCTCCCTATTTTTTTTTATTCTAAAACATATTTTTAAGACAAAATTTCATACAGCCCAGGTCTGCCAAGCACTTACTGTGTAGCTGAGGGTGACCTTGAATTCCTGATTCTCCGCCTCCACCTCCAGAATGCTAGGATCACAAGTCTGAGCCACCATGCTCAGTTTATAAAGCACGGGGAATTGAACCGGGGGCCCTGTACATGCTAGCGAAGCGTTCTACATGCTGGACTACACACTCTGCCCCTTTAACTGACTGAAAATTTGGTCCTAAGAAAGCCCAGTAGCTGTCCACATCTGTAATGAATTCTAGCAGTCTGGAGGCAGAGGCATGAAACTCGGTGATTTCAAGGCCAGCTTGGGCTACACAGGGAGACCCTGTCTCAGAAAAACACAAACCAAACTCTAGCAACAACAAAGTAATACCATAATGTGTGTGTGTGTGTGTGTGTGTGTGTGTGATTTCAAATGAGGTCTTAAATTTTTCTATCTGCTATGCAGTAATGTGTCACCTAATGTTGGAAAAAGAAACCAGGAAGTTTCCCTGAGGTTTATGCCCAAGTTCGCCCCACCATTTCAGTTTTATTTTTTAATTTATGCTAATTTATTTACCTGTCAAACACAAAAACCTCCTTGGGCTTTGCGAAAGCTATCAGATCTTAATCGCGGTTTGCACAGCACTTTTTTTTTTTTTTTTTTTTAAACAAAACAACCCTGTACGAGTCTGAGAAGGAGCCTCACACCAAGTTCTTGCTTAAACGAACCTAGTTGTTCGCTGTATTCTTCTCCCAGGGCCCACAGTTCCGGTTCTTTCCTGGAGCAAATCTCCGGATCAGGGCAGTCCCTGCTCCCAACCTACTCGATAATTCACAGGCTCAATGGAACAACTGTCCAGCCTTCCGCCAAGGGAGGGGGCGGGGCACCCGTGGGGCTCCACAGCTGGACGCCCACAGCTGTCCACTCGGCCCATTTGTCCACTTAGAGCTGTCCTTTCGAGTTAATGCGCCTGGACCTCAGGAGAATGGGGCGCGTGGACAGGTAATGAGGTACCCAGTGGCACATCAAACCATGGCCTTCTTGCAATTCTCTGGCCCAGGTAGAGGGTGACCCGAAGAGGAAAGCTCCATGCCCTAATGGGTATCTCTCCAAGAGTCTCAGCAAAGTTCCCAGGGCACAACGTGTCACCTTAAGTGCATCCCCCCTAAGTCCTGCTCCCCGCGCGTATTCGCTTCTGGCCAGCGCAGAGCTCACCCAGGCTCAGGACTCTCCCACGTGCCGCGGCCTGCGCGCAGGGCCAGCGTCCCAGGCCCGTCGCGCCACCAAAGCTCTCCGACCGTGCCACCGGGTGGGATCGCGTGCGCCACGTCCAGGCGCTTTCCTGGCCACAGCTTGCTTACCTGTCCCGTGTAGCAGGTGCATTGCACCCAGCAGCAGGGTGCCCAGCAGTACGACTGAGAACCCGCAGGCCGAGCGGGCCATGGCTCTGGAGGCGCCTCGGCCTCCGCAGAGTGCGACCGAGGCCTGTGTCTGCGCCCAGGCACCGAAACGCAGCTGCGCCCCGCCCTGCCCAGCCGCTCACCTGCACGCAGGACCCCGCCCCACCGGCTCAGCAGGAGCCTGGGTGACCCGGGTTTCCTCTCTGGCCTCCTCCCCTTCCTGCTTCTGCTCGGGTACTACCCTCCCAAGCCCGGTAGCCTTCAGGCAGATTTGTCTCCGCCTCTCAGGCTTCGATTCCTTTCTCAAAGTCCAAAGGACCTTGGTGACAGCCAGCTTCTCCTCCCTTCGCCGCCGTCCGGAGTGCCTGTTTAGAAGGGAGACCTTCCTTTGGTGCTGCGTGCACAGTACTTTTGGGCTGTGAAGATTCAGACCAGAAGTTGGTTAGTCCAACCGGTGTTCCTGGCATCCAGTTCCTTTTCAGATGCAGCTGGGCCACCTATTTCTGGTTTCAGAGGTCCTGTGGGGTCTCATTCGGTCCTCTAGGCCAGTGGTTCTCAACCTTCCTAATAGCTGCAACTCTTTAGTACCGTTCCTCACATCGTGGTGACCCTCAGCCAAAAAATTATTTTTGCTGCTACCTCATAACTAATTTTACTACTGTTAGGAATCATAATGCAGATATCTGTGTTTTTTCGATAGTCTTAGACAACCGCTATGAAAATGTCGTTAGACCCCCCCAAAATGGGTCTAACAATTTGAGAACCATTGCTCTAGGCCATATCACGAAGGATCACAGAGTGATGGCAGATGCTTCGGGCGCTCTTGGCTGGCAGGCCAGGAGTCAGCCCAAAGGACTCCATGGCCCTATGGGTCCACGTGCCCATGGACCAGGGTCACTCAGACCTCTCAAGGAACCTAGGACAGGAACAGAAAAGCCTCAGCATCTGTCCAGGTGTGATCCCCACCTTCTCTTTAGCTCCTGGAGAAGCTGAGCCTGTCATAACTCCCCAGCCTTGGCTGGTGGGCAACAGAAATGAGCAGTTGCTTCTCTGGAGCTGTCCCTCCCTCCCTCCCTTCTCAGTTTCCATCGGACAATAAAGCAGATGCTCTCCAGCCCTGAGCAGCGGAGGCAGAACCCCACCACAGCTCCGCCTGTGTAAACTGGGAAGTGGGGCATTCTCATACTTCGGATTCTAAATTCACTTCCCTCGCTGACAATTCTTGGTTCTCCCTGCTGAACTGAGTACCAGTTTCGTTAATAGAAAGAAACCTTTTTGTTATTGTTTTGTTTTGAGTCAGAGTCTCTCAATGAAGTCCTGGTTGGCTGGGAGCTCACTATGTAGACCAGCCTTAATTTAAATTTAAATAGATCTCAATTTAAATAGATCTGCCAGTCTCTGACTTCTAAGAGCTGGGAATAAAAGCGTGAGCTACCGTGTCCAGAAAGAAAACAAAATCTAGAGGAAAAAGCTAAACTTAAAAAAAAATGTTAATGCTGACCAAACTGTAAAAGCAGATTTTCGTCTTTTCCTCATTCCAGGCAGACTAAACACATCCCTTAGCAATGCATTGTTTACCAGGGAAGGTAACAAGGGGAGGAGGGGAACTATCAACAATGCTACTTGACAAATCGAGCCCAAGGAACAAATTATTTTATTTACAACTCATGTCTCCAGACAATAGCAGCGAGCACAAGCTGAGGAAATCAAGGAGACATTTGTTTGGTGACCAAACTCTACCACTGGCCAACATGTCCTGAGATGACATTTTGATTCTGGGGGTGGGGGGTGGGGGGTGATTACTGACCAGCTAGGAGCCTTGGGAAGAGTCAAGGAAATTAGGCAGCTAAATCTGCTTGCCGCTGAGTGAAATAGCAGGCTTAGCGGTGAGTTTTAAAATCGATCCTGTGGGGCTGGCAAGATGGTTCTGCAGGTCAAGGCACTTGGCACCAAGCCTGATAAGAGTTTGATCCCCAGGCCCACATGATGGAGCCCCCTCCACTGGGAGTTGCCTCAGTCCAGACTCCACCCCTGAGAAAGCCCACCAAACAATGACTCCTCCCCAGAGATGCTCAAGACCACTCCCACAGGGTATTTAAATTGTTCCCCCAGAGAACAAACATATGGTTTTATGGTCTTCCTTTTCCGGCTCCTCTCTGGGAGACTGGAAATTCACCGGGAGCACTGGTATCCATTAAACCTAGGCTTTTTCTAATTTGGTTTGATTTGGTTTGATTCAGATTATAGCATCGGCAGAGGGGCTTATGGGGTACAGAAACTTTTCAAGAACTGATTGTTGTCCTCTGACCTTTTACATGTACTATGACGTATGTGTCACACAAGATAAATAAATAATTTTTAAAAATTTAAAATAGACCCCGTGTCTGGTTGAGACTGAGGCAGGAGGATTCCAGGCTTGAGGCCATCCTAGACTATACATAGAGACTCTGTTTCAAGTAACAACAAAATAAACAAGGGATAGAACAGCATAGACTATTGTTAAGTTTCAAACCCAGGACTAACGACCAGGTGCCTATTTAACATGTCACTGCAGATCTGGCTGCTAGGTTCTCCTGGCTCCCCTCCGCTCTTACCTGTTAGGTTTTACCTGTTACCACAATGGATAGCAGTATGCCCCGCCCACTACCCAGAACTCTCCAGCCCAGGGACTGGGCTGCCCTTCCCCCCAGAGGCTTTTCCCTGTATAAACTAGACATTTTGGATTATCCTCCCCTCTCCTCTCCTCCCATCCTCCTCTCTCACATGGTGGAGCTCAGCCTGGTCATGTCCACTCTGGACTCTCCCTGATGTCCCTGCTTCTACCTCTACTTCCCGTTTTATCTGCAGTAAACTTCTTCCTCCGTGCCTAGAAGCAGTCATGTCCTTTCATTTTTACTTCTCTCTCTTTTTTTTTCACTTAACTATCCCACGGCATTTTGACTTCTCTTGAAGCTCTTTTACAAAGGCTAAAAGAACAGAGATTTTTAAAAACACAGAAGTTTGCATAGATGTGGAGAAGAAAAGACAGCAGCAAAGTTGATCCTGGTGGCTGGAAAGAGAATGATCAGGCTATAAATGCCTTTGGGAGCCAAGAGAAAGCAGAACCCTGCTCTAGCAAGGGGGAGGCTGATAACACTGTGAAATCCTCAAAAGGAAAGAATCCACAGCACCCAGGAAATGGCAGCTCCAATTCCAAAACTGGGGGTGAGGGGGTGTTTCTAGTTGGAGCTGCTAACACAGGGAAGGCTGGGAGAGGGCTGCAGAGCTGTCCTATAGTTAGCTCCAGGAGCCGCTTCCTGCCTTCCTGGCTGAGAAACTACTTCTGGAGACGCAGAATCCTAGAGATCTGTGCTCGGAGCTGCTGGCGTAGCTGAGGGCCTGGGAAGTATTCTAAAGATAGATCCAGAAAATGTATGTATCCAGAATGCCGGGAGTCCATGGCCTGCCAACTGCTCATCCTCCCTGCTAGATGTGAAAAGATCTTCCAGGAATCTGAGCAGGCCAAAGATACCTGTTGATCCCTCAATGGACTGGCCAGCTCCACCATTGAGACTCCTAGCTTGTTGGCCTAGTTACAAGTAAGAGCCCACAGTGCAGCCCTCACTTTTAAGGGAAACTTTGAAAACTCACTTAACTAAACTAGAAAAAGTAACATGGTAGGGGAAAGACTGTACAGGAGAAGACGAAAGCAAAGCCAGACAAAAGTAGTTGCTAACTCAGAGAGATGTAGGTACCCGAGGGGCAGACACAAGTGGATCTCTGAGTTAGAGGCCACCCTGGTCTACAGTGTAAGTTCCAGGACAGCCAGAGCTACACAGAAAAACCCGATCTTGAAAAACAAGAACAAAAAAATTTGGAGAAAATACTCAACAGTAGTAGATGTTTTTAAAAACAAGCAGAGAGACTGAAGGCGTAGCTCGGTGGTAGAGGCCTGCTTAGCACACACAGGACCCCGAGGGAAGAATATTGAGCTGCAACTCATGAACCCAGTAGGTTCCCCGGCAAAGAGGAGATAAAACAAGAGGTTACCGACATCATTCAGTCCCGCCCAGGGAAGAGTGACATAGTCTCCAGACTTGACAGCCTATGGGCTGTCATCACGACACATTGTGGTGAGACTCCAGAAACCTCTGACAAACTGACCCTATAACTTCCGGAGGCAAGAAGTGGGCCTGGTTGAAAAGGACAGTCATGAAGATGGCTTGGATTTACTTGTCAAGAGCAACCCTGGAAGCTGGAAGACGGTACTTTAAAAAAAAAAAAAAAGAAAGAAAGAAACCCGAAGAAGGCTAACTTCTTAAAATTATAGGCCCAGCAAAACTACCAGAAGTGAAAGGACAGAAAAATACTGGGGGATACATTCCATTACAATAAGAAATACATAAGGGCTGGCAAGATGACTCAGTGAGTAAAGGTGCTTGTTGCCAGCTCAGACAATCTGAGTTGACTCTCTAGGACCCATGGTGGGGAGAGAACCAACTCCCGAAAGTCATCCTCTGACCTCCACATATGCCCCATGGTCTACTTGCTCCTGCGCGCGCGCGCACACACACACACACACACACACACACACACGGAATGACTTATTTAAGATTTAGAGAGAACCGAGCAGTGGTGACACACACCTTTAGTCCCAGCACTCAGAAGGCAGAGCCAGGTGAATTTCTCAGTATGAGGCCAGCCTAGTCTATGAGGCTAGTTCTTGGACAGCCAAGGCTACACACAAAGAAACCCTGCCTTGAAAAACCAAGAGAAGAAAAAAGAAATACTTGAAACACAGGCAGGGTGGACACAAGTTTCTAGAAGTTAAAACTGGTAAGACAAACCAGAAAACAAGAACAACAACAAACAGAAAAACCTGACCAGCTTAAGAATATAAGGTTACAAATTTTAAAATCAGGTATAAAAAGTACTTACTTAGAATAAGGAAAGAAATTACGACAAAATACAAACTTGAAAAAAATCTTAAGAAGATCACAAATGTCTCAAAATTCAGAAAAGTAATACAATATCTTTACCATACCTGCTGATATATCATTTTTTAGGTCATTGTGTAAGGTACATCTCATAGGAGGTCATTGATTTGTGGAGGTCACAAAATGTGACCTCACCCGTAAATGTGCCACATCCACGGCTGTCCCACCTGTGTGACAAAATGCCTCTCAGGTGGTGGCCGTCTCAAAATGAGGGGCTCGTGCTTCCCAGAGCTTGGCCCCCGGCAGTTCCCTGGCAGTCTGCTCGAGTTGAGGGGCCTGATCAGCCTCAACGATCTCGTTCACTTTGTTCCTGGCGACGGTTTCTTGCATTGACTCTGCTTCTGTTCTATTTTTCTCTTGACAAAAACTTAATCTGTTCAAGGAACCAGGAAGCATCTCCAACGGCTCCTTGAATACGGAGGAACTGATGCGTCAGTTCCCTCCCTTGATTCAGGCCATTAATGTTATGATTAAAACTCCAGCTCGCTCTCTGGGGGAATTTATAGATACCCTAGAACAGAAAGAGCCCATGATAGGAGATTTGGTAGAATATGGGTAAATTATGAAGGAAAATGTATGGAATGGCATGAGTTACCATTTATGGAGAGGCTAGCCAGAATGAGAAACCCCTGGTACATATTAGATAGGAAAGAAAGGCAGGCTATTCTTGATAACATGAAGTCAGTCATTCAATATTGGAACAAACCCTGGGGGTGGAATCCTGAAGAATGGTTTTTGGGTTACCTTGGTTACCTTGAGGGCAGATATGATTTAGGGCCATGAGGAAGCACAGTTGAAGAATGGTGTTTGGGGCACCTTGGTTACCTTGAGGGCAGATGTGATTTAGGGCCATGAGAAAGCACAGGTAGTTAGCGGCGTGAGACGAATTTCAAAGAAAAGCTCTGCCCACCTGGCCCTGACCACAAGACTTGCTGAGAATAATTAATTGTTTGTAATCATTTTTTTTTTATATTCAAAGTGATTTTATTGCTCGTGTATACAAGGGAATTTATGCCACTAAAGCAGAGGCTGTGGATGACTCATATTTCCAGTTGGGTGGGAGGACCCTCTTGGTCTTATAGTAACGAGCCAGCCGGTGAATTCTGCTCTCTATCAGAATCAGGCGGAATTTAGCATCCTTATCCTTTCTGTTCCTCTCAAGATGCTTTCGGACAGCGACTGCCTTCTTAATCAAATGGTAGAGATCCTCAGGGAGATCAGGGGCAAGGCCTTTGGATTTAAGGATTCTCAAGATTTTATTACCAGTCACAAAACGGACCTGGGCCACACCGTGAGAGTCCCTCAGGATCACACCTATCTGGGAGGGAGTGAGGCCTTTCTTGGCCAGTTTGTAAATCTGTTCCTTCACGTCGTCAGACGTCAGCTTCAGCCACGTGGGGACGCTGCGGCGGTAGGGCAGCGCCGACTGGGACAGGCCCTTCCCGGGAGCGTGCATGCGACCCATGATGGCGGAGGTCTGGCAGCAAAGAGTGTAATCATTTTTCTATGGAAACTTTTATGTCTGCCAACTTCCTTCTGTAATCTTTTAAAAGTGATGCTTGAATTTTAGTAAAGTTGCAGCAGATTCAAATCTCATTAGAGTTGTGTCTGTCTGTCATTCGCCGAATCCTGGGTTCTCCTAAGCCTTCACCCCTGTTCTCCCTCGGTCTTCGATCTCCAAGAGAGTCAGTCCGCGGCATAAATGCACTTGCGTTTCCTACAGCCATTACATTCATGGACCTTGCAAATTTAGGAATTCTTACAAATTCTGTTTCTATGATTCCTATTAAATATAAATATCAAAGCTAGATGGTGCACACCTGTGACCCCAGTGTACAGTAGGGTCAGGAATTTAAGGCCAGACTCAGCTGTATCGTGAGTTTGAAGACAACCTGACTCACATGAGACTCCATCTCATCACCCCAACCCACTATGCGTGAGTCTGTGTGTGTGTGTGTGTCTGTGTGTATAGAGACTAAAATAGTGTGGCATATTCATAATTATCTATGTTGCAATGATCTGGAAATTATCAATTTACTTGTAATAGAAAAACTTTGATAAGGCATAGTGAGAACCGAGTATTATGCTTAGGTTTTTACTGCTTAGTTTTATTCCTTTTTACATTTATTTAATTTGTGTGTGGGATGCCTGTGACAAAGCTTATGCGTGGAAGTCAGAGGATAATTGGTTTCTCTTCCTACCACATGGGTCCTAGGGATTGAGCTCAGGCTGCCAGGTTTGGTGGTAAGAGCCTTTCCCACTGAGTTGCTTTACTGGCTATCTACTTATTTTTCTAGAAGGGTTTCACTATGCAGTCTGGGTTGTCCTGTAGCATGCTATGAAGACCAGACTGACCTCAGACTCACAGATACCTGCCTGCCTCTGCCTCGTGAATACTTCCAACTAACCATGTTTTAATTGGAAATAAAACCCATGGACTGACTGTTTCTGGCTCTGCCCACTTTGAGTTGTATTCATCTTCTGGAACTACCCACAGACTTCTGATGTTGGCCAGGACTGGGCAGGTTCATAAGGGGATGCTGCTGTGGGCTTGTTCTTATGACTCAGCCCAGTGGGTGGATGGAGGGCTCGATGAGGCTATTACCATGACAGTAGGCCAAATGACAATCGAACTATAACGTGGCTGAATTAGGTAAATACGTCTTGCCAAACCTCAGTGAAATGTATCTTCAGGAATTTAACATCCCTTTAGTCAGGTCCTAAAGTTCCTGAAGCCACTCATTCAATGATACTATATTCCATATGGAACTGAGTGATGGTGCAGAGTGGGGGGAGAGGGGAAAAGTGGGGGCAGACAGAGACAGAGGGAGGGTGTGTAGTTAAAATAGGTGCCTTTTCAAGTGTTACAGAGGCATACAGCCAGAGGCCCCCAATCTATGGAAGGTGCTCCCAGGAATGCGTTTCTAGTTTCAAGGAAGCAGAAGCCCCACCCAAGGGAGAGGGGAGGAGTACCTGGGATGATGTGCACCACAGTGGAGTTGAGTTGTAAAACAGGCGGCCAATGCTAAGCGGCCCTCTGAATTCTGTATCTACTCCTCCCAGAGAGTGCCCAGAATACAATCCTACATAGCGGCTGCTGCAGTGATGAGCTCCTTAGATTATATGGTGCTCGGATGAGACAAGCATGCTCACAACCCAGCATCCTGATCCTCTCCGGGCACAGCTGAGCTTCCCAGGGAAGGAGCCAGTATTGAGGATACTGGGCTTTTTCTTTTGGGCCAACAGCCAGCTCCCAAATCATGATACAGAGGCTTAATATTAGTTCTGAATGCTCAGCCTTATCATATGCTTGTTTCTTGCTACCTGTTATAATTTTAATGTGTTTCTCTTTATCTACATTTTGCCTCGGGGCTTTTTACCTTTTCTTTCGGTATATCTTACTTTCCTGCTATCTCTATGCATCTCCCTCATTCTCTCCTCTCTTCTCTCGTTCTTTCCTCATTCCTGGATCTCTCCTCCTATCTATTCTCTCTGCCCAGCAGCCCCACCTATCCCTCGCCTGCCTCGCTATTGACCATTCAGCTCTTTATTAGTCAGGTCCCTTAGGCAGGTAAAGGAAACAGAGGCAACACCTCTTTACATAATTAAACACACATCCTTACATCATTAAACAAATGCAGCATAAACAAACATAACACATCTGTGCATAGTCAATATTCCACAACAATTGAAACTGCTCAGCCTACCCACCTGAATATTAGGTGAGAGCAATACCCCCCCCCTTGTGTGTGTGCGTGTGTGTGTGTGCATGTTTGTGTGCATGTATGGAATCCAGAAGACAACACTGGATGTCATTCCTTAGGTGTTTTTCTTGCCTTGCCTTGATCTTTCTTTCCTTTATTCCTCCTTCCTTCACCCTCCTTCCTTCTTTCTTTCCTTCCCTCTTTCTCCTCCTCCATTAGCTAGGGTCTCTCACTGATCTGGAACTCTTCAGGTGGGTTAGGCTGTATGACAGTGAGCCCTAGGGATCTGCTTGCCTTTGCCTCTTCAGCACTGGTATTGCATGTGGGCACCACCATGCCTGGTTTTTATTTAGTTTTGCCTGGATTCTGGGGGCGGAACGCAAGTCTTTGCGCTTGCAAAGCAAGTGCTTTACTGACTGAGCTATCTTCTTTAAAGCCTTGGGTCTCTTTTTAAAAAAATATATTTATTTTATTTAATTTTATGTGTGCCTGAGTGTATATCTCTGCACCCCTTATATATACGGAGCCTGTTATCAGAAGAGCTGTCATATCCCCTGGAGCTGGAGATATAGATGCCTGTGAGACACCATATGGATGCTGGGAACTGAACCCTGGTCCTTTGCAAGAGTGGGAAGTAATCTTAAGCACTGAGCCACTCCAGTTCCCCCACCCCTACCCCCATCCCCTTGTATCTCCTTAAAAATTTACAGTGTGGTGGTGCACACCTTTAATCCCAGCACTTGGGAGGCAGAGACAGGCAGATGTCTGTGAGTTCAGGTCAGCCTGGTCTACAAAGGGAGTTCTAGGTCAGGCTCCAAAGCTACAGAGAAACCCTGTCTCGAAAAACAAAACAAAACACAAAAACAAACAAACAAACCCCTAAGGTCTTTTGGAATTAAGCCTCATCTTAAAACAAGCACAGGAGATGCTGCTGGTGCTGGGAGAACAGATCCTAGTCATCATATCGGGAACGGATTTGATGGGCATGAGACAGGATGACTCAGCAGCTGCTGACATGAATGTTCCAGTTAGGTTCTTGCACTTAGCTGCATCTGCAACTTCCTGGCTGTGTGAACTCCTTCACCCTATGTCTCAGTTTCTTCATTTATGAACCCATGCTCGGGAGGATACCCTTTGTAGGGTGCTAGACAGATGAATGTAATTAGTGTATGTCCCTTACTTGACTCAGTGCGTGTAGGAAGGCACACGGTGCAGCTGACAGAGGTTACTGTTGCCATGGTAGCTGTCACATATGTGGATACCGAAGCTAGGTGTGTGGCACTCTGAATAAGAGCTCTGCTCCCTGCACTCCTTTGGGGATTTTTTTTTTATTTATTTTTTATTGAAAAAAAAATTTTCCGCCTCCTCCCCGCCTCCCATTTCCCTCCCCCTCCTCCCTCCCCTCTCCTCCTCCCCCCACTCCTCTTCTCCTCCCTCTCCAGTCCCAGGAGCAGTCAGGGTTCCCTGCCCTGTGGAAAGTCCAAGGTCCTCCCCCCTCCATCCAGATCTAGGAAGGTGAACATCCAAACTGTCTAGGCTCCCACAAAGCCAAAACCTGAAGTAGGATCAAAACCCCGTGCCATTGTCCTTGGCCTCTTGTCAGCTCTCATTGTCCGCCATGTCCAGAGAGTCCGGTTTTATCCCATGCTTTTTCAGTCACAGTCCAGCTGGCCTTGGTGAGCTCACCTTTGGGGATTTTTGAAACACTGTAGCTCACACTATTCTGGGATTCACTATGTTTCAAACTCATACATTCCTCCTACCTCAGCCTCCTCCCAAGTCCTGGGCTTACACATGGGTTGGAAAGAGAACCTTGAGGACCAACTTCTTTAAGGTTGCATTCACACCTGGAAGTGTGAACTATCAGACTGGAAGCTGTCTGTCTTCCTCTTATTCTTCTTTGTTCCTAGGCTCAAAACTGTGCTTGGTTATAGTCCTGAACAAACAGAAGATCAGTGAACTAACCTGGGCAAGAATGTGTGGATCGCCCTGTTACCCCACCACTGCCCTCAGGAGCTGTGTGAACTTTGCAACCCTAAAAAAGTGAACATAGCTTCCATTTTTAAAGAGGATAGGGGCTGGGGCTGGAGAGATGGCTCTGTGTTGAGTATTTCCTGTTCCCTCTAGAGGACTGAGTTCCATTCCCAACACCCATACTGGACAGTTTGCAACTACCTATTACTCCAGCTCAAGGGGACCTGATACCCTGGCTTCTTTAGACTTCATGGGCATGTGTACACACACACACACACACACACACACACACCACGCAATCTGGAATTTAGTCAGTAGAGACACTGGATTTGCTCTCTGTATTCCTTTCCCTCCAGGAAAGAAAAGAAGGGTAATAGAGCCCCTGGCATCCACAACAAGGCCGTGGTGGTTCACTCTGCACTCTGACCTGTTGGATTGGTTGGTGGCAATTAGGCCAGTACTTAATCCAGTTGGGAGAAAGAGGAGAGGGCACATCAGTCTGAGTCGGGAAGCTTCTCTGAGTGAAGTGGCTGGGTCTGGTAAGCAGAAGAAGATTCTGTCAGGGAACAAATAGTTTTTCTTCATGTTGCGAGTGGGCAGTGTGGTTTGTGAAGAACAGGTCACAGTTTAGATGAGGGCCCCTTTGTGAGCCTGACACAGAGGGATTTGTGCATCTCAGGATGAGACAGGAGGAGTTCATGGTATTAACTTTGTAGGTAATTTGCCCCCAGGGAAACCATGTGGTACAATTTTAGTCTTAGGATGAGTAAGACAGGGTAAGGAAAATCTTCCCTGAGCCTTGAATGCATTGTCATGGGCTGGGGTCTGAGTAAAGTCATCCATGTGACTCAGGAGCTCAGCAGCAAGCAGGGAGTACCTTCTGTGGTCACTTCAGAGTGACCCAAAGCCCAGAGATGCACACTCCTCCCTGAATTGCACCATTTAAAAGGTCTGTAACAAGCCAGGGTCAGAGCAGGGAGTACAGAACTGGAGGCAGCTCCTCCACGCTTGTGCAACTGGTTCCCTCAGTCACCTGCCCGTGGGGGAGAGGGGACCAGGCCTGTTAGTTCTGGAGACCACAATGCCCGCCCTCGGATATGACCCACAGCCTTGTCAAGCCCCAGCCTGTCAACCTCACTTTTTCCTTTGCGTTTGGAAGGAAGATAGCTTCTGAGTGAGTGTGTGGGACTTCCAGAGATTTTCCTCGGTAGAGAGTATTACAGCCACAGGGCTTGGGTCTCATCCAGGTGTCACCATCCTGATGGACATGGCTCTGGAGAGGGTATGTGGCAAAGCTGGGTCACGTAGAAGATGGCCTTCCGAGGAGAACCCAGGTGTTGGTCCTCCAGTAGTTGTCCAGCGTTCTTTCCTGAAACAGCCTGGTCCTAAATCAGCTGTCACATCTAGCTGGCCGGCACCCCGTGTCCACCCCATTCTCTCCTTCCCTGCTGTCTCTACTGACAGCATTGCACATCCTGGCTTCTAAACCGAGCTCTATTTCAACCTTTCTCCCCAGACTGGCCAAAGACCCTCATTGCCTTAGTTACCTCTGTACGGAGGCTGGTGACAAGGTGACATCAGAGGGAGGAGGGCCATGGGAGAAGACAGAAGAGTGCGGTGGCGAGACTTCCTCCTGGGAACTGTAGGGGTGGGGCTGAGGGCAGTGGGGGTGGACACAAACAAGACTTCCTTCGCCTAGAATGGCCTCCTACCCCGCAGCTGCTTACTGAACCCCCGTCTGTGTCTTAGGATGGCTTGGATGTGCCTCTGTCCTGTCTCGTGTACATGGATTCTCTGTCCATCGGGGTGACAGCATGGTGGTCATCACCCTTATCTTTACAACCTTAACGATGCAGAGCAATGCGATCTTATGCTCCATCTAGGTCTTATCCCCCCACCGGGTCACATTTATTTATTTATTTTTTCTCAACGAAAACCACGAGTAGGTTTATCTCTGTTTTCTACCCTGCTTGTTTTAAAGCTTCCTGGATGTGTGACTTGCAGGCATGCTTGGTTATAATCGTCTATTTTAAACTTCTGGTTTCAGTGAGGAGAGATAGCTGAGCAGAGTTTGTGTGCAGGGATAACAGCTAGACTAGCAGGCGCTAACAGGGGTTCAGCACTTTGTTGTTGTTGTTGTTTATTTGTATTTGGACCTAATCTGACTCAAAGTGTTTTTATTTTGAAAATGAACCATATTTTTTCTTCTGTTTTTCTTTTCAGACAAGCTCTCACTATCAAACCTTGGCTGGTCTGGAACTCAATGTTGATCAAGCTGACTTCAAACTCACAGAGATCTGCCTGCCTCTGCCTCCCAAGTGCTGGAATTGAAGGCGTGACTTCCCCCACCCAACACCCCACATAAAAATTTTTTTTTTTTTTTTGGTTTTTCGAGACAGGGTTTCTCTGTGGCTTTGGAGCCTGTCCTGGAACTGAACTAGCTCTGTAGACCAGGCTGGTCTCGAACTCACAGAGATTCGCCTGCCTCTGCCTCCCGAGTGCTGGGATTAAAGGCGTGCGCCACCATCGCCCGGCCATAAAAATTTTTTTGAGGCAGAATCTCACCTTGAAGTCTCATGCAATCTTGGCTGTCTGGGAGCTCGATCAGGCTGGCCTCAAACTCAGAGAACTTCTGCCTCTGCTTTCTCTGCTGGTACTAAAAGTATGTGCCACTACACAAGGCCTCCTCACAAATCTTATTTCTTAATTCAATATCATAACTAATCTAGAGAAAGTTAGCTTGTCGAAGGGAGCACACAGGGCAAATGTGGACACTGCCACTTAACAGGAGGGACTTGATCACCAGCGGATGTTGAATCTGTGTCCCTTGGATGCTGAGGGATGTCTGACATTGTGGGAAGGAAGCCAGCAGTCAGTCATGGGTGTTTTGTGCACATTTACCAGGGGCAAGGTCTGGCAGGAATAAGTATATAGACACACAAAGTCTTCTCCTCAGATGTCAGTTTGTCTTCTTCGACTGCAGTCTGTAGTTCTGGGAGAGTTGGCTCCTCTGTCCATGGCTTTTGTCATTGTTCACCTTTCCGTTTGAACAGGGAAAACATCCAACTGTCAGTCACAGGTTTTCTATAAAAGTCCTCATTTGAAATGCTTTTGTTTGGGGGAGCACCTGAATAATTTTGGGGTCACACAGTGACTTTCAGTCTGTTGTTCTCCACAGACTTCTGATGGCTAAGAGGTTTTATCTGAACCACAGAGGCCTGTATCAGGATGGGGGCTCCTCAGTCATATCAGATTTAGTATCATTTTTTCCTCCCCCATAAGGTAAATAATCATCTCTTTAGGCCAAGGCAGTTTCTTTATTCATTAACCAATGAAAGCAACACATAAACAGAAGGACCTCCCATACCACCAATAAGAGGCATCTCCTGAATGGTTTTTTCTTGCCTACTTGAGATCTTCATCACAGGTAGAGCTGGATGAGTTGGTAACACGCAGAGGAGACAACGATGGCAGAGACAGCACGCAGCAGAGATTGCATTAGAGGCATCAAGGTTCTGCAGAATTCCAGAAGTGACTGGAGGCAGAAACAGGGAGGCTGCTGAGATAAGGGAGAGCAGCCCAAGAAAGCAAGAGGAGATGGGGAACTATGACCAAGGAATGTGGGAGGTTGTGAGGAGCCAAAGACTGGTGCGGGGAGCTGAGGAAGCCCTAAGTGAATGTGTGTTACTGACATAGGCACAACCATGCCAAGGACCCTAGCCTCAGACCAATCAGAAAATGACAAAGCCTCCTCAGAGACCCCTGTGTAGATAGATGTTGATAGTGTGAGCAAAATAATGTCCATCGTAATTTTCTCTTCCCAGATATGGTCTAACAATGGCTCCCCTACAGGGACTGCTTCTACCTAGATTAGCTAAACCCATATCCTTGATCCAGATATATGCCCTAACCCCTACTACCTGTTTATCTGTATTTAATAACCCCACTCCTTTTTCACTGTATGCAGTTACTCTGCCTTTCTCTTCAGCTGTATATAATAAACAGGCCGAGTTTCCCGCATCCCACTCGAGCCCAGCTGCTTCTATGCATGTGCCTGTCTTGTCTTTGTTCCCTTGCTACCTCTTAAGAGCCGAGAGTCCTGGTACCCAAGAGCCAGGCCCTGTTAACGCTGTGGCTGCTGCTAGGGTCTCCACACCCAGTCTTATGAGAACCATCACGCTGGCCACTGCCTGACACCAACAAGGCCAGCACCTGTCACAAGTCCTGAATAATTAGTGGCTGTGAGACCCGGGGAGAGCACCAGCAACTGTGACCCAGAGCTGAAATCACCTGTGGGTCCTCAAGAAAGCTATTGTCACCCAGACGGAGCAAAAGAATCACAACCCCTGTGACCTGGAAAAAGAATTCAGGCCCCGGAGACTGACTGGTCTGAGGCTGAACTCCTGTCACGTATATGGCCACTGAGCAGGATTTTCTGTCCACTGGTCTCTCGCTCCTTGTTATTCAGAAAGTCAGCTTCGTCTTTCTTCTGAGTGTTCTGGCTAGTATAAAAGTTCTGTCACCGAAAGTGAATCCTGACAGAAAAAGTGACATCCAGAAACTATGAACGTGCCATGTCTAATCCCCCAGAGACTGCATGGCTCTGCTCCAAGGCCTGACCGGGAGCCAGACCCTGCACTCCAGGGGGTGAATTAGGGAGGCTCTACTGCAGAGTCCAGCTCATGCCTTGGGGTCTTGGGTATCCACTGCCAAGCAAACCCAGTCTGAGCAGAGGCTGCTAAGCTGCAGTGGGAAGCCAGGCCATAGCTGTAAAGCCAAAAGAAGGTTCTGAAAGTCAGGCTGCCATCTTAAAAAGTGAGACTTCAAGATGACACCCCAAGATCATTCTGGGTGTTTCAAAGATGGCTGGTTTCCCTGTCTCTTCTGTTTTCTCTTCCTATCCTCTTCTCCCATTCTTCTCCAGCCTTCTTTCCTGTGTCATGTCTGAGCATGTAAGTTCAGCAACCCCTTGGTGGATCTAGACCAAATGGAGTTTGAGGTCAATATCACAGCCACATCTGAGGGCTTGGAAGGCCATGGGGGCAGCTGGCTTTCTTCCTCAGGTTAGACACAGGTCTGCCCCTCTAAGGCAGCAGCCACTGTTAAAAGGCTTACTCTGCAGCTGAAGAGATCAGGCCACACCCCCAGCAGCTCTCTCTGGGGCAGTTAGGAAGCAGTCTGTGCTTAGTTTTTGTTATCTGACTCTTCCGTGATCTTTGCTATCCAGGCTGTATTGAACTAAATCACATGACATGAAACTTGTAGTCTCTGCTCCTCCAGACCCCATAAAGGTCTAATATTGACTTTGTTCCTGGGATTTTATTCTCATGTTTTCTCTGAAGAGGCTCCTCTGGCTTCACCCTTAAAGACTACTGTTCTTTCTTCCTCTCTCTTTTGTTCTCACGCCTAATAAACCTCTAGGTTTTAAAAGTATGTCTCTCCTTCCTTCAAGTCAGATGTGACTTGTGCATGTGTAACATTTTTCATCGAATTTTCTCCCTCCCACCTTGAGGTCCTATTATGGTGTTGAAATCCTTTCTCCTAACAAACCTTATTTTTAAAGAGAAAGTGTCAGCCTTCCTGGATTGAGGGATGCTTCTTTTCTGTGTTACTGTAACACTACCCAGCCTACACCATTTACCCGCTGACCGCAGTGAGCCAAACGAAGTAGGCATGCGATTGCCCACAGTGACTGGCCCTTTGCTGTCTTTCCCAAACCTGAGTTTTCTTTCTCCATCCCTCTTCAGCTCACTGTTCCTTCCTTTATTTTTCTTTTGATTTTTGTGGTTTGGGCTTTCTATTCTATCACTCAGAGGGCAGCACAGGACTTCCTTTAGCCCCCGGGGTATTTTGCTCTGTTTGGTGGTGGTTTTGTTTTCCAGTGTAGGAAGCATGCACTTTTCTTTCCGTGTGCACGCGTGGGAAGCAGCGCCACCTGTTTTGATCCACTCCTGGGGAAGCACCCTGTCTGCTCCTCTGCACACCTCAGATGCCTCAGGAAGAACTTGTGAGTCCAGTGGGGCACCCAGCAGGTAGGGCAGCTACCAGGTGGCAATTTAAGAGAGACTTGTGAGGAGTGCATTGAGAAAGCTGTTTACAGGGTGTGGGCTGGGTGTAAGGAAATAGCCAGGAGGCCTGTTGCACCAGGGCCCATACCATCTGGTTTGAAACTTTTCAATTGAGATCCCTTTTTATCAGGATCCTATTAAACATTAAATCGTTACATACTAATGAGATGGATGTGTTTGTTTATCTCATGGAATACAACCCAAAGGTTACATTAATTTCTTACTTATGTGTTGAGGAATAAAGGCAGGAAAATATGAATTCTCTGTTTTCCAAAATTAAATCATTTTACAAGATAGCCTGCTTATTGCAAAGTGTGCACTTTGGGTATCCATAACCGAGGCGGCAATGAAGTTTTGAGAGTTAATATTGGTGGGTGCCACCAAACATATATGCTTTTTAATTAATTTCTGTCCATTTTATGTTCAGAAATCTTTCGGTGTTGCCAACCCCCGACACTCCCTCCATCCCCAATCACTGTTACTTTACCCTATGTGTGGGTCACAACCTGCAGCTTAAAAAGTTTCGATCTAGGCTGTGTGACTTGCCTATGGCCACACAGTGAAAGTCAGAACTCTTTTTAAGTCCCAACTTCTAGCTACATTCATGGCAAGCCCTTTTTTTTTTTTTTTTTTTTTTGATTTGGACTTTTGAGACAGGGTGTCTCTGTAGCTTTGTACCCCATCCTGGAACTAGCTCTGTAGACCAGGCTGACTTCACACTCACGGAGATCCACCTGCCTCCCGAGTGCTGGGATTAAAGGCGTGTGCCACCACCGCCAGGCCATGACAGGCTTTTTTTAAAGCAAAAGTTTGGAGTCTGTTTAAATAGGATAATGGGAAACTAAGTGATAAAGCATTTACTCAAAGGAAGTTGTGCTCTTCTTGATTCAATATTTATGAAAGGAAAATGCTTTGGCTGATACATGCAAACAAAAGGTGACCTCTAGTTAGAGTATCATCACAATGGCTTTAAGTCACACATGTACTAAAGCTAACAGACAAAAATTTCCCAGTACCCAAAGAAAAACTGAATGGAAATAGCATGTGTATGCTGCTGACCACCTTTGAATGGCTGAAATGTGGGTATTTTTTACTTCTTATAACATCCCTAAAATTTAATGCTTTCCTAACAATAACAGCATTTTCCCCAACAAACAATGACAATTCACAGTTTGAAAAAAAAAATCACTGTGAGGGCTAGAAAGATGACTCAGTAGTTAAGAGGATGCTTTTCCAGAGGATCTGTGTTCAATTCAACCACATGGCAGCTCACAGTTGTCTGTAACTCCATTCCCCAGGGATCAGACACCCTCATATAGACATACATGCAGGCAAAACTCCAATGTACATAAGATTAAAATAAATAGAACATTTTTTTTAAAGACACTATGTCGCTATGAGCTCTTTCTTCACATTCAGGCCCATTATTTCTCTTAGGAATCTGCCCCAAGAAAGTCATTCTATTCTCAGAAAAAAATCCACAGGCAGGAAGATATTTCCTGCAGGGAAAAATGAAACCACTTCTGTGTTTAACAGTACAGTGATTCAACAGTCAAGAGATGTAGCTCAACTTGTCTGATGCAGGAAGCCCTGGTTCCCTTTCTGATGCCATTTAAACTGGGCATGGTGAATGCACCTGCAATCCCAGCACTTAAGAGGTGGAGACAGGAGGTTCAGAAGTTCAGGGTTACCCTTTGCTACATAGTAAGTTTGTAGACCAACATGGGGCACGTGTCTCAATAAGAGTAAACAAAAAGTTTTTCCAATAAGTCAGTGTTACCTTGTAGTCATTCAGAAAGACAGCTTCCACAAAATGTGATAAATGGAAAACTCACTTTCCACAGCTGGCTATATAGCACGATTAAAACTGGGTTTCAAACCTGTGATAGAAGCGGGCGGTGGTGGCATGCTCCTTTAATCCTAGCGCTTGGGAGGCAGAGGCAGGTGGATCTCTGTGAGTCTGAGGCCAGCCTGGTCCACATTGTGAGTTCCAGGACAGCCAGAATTGTTATACAGAGAAACCTTGTCTCGAAAAACCAAAAAATAACAAACAAACAAATAAAAACCTTGCAGGGGGTGATGAACATAATAATTATCATTGTCAGGATGGTATTGTAAGTTTTTTCTTGATTTTTAAAACAGCACAGGCTCAGTGTAATTCTTACATGTCTGGTTCTGTTTTGCTTCATTTTGTTTCGAAAGAGTATTATTTTGTAGCCCATACTTGCCTCTAACTCCTGATCCTCATGCCTCAGCCTCCCTAGAACTGGGATGACAGTATTCCATATTTATTTAGTTTTTAGGTTCTTAAGACAATGCATTGATGCTGGCTGGCCTGGTGCTCATCATATAGCTCAAGCCGTTCAGGTGAACTCGTAGCAATCCTTCTGCCTTGGTCTTGCGCTCATGATTGCTTTTTGAGGAAGTTGTTTCTAAGTCACGGTGGAGCAGGGAAGGTCGATGTTGGCAGCGAACAAGAAGGAAAGTTTGTGTTATTTCCTGTTTTCCTTGCTATGGCAGAAAACCTGACACACAGCTTAAGAAAGGAAGTGGTTACTTAGGCACCAGTTTGAGGGTGTGTGTCACTGTGACAGAAAAAGCATGGGGAAGGAGCTGAGGCAGCGGGTCACATTGTGTCTATGGTCAGGAAGCAGAGATGAAGAGTGGTGTTCGGCTTTCTTTCCCCTTCTCTTCAGTGTAAGACCTCAACCTGTGGTGTGGTACTGCCCACATTTAAGGTGAATTTTCCCATTTCAACCAAGCTCATCAGTATGATGCCTCTTAGAGATGCCCAGAGACCAAACCTGATCCAGATCATTTCTCATGGACCTATTCAAGCCTTGTTTCCTAGGTGAGTTTAGATCCTGTCAAATTGTTAGCATTAAGTATCAACTTGTGCTGGACTCAGGGTAGCTGTGATTACTATGGGGTAAAACTATCATAGACTGACCTGGTTGGTTCAGTACGGATGGATAAACAGGCAGGTAGGTAGATAAATAATAAGAAGATAGATAGGTAGTAGATAGATAAATGGTAGATGATAGATAGATGATGGATGGATTAGTAGGTATGTAAATAAAAGCACACATAGATACATAGATGAATGGACAGGTAGAAAAGGAAGTAGATAAATTATAGATGATGTATTATGCATATCTAGGCTAGTAGATGGGTAGATACGTAGATGATAAATCACTACCCATTATTCTCAGGCCATTTGCTAAGTGCTTGACACATTATTTAATTTGATCCTCACCATAACCTCCTGAGGAGTCTATGGCTCCGTTTTACATATAAGAGCACCAGGGAAAGTTGATTAACTTGACCGTGTTCACAAACTTGTTCAGTAGCAGAGTTGGGGCTGTCTTGGGGGCTGCAGACCCCTGGCACCTTGACTTTGCCTGCCTCAGACCCTTTGCCTCCTGGAGTGAACTGAGCAAAACAACTTGTTTACCTGTGCCTGCAGCTGCTCTGAGCACGAGACCCTGATGGCAGGGGCGTGGGTTCTGATGAGTCTGCAGCTGAGAGATCCCGAGAGCTGGGGCGTGGCCAGAGCCCTATAGAAGCTGCCCCATCACAGTAAAGTTGGCATTCTTGCATCAAGGATGACCAGTGTCCCTGTCTGTCTATGTGCACGTGTTTTTAAGTCTCCAGCCTAGTTTCTGGCTTGTGTACAGCCATAGTGCAGGCGTTACTGGGTTGGACCCAGGACCCAGGGCTTGAGATCCTGGCTCCCGGCTGGCAGCACCTGTTGCGCTGCCGGCCACGTATGCAATGGTTTAGGGACTATTACACAACGAAGGAAGGAGAGGGCATGGAAGGTCATTAGAACAGCCCCAGCAAAGAGGATAGTAGTGCAGACAGCTACTGCGTCCAGGGTGGGAGGGCAGTCTGAGGGAGGTCAGGGCGCGTGGCGGCGCCTGTTAGAAGTGTATGAATTGGAACCTGTGTGGTTTCCTTTGGATGTGGCTGCGCCTCTAGGGCTGAAAGCAGTTCCGGTCTCCTCTACCAACTCTGTCGGTCACTTCTAATCAGGTGTGACCAACTGCCCTGTCTGGGGCTGCCTCTCGTTTGGAATGAATGGGGTCACAGTTGTAATGGGAAACGTATGTCTGTGTTTCCGGGTTAAAGGTGGAAGCAAGAAGACACTCCTAGCTAACAGAGTAGCCAGGGTCTGTTCTGTCCAACCTGTGGCTTGGAAGCAAACCCAGCTCCATCGCCATCTCCATCTTTTGCAGTAGCACTTGGCTATTTTCTCAATTCCGATAGTGTGCCCATGTTTCCCACGTATGGACTGCGACGAGAACACTCGCATAGTTGGAAGCTCTGCTCACTGTTGTCTTCTCGGCTTCTCTGGGCATCTTAGTTCCTGTTTCTCGGGGATGCTTCAACACCTGTGGTAGCAGTCTCTCAGACTCTTACATCTGGGGGAAGGGAGTTTGGCAGCTGTGTGGTTCGAAGGCATATAGTCCCTTACATTCCTCTGGAGGCTTCTTTAGACTAGACCCATATCGCCTTTGCTGAGAGTCTCCTTACACTCAACTCAGCAGATCTCCAGATTTTCACAGTGTCTGTGAGGTGAAGAAGTTGTCAGAGATGTTTCTTCTGATGCCGGAACACAGGTGTCCTGTGGCAGCTATTGTGGGCATCTGCCATTTCTAGAGTGACCTTGTCGGGATTGGTGTGAGTGGGCCCCTCACAGGCTCACCTGGCAGGGCCCAAACCCTGCTCTTAATCCACTCTTAGACCTTGGAGAGGGCAGGGGCTCCTTGGGTTCCAGGACTCACCTGTTACTGGAGTGTTTAGGGTCAAAGTCTGGAGTCTTGTAGTCCCAATAAGCCAGGCTCAGCCATTTGTCACCAACATGCTAATTAAAGAGACAAGTAAGTAATAGTGAGAAACAGAGATTTACAGTGTGGCCACATGGGGAGGAGGAGAGAATTAGAAGCTAGTGAACACACTCTTCCCCCAAACCAAGTCCATCTTCATAGTCCTAACATGAAGTCGGTTTAAATAGAGGGCCAGATACCATATATAGCTAAACAGTTCTGGTTAAGATGTGGTCCCTACTCATCACTGTCTGACCAGTTGTCAAAACTATATGAAATCTCTTCCTGAGAGGAAGTTCCTCCTTCCTCTAGCATGAGATTCCTGGGGGCAATTTTAATTCCTAGGGGTGCATTATCTCATTAGCCTGATAGTGTAAGTGTTTTTAACACATCTTTTGGTTCTTTACAATCTGGTGGTTTTCCTGAGCTTCCTGGTTGGCTCTGTCTGTTCTTGAAGTCAAAACTGCCACACAGCAGACAGGAGAAGCCACAAACAATCAGTAGTATGTCTCAAACTGTGCATGTCCATCTGAGGCTCATTTTTATTTGAGTATCTGGGCTGCACATTTGTTGAATCTAGTGACCCTGGATGGGTCAGAGTCACACTTTAGGGCCTTGCTCACTCTCTGCTCGGTCTGCCAACACCCATGCATTTTTCCTGATCATGTCTGTTCTCTCCCTGGCATGCTGGTTTTTGGGGAGTTGGTCTAACATGAGGAGGAGTCAGAAGCAGGGTGTGGGCATGCCTGACTTGCAAATACTGAGTGTCCTGGAGCTGGCAAGGTCCTGGAAGTGGCCTCTTTGGCTGCTGGAACTCACATCAGGAAGGGAAGGAGAAGACATTATCTGTGGGCTCTAACTAGGAATGTCCCCTCCCCTCCCAAGTGTGGGGACAATCTGAACCAGTTCTCTCTTTCCAGGGCATGCAGCGGTCCATGGGGTCACAAAGGAAAGCCAGCCCCTGATCCCTCCTTCCAGAGACCCAGGTTCTGAGGGTGGCCGGTGAAGACACTGCTCCAAGTGTTTGCCTGAGGAATCATTCACCAGGCCAGAGAGCTCTTTTACTTTCTGTGCTTCTGTTGGGAGCAGGAGAGTGGTGGGCTTGGCAGCAGAGAGGCTAAGCAACCCTTGAAGGAGTGGGCCCAGTGGATGGGGCAGAGGGAAACACAGACGTGAGGGACAGACAGATTCCTGGGACGGGTTCCAACTGAAAGCAGGGAGGTAGGTGTGTCAGCTGGAGGGAAAGCACAAACTCAGGCGTGTTTCAGCTTCTCTTCAGGTGGAGGGCTGCCACAAGGGGCTTAGCGGGAAGCCTGTGTGAACAGGCTAGAGGGACAGGCCCTGGGTGTTGTGCTCACGTCCCTGGCCAGACTCCCAGTGCACAGAGAAGATTCTAGCTGTGGTATTGTCCAGAGAATCTGGGATGACCTGGATGAGTGTTCCAGACCCTGTGGCTGTCATTTGCCGCCAGCTTCCATCTGCCACCAGGAAATGAAGATCAGGACTTGAAACTATTGTTTCAAGGGGGTGTGGGTGGGGTCCCATCTAAGGGCACTTTGGGAAACTAAGTCACAGATGCAAGAGTACTTTAAAAGCTATTGTTTCAGAATGTGCTAAAATTAAATACTCCACAGTGTGAACGTTTCCAGACACAGCCCCATCCCTGGAAGGCAGATATAAATTTCTGTCCTTTTCTTTCTTCTTTTTTTTTTTTAACACAGTGACCCGCCATGGGTAGGTCTCTGCTGAACACAGAGGTCTGTAATTACTGCCAAGCCCTGATTACTTCAGCTCACAAATTGGCCCATGTCCACAGAAGCACCTAAGTCTTGTTCTTCTTTATAGGGAAGAAATAAATGGGAGCGTGAAGAGGTTTGGCCATTATAGCAGGAGAGAGGACCCCCAGGCAAGCTCTCACCCGGGTTGAGGCCCATCAGGTTTTGTTAAGAATAGCAGCAGAAAAAAATGACCTGCATTGCCAAGTCTGTGTTGGAGAACTTAGTGAGCCAGTGAAAGAATTCAGTTTAGATAAGAGTTGAGAAAAGAGCAGCCCTGGCAATAATAGAAGAATACAACAATGTGGGCTCTCTGTTAGTATTCAGGCATCTGTGCTGGCCTGGTCTTGAGGTCCTGACAGGATGCATCTTCAGCTGCGGCCACTAAGAGCACCTCCTGTGCACCCTGGCTACCTTATTTTTAAAAGGTAGACCTTGCCGGGTGGTGGTGGTGCACGCCTTTAATCCCAGCACTCGGAGGCAGAAGCAGGTGGATCTCTGTGAGTTCAGGACCAGCCTGGGCTACAAGAGCTAGTTCTGGGGCAGGCTCCAAAGCTACAGGAGACCCCCCCAAAAATAAACCAACCCCCCCAAAAGTGGGCCTTGCCCATCTCCCATCTCTTTCTTTTTTTATTCTCTTACTCCCTCCTCTCCTCTCCTCTCCCCTCCCCTCCCCTCCAGTTCCCTCCTCTTTTCTCTCCTCCTCTCCTCTCTTCTCCCCTCCTCTCCCCTCCCCTTCCTTCCTCTCCTCTCCACCTCTCTCCTCTCCCCTCCCCTTTCCTCCCCTCCCCTTCCTCTCCCCTCATCTTCCCTCCCCTCCCTTTTCCTCCCCTCCCCTTCTCTTCTGCCACTCCTAACACCAAAGGCTGGTTTCCCCTCGTTTACCACTGACTTTCCCCCAGTAAAACCCCTCCCACAAGAGCTTTGGCTCATGGTGTCTTTCTCTCTTCCGCCGCTTCTTAAAAAAATTACAACACCCTTCATTGTGGAGTTATCCTCATTGGGTTAGGGTAAAATGCTGCCCATGTGTTTCCAGAACAATTCTCTCCAGCTTGTGCCTGTATCTGCTCACCGTGGCTAACTGACTGGCCAGGACATTCTGCTGTTTGGGTAGAAGAGTCAGTTTTTGTTTCTGTTTTTGTTTGGGGGGACATGCTTCCTGGATCTGGCTTATCCTGGGGACACATTCCCTTTCTAATGGCTCAGTCCTGGTCTTTTCAAATGAGTCTCAACAACCTTTTGTCTTAATGATGTAGATGCATCCCTGTGACTGTAGAGAAATATGATATCAACCAGGATAGGAAAGAGTGTGGGCTCATGGCTGCTCCATGGCCTACAGAGGGCAGGGGGAGCGGGGCGTGTGGTAGATTTGTTACTGTGACCAGATACCTGACAAAGCAGTGCAGTAGGGCCTCCGAAGAGGGTCATCAGGTAAAATGCTTGCTGCCAAACCTGACAGCGCCTCAATTTGATTCCAGGATCTGTATGGGAGAAAGAATTGATTCCAGCAGATTGTCTCTGACCTCATAGGCGTGCCTGTGTAACCCCTGTGAACCATCCCCAAATAAAATGAATAAACATAATTAAATAATTTAAAAAATAAAAGCAATATAAAGAAGGAAGGCTTTATTCTGGCTCCCAGTTTGACGGTACCATCCTCATGTCGGGAAAGGCAGCAAGAGTCGGCAGCAGCCGGTCGGTCACATTGCACCCTTGTCCAGAAGGATGGAAGGAAAGGAGAAAGTGAGCCGAGCCCTGGAATTTCTCTCTGTCTCCTCCCTGACACCAAACTTCTGCTTATTTTTGGTCATCTTGGTCTTCCTTGGTCACAAGTGTGATGGTTTTATTATGGGAGTCTTGTCTGGAGACCTGGTTTTGGAGATCTTAGCTAGAAAAACAAAACAAAATGCCATTCTCCACGGCAGAATGGGAACCAGAGGAAAATCTGTCAAGGGCAGACAAGCAGGAGGCTGCAAACATCTGTCCTCCCATTGCAGCTCAGACTGTGTGCTTTGTGCTTCTCTGTAGGAAAACATTCTTCTCTTTCGTTCCTTTGTCTATGCCTTTAGTCTTTCTGAGTTCCTATTTTTATTACTTTTAAAATTAAATTAGCATACAAAGTGATAGGTTTTATTATGACATTTATATCTATCTATCTATCTATCTATCTATCTATCTATCTATCTATCTAGTTTATAATGTTTTGTTGTTTTTTAAAGACTTACCTGTGCTTGAGTATGTATGTGTATACACGGTGTATGTGAAGGGATGCCTTAGCCCATGTGTGAAGGTCCTCACCTTCCACCTTGTTTAAGACAGGATCTTTCTGTTCTTTGCTATTACCTGGTACACTCTGAGCCAGGCTGTGAGCTACCGGAGGATTCATCTGTCCCCATTTCCCATCTCAGCACTGGAGTGTTGCGATTACACACATACACACACACACACACACACGCACGCACATACATGTACATTCCTGGGTCTGGGGTCACCTTTTACATGCATTCCAATGATCTAAACTAAGGTTGTCGGGCCTTGGGGACAAGTACTTCTACCAGCTGAACAGTCACACATAATGTGCTCTTATCCGCCATCTTTCTTGTCCTCCTCTTACTAGGCCCCTTATTATTATATTAAATAAATTTCATTACCCTTTCCTTTTTCCCAGTATCTTTTCTTCCTAAGATCTGTTCATACTTTTTCACGGTCCCTTTTTAATTTTATGGCAGACACACCTAAATCCTTCATATGAGAGAAAATGCAGGCTTTGTTTTTCTGAGCCTGGCTTATTCCACTTAATGCTAACAAATAATGGTCCATATCACAGGTGCTCCTGGTATCTGTGAACCCTATCTTGTGGCTCGTGGTGGGGGGACCCTCCCAGGATTCAGTGTCTGCTAGGGGGAGGGGTCTTTTCAGGCTACCTCCTGATTCAGCTACTCCCAAGGCGTACAGAACCGCACGGTTAGATCTTGAGTTCATAGGAACTGTTCCAGCGCTCGGTGCGCGTGGTGAGAAGTGTGATGAGCAAAGTCTGCTTTGCCAGTCAGCCAACCTTCTCTCTTTCACTGTCAGTCCCGTGCTGTGCACACACCTGGCAAGACCTACCTCTCTTTCTAAGTCTCCTTCCTTACCTACGGAGGTTCAGAGAAGTCTATCTTGTGAGTGAAAATCAAACATCTGCTTATTTCTAACCTGAATTACCTTCTCTGTACACGCTTGTGCAAGCTGGGTGTTGGGGTGCACGCCTGTAAAGCCAGCACTTAGGAGGCACAGGTAGGAAGATCAAGAGTCCATGGCCTGCCGTGGCGTCATTTCAAATTCATGGCCAGCCTGAACTACTGGAGACCCTATCTCAAAAACAACAGCAAAACCCAAATGAAACAAGCTCGTGCCTCAACTCCAAAGAGACAGCATGTAATTCACCATCCAAGTGTCTTGAGAAGTAAAGGAGAGGTGGCAAAGACAGACACTGGGAAACCAGGAACATACTGGGACATGTGCCCAGTGTGTCCGCAGGCTGGTCCTTTGTATTTTACAGCAGTATTGTTTTAACGGTTTCTCAAGACATAGTTTCTCTGTGTGGCCTTGTCTGTCCTGGATCTCGCTCTGTAGACCAGGCTGGCCTCAGACTCACAGAGATCCGCCTGCCTCTGCCTCCTGAGTGCTGGGATTAAAGGCGTGTGCCACCACACCGGCCCTCACAACAGCATTTTATTTCCCATTTGCTCGGCATTCCTCTGCCGGAGAGGACGGTCAGATCTGATCGCTGAACTCTGGCCCTGAACATCGGATCTGCAACCTTCAAGAACAGAGCCACCACTTTGAATCTGATCCCTTTCCAGTTTTTTAAAAGATTTGAGTGTGCTTATGTAGGTGCCCAGGGAAGCCAGAAGAGGGTATCAGATCCCTTGGGGTCACAGGCTTTTGTGAACTGCTTGATGTGAGCGCTGACCCAATGGTAAAATGTCACACACTCCTAACTGCTGAGCCATTTTCTGGCTTTCTTTTTATTTAAAAACTTAGGATCCTCCATGTCTATGATACATGCTAAGTTTCATAATCCTATCAGTAATTATAGTGCTATCTTTGGGGTCCCCAAAGAAGTGAAAAAGGACAGGGAGAAGAGGGAGAGCTCTTACTCTTACTCCAGCTCCCAGCTGGGCAGTGGAGCAGGGTAGAGAGAGAACAAAGCAGGGCTTTGCTGACAAGCACCGTCTGCCATAGTCAGAATTACTGATCTGGGTGTTGTGGAGGCCAGGGAGAAGAGCAAGGGCAGAGGCATAATGTACTCCGGTGTCCTGAAAGGGAAGCAAGGGATATGGGGCCAGGCAGGCACTGAGATGGGAAAGGACTGATGTTGGTGAGGGTGTTTTAATGAGAAAGCTCCTGGCAGGTGGTGGCTGGGGTCAGCCATCACAGTGGCTCTGTGTCCTTCCCACTCTGATTTCCTTTGCCTCCAACTCTAACACCAAGGATGTCCTTTCTTGTCCTAGATGTTTAAAAACTATCTCTATGCTTTCCCATGTCTGATTTTCACAGGGTCTCAGCAAATAATTTCCTTGTCCTCAGGATCCTGTTTGGACGCTAGAATCCAGCAACGGCTGGAGTTTTCAGCTCCGGTTCTGCTCTGTGTGGCTGCAGGAACATTCCACACAGCCATAGCTCTCCCTTCAGACTCTCAGTGCCTTGATGGAAGTGCCCTTTGCTCTTTGCTGGTTTCGGGGCCACGGTGTAAAGACATTCCAGTCAGCAGGATATAATTTTAAATGCAATTTTAAAAGCAACAAGGCTTGCAAATTGCTTTGACTTCTTATTTGTTCCCATAATGGGGACATTGTCAGCCCAAGTGCAGTGAAATTTACAATGGCATGTCATAGTGCCCACCAGGGAAGATTCCTATCTCTGAAAAGTTTTTGTTGCCAAATAGTTTTGTACTCTATTTCTTTCCTCCTCCTCTTCCTCCTCCTCCTTCTCTGTCTCTCTGTCTCTGTCTCTCTGTCTCTGTCTCTCTGTCTCTGTCTCTGTCTCTCTCTCTCTCTCTCACACACACACACACAAGATTTATTATATATATTGTGTTCTGCCTGCATAGAGGGCACCAGATCTCATTACAGATGGTTGTGAGCCCCCCACGTGGTTGCTGAGAATTGAACTCAGGACTCTGGAGAGCTGCCGAGGAGCTATCCCTTCAGCCCCTTTTCCCCTTTTCTTGAGATAAGGTCTTTTATAGTCCAGGCTGGCCCCAAGCTGAGGATGACCTTGAACTTCCCATCCTCCTGCCTCTGGAGGGAATTTGCGTTGCTGTGTAAAATTTTCCTCTGGAGTTGAAATATTCCATCCTTTCTTCAGGGAAGCTCTTTAAGCTGGGAGATAAACAACTCAAAATAACTTCAGGAAGTCCTTGAAACTGGCAAGATCCACTAGGCCCCTCTCCTGGAATGAAGCTATGAAGGCTCTTGAGAACAGACCAGTTTCCTGCGAGAAGCAGATACCATCTGAGCTTCCTGGAAGAGGGGTAAGATTGGTGTCCCTTGGAAAGAACATTCTCCATGCTGTTGAGCTTCCTTTCGCTGTGCCCTGTGCTCCAGGCTCCCAGTTTTTGTGAGCTGTCACCGTGCTGGGGTGGGTTTTGGTGATACAGCAGCCTTTGATTCATTTCTGCTGCTGTATGTAACCCCTCTCTCATATGCTCATTGGTACACCATGTTGGACTTGGTTTTATCCTTGCTCTGGTCTGTCCTGGGCTCCCTTCCTATAAGTAGATATGGGCCTTCCTGGGAAGTTTTGTCACCCAGTAGCCACTGCTCCCTGTTTATCAGAACTCGGGGCTTCTTGCATGTAAATCAAACACTTTAAGGCCAGCTGAGCTACAAACCTAGCCTCACCTCCATTTCATTAATCTTTTTTTTTCTTTTCCAAGACACGGTCTCACTATGTAGCCCAGGCTGGCCTTAAATTCAATACCTTCCCACCTCAGCTTCTTAAATTCTAGTATTAGAGACATGTACCACCAAGCCCAGCTGTTTATTTGTTTTTACTTTTGTTTCTTCTTGACAGAGTCATACTTTGTAGCTGAGCCTCTCTGGGACTCACCCTGTAGCCAAGGATGATCTTAGACTTGTGAGGCTCTTTTCTCCACCTCCTGAGTGCTGGGGTTACAGTCAGAGACCACCATCATCAGATTGAAACATAGTTTAAAAAGCCCCTTTCTTAATTCTTAGCTCCTCAGAGACACACCATGGATACAAGGCTGCTGACTGAATGATTATGGTTAGATGTGTTTTGGGGCCAGGCAGTGTTGGCACACACCTTTAATCCCAAGGCAGAGGCAGGTAGATCTCTGTGAGTTTAAGGTCAGCCATGTCTACAGAGCGAGTTCCAGGACAGGCTTCAAAACTACGCTGAGAAATCCTGTCTCGAAATAGCAAAAAACAAAAAACAAAAGGCTAAGTCTGTGGAAGAACAAGGGGTGGGGGATGAGCTGGGGAAATGGTGCCCTATTGGTGTTTAGAAAACAGAACAGCAACCGCCCTTCTGAAACGTGGAGAAATCTTTCTTTCAGCTTTCCTTGGAGAGGTCCTGTTTTTCACTGGGCCTTCCAGCTCCTCATTCCCCCAATTCTTCTACCTGCTTGAATCCCACCCTTCCCCGAGCCAAACCCCTCCATCTGGTGTCATCTTGTGATGCCTGTTTAATATGCAGACAAAAACCTCCAGCATTCCTGCAGGGTGCTCCTTTCCTATAAAAAGGCACGGAACTAAGCTAACCATCTCCTGGGCAAAGAGGGCACAGAGATCCATCAAACCCGACAAAGCAGAGTGGCTGATTAAAACATCTCAGTTCTTTGAGTATCAAACACTCCGCGAGATCCTTTATTACACTGGAGTGGGCGGACAGGGAGGGCCGGGAGGTATAAGGCTGGGAGGGAAGCCGGAATATAACCGGAAGATAAATAGACAGGATTTTCCCAGCCTGCAGGCACCTAAGGACACTCCCGCGTGGCCAGGCAGTGAGTCAGCACCCGTCATCACACTGCTCAGTTTGGGGTAATTGTGGGTAACAGTCACAGAATCGAAGCTTTTCTAATTTAATTTTACCTTTTTATCAACAGAAGAGACTACTCTGGAGAAGGTTCTACAAGAAAGGAACAAGGTGGGGGGGGTCGGAGGCAGGGCAGCAGGATGTGACCATTAGGAAGCAGGAGGCTCCTGCGGGATGGGGTGCTCTGGGCAGGAGGGACCTACCCCTGTGTCTGCCTCCTTCCCAAACCAGGGCACTACATCCCCGTAAGCACCTTGTCTCCTGTTGGTAGCTGTCTTTTTATATGGTATCAGGCACACTGGCATCTTCGTAGAAACCAAGCAGCTAAAGCTTAGATCCTAGTATGAATTCTGACCTGTGACTATACGGCAGTGTGGCTTTGGGCAGACTGCTTACCTTCCTGAGCCTTGCTTACTCACCAGGGCTGTGCACCAGGACTGTGCACCGGGGCTGTGCACTGGGGCTATCACACCCACCTCTGTGTTGAGCGAGGAGGAGGCTGAGCATTGCTGTCAGACATCCCTGGGCTTTGTCACGCCTTTCTCTTTCTGTTCCCAGATTTCTCCCTGAGCACTTTTTTTTTTCTTTTTGGAATAAGTCTGAAGTTATTTATTTTATTTTTTTGTGTGTATGATCACAAAAAGAAGCTTTTCTGAGATGGGTGTGGTGGTGCATGACCCTTGGATGGTCGAGGGAAGAGGAGGAGGAGCAGAAATTCAGAGTCATCCTTGGCTACATAGCAAGTTACGGGCTAGCCTGGTCTACCTGACACCCCAGACTCAGGCAACAAGAGGAGCAAAACGTTTACCGCACAATTGTGTTTAGGATTAAGCGTAGATCACACTGGCCAGTAACGGTCACTCTCCAGAGGGTTTGGCCAGAACTGTTCCTTCTGTTTCCATAGCTTCCCTCTCCCATCTAAGCCTTTCAAGCCATTTTTTTTTCTCAGAGGCCTTCTTCAGGCAGTTTGGAAACCACCCACGACTCCCAAATAGTAGAAATAAGCAACAAGATGCTACTGTTTGTGTGGGGGGTGGGGGGGTGTGCAGCTCATGGACACCCTGACTCAGTTCTGGGATCCTGCATCCTAGATACCCCAGCTGGCTGCTTGTTATCACAGGTGTAGAAAAGGGGTTGTTTGGAGGTGGGAATTGCTCCAAAGTCTAGACCCACACAACACAAAACAGCCTTGTAAGGCAAGTTATCAAGTGACAAGTTCAGCCCTTGCTTCTAAACCCAGATCCCTGATCACCTAGCCCTCACCCTGTTAGTCCAGCAGCTGCTCCACAAACACGTGTGTGGTCGCTGGGTGAAACCTGGTAGCCTCAGGAGCAACTTCTGCGCAGAACTTACCTGGGAGTGTTGGTTTGTGTTACGGGGTTGGTGATGCATTTCTGGGAACTCTCAGAAGGACCAGGCGCAGACACAGGCATTTTCCAGGAAAGTGAGTTTCAGGGATGGGCCTAGTTTTTTATGTTTTTCCTGTGCTGGTCTAGACTTTGTTGATCCACATTTCAGGAGCAGTTTAGAGAATTTTGGGGAGCCCGTCTCACTCAGGATGCTCTGGTGGTCTGAACACCCTTGCAGGATGAGACACCAGTGGAAAGGGGCAGGAAGGTCACAGAAACTCACAGGGCTTACAGACCCAGGGAAGATCCCCTAGGTCCCCCAAGCATCTCCTGTCCCAAGAACCATCTCCGTGAGAAGAGCGAAGGCTTCCTAAGCCATTGTCAAGCGGGGAGTAGCAGAACTCTCTAGGACTTCCTCTGCAGCCTCAAATGACATGGCATCTCTGCACTCATCCCTGCCCATTCTTCAGATGCAAGACGTGGTCCAGAACAACCTTTTCCAAGTGCCCATTGGCCCTTACAGTGAAGGGTGCAGGGGCCCAATTCCCAGAAGTGCACATCCTAACTCAGTTGTCTTCTTTTGGAGGAGCTTGTGGGGTGCACTGCTGAATCACATTCCACACTGCTTTTCATGAATGCATCTGCTTACCAGTGTGGGGTCAGGTACTAGGTACTAGGATTTTAAAACTTGCTAATTTGGCAAAAACAAATCTGTGCTTCTTGTTAAATTTATATTTATATCTATTTAATAAAACAACAGGATACACTTTCAATATCATCTGACAAACATTTCTTTCTCTACAGTTCATCCTTTTTCTTCTTTGTGGTCTTTGTGCCAAAAAGCCAGGACAAGAAGCAAAGGTAAGCCTCTGTCAGGGAGGTAGTGTTAATCAAAGATGTTGCTTGTTTTGTGTTTTGAAGTCAACTTAAAATTTTTTAGCAAAAGCTGGGCAGTGGTGGCTCACACCTTTAATCCCAGCACTTGGGAGGCAGAGGCAGATGGATCTCTGTGAGTTCGAGGCTATCCTGGTCTACAGATGAGATTCAGGACAACTAGGGCTGTGACACAGAGAAATCCTGTCTCAAAAAACAAACAAAAACAAACAAACAAAATACCTAACAGAAAGACAACAGTCTCAAGGGTCAGACTTTCCAAAGAGAGCTTATACTTAAAACCCCAAGGCTGGGGCTTTTGCATATCAAAAATCAAAGCTCGGAGAAATTGAATCACCACTAATGAATCACTGCAGAAAGGGGAAATAGAAGATGTGACAGAAGTTTCTACCCCACAGGAAGGAGAGCAGATTCTGAGATTGGAAATGGGAAAGAGGAGGCAGGTCAGGGATGCATGTAACAGCTGTGTTTTCCTGTCTGTCCATCAAAATCAACATCCCAGGGGCGAGGGAAGAGAGACACACCCAAGAAGCCCAGGCTGGTAGCCCTCTTCCCCCGGGGTCTTCAACTCTTTCAGAGATGTTTGGGTCACATTGTGTCTGCTGTGCCCAGTGCCGTAAGAAGCATGGTAGAGCTGACGCAACACCGCTGGTTAGTAATGTACAGGGTTGCGTGCGATATTGCATGAGATATGGAGAAATATCTGGATGCTACTGGAGACCCCACCACCTGCAGGGTGCTGGCTGGTGAGCTCACCAGGATATGACCACGGCAGCTGCAAGATAGTGTTCAGATGGCTTTCCCACGCCAGCCGTGAGGACCTGTGGCCTCAGTGAGAGCCTGACACTGCTACCCACGGCCAAGACACTCTTCCCTGCGTCAGGCTGCCATCTTGGGATGAAGAAGAGTAACGACCAGGTCAACATTTTGTTGACTGCCATGGAAACGGAGCTCATGAGGCGTTTGAACCTACCAACAGCCACGTTGGTTCATCTGAGAAAGCTTGACCCTCATGGGTACCCATGATCGCTGTAATAACTTACAACATAACATGATTTAATTTTAGGAAATGTAGGGTGGAGGGAATACCATGAAGGAGAGCGTAAAATGATCGTGTGTGACATCTGGCCAGCCATAACTACTATTAATATTCTTGTTAACTTGGTGTAGTGGCCCACGCCTTTAATCCCAGCATGACAGACGCAGAGGCAAGCAGATCTCTGTGAGTTTGAGGCCATCCTGATCTACATAGAGAGTTCCAGGACAGCCAGGGCTATACAAACAAAAATTCTTGTTTTATTTCCCTCTAGTCTTTTTTTACTATTTCTTCTCTCTTCCTTTCTGATGTTATAATTTTACATCATAGATCTTGTTTGATGACAAGATTATTTAATATTTAAAGCACTTTGTGGAGAGGATTAGCCACCCACCACTTCATGTTACTTCATCTTTTAATAACCAACAATTGTAAATACAACAGTACTCACGGCCAATAAATGGAAAATATAAGAAGCTGGCAGATCTCCTTCGCTTGTTTACACACTGAATGTGATCATTAGACCTCCCTAAACAATTACTAATCTCTAATACATTTTCCTGTGCTCCCTAAATATCTCATGTTCCTTAAATGTCTGAGAATCCCGACGCTATAATAGTGGTTTCCAAACTGAGCAGTCCCTAGGCAGAAACACCGGCAAATGTCCCCAGAGTAGGTCCAGGTCTCCATCCTCTTGTTCTTAGTCAGGACTTCATTTCTCTCTGAGGCTGAGCCAGAGGACTTTGCTGACTGTGGCTACTGAGGTGAGCAATGACCCAGGAACTGTTTGGATGAGCGTTTGCTGTTCAGTTATGATCTGATGGTGTTTTTAAAGTCCTTGTCTTTTGCCCCAAGTGACACTTGTTCTGGATACTCTTCACTTTGTGTGCAGTTGGCTAGATTCACACTTTGCTAGTCGAAGGAGACACTGCTCTGATTTAGGGAGAGGGAAAATCTCTTTCCTTGTCTTTTCTCCTTTTTCTACCCACCCCCCACATACACACACTGCCCTTTTCTATGTCTCTGTTACTTTTTTTTTTTCTTTGAGACAAGGTCGCAGCTGGCCTTGCACTCCTGTGTTAACTGAAACTGGCTTTGAACTCCTGATTCTCCAGTATCTACCACCCAGGGACTGGGATAACAGATCTGCACCACACACCTAAATTTTCCTTTCTGTAGTTCATGCTGGGAAGGGAACTCAGGGCCTCGGACACATTAGGCAACTTCCACCATCCCTGACACACATCCTCAGCCCTGCAGTTTTCTGATGACTGTTTTGACCTGTCATGCTGACACATTTCTCTTTAAAGCATTTCATGGGCATTCTGTGAGTCATTTTCCTCGGGGCTATTATTTATGAATTTTAGTAGCAGAACCAGATATTGTGTGTTAAGAAGCATCATATCACACTTCCAAGGAGGGGGAAATGGGCCGGAGTTGGGAAGTCGAAAGATCAGTGTGATGTGCCCAAAGGACCGTGACTTTTGTGAATTTCCTCACCCCTCACCTGGCGCCAGCTTTCCCCAGCATGTTCCATCTGTTACATTTGGCCTTTGTCAGGAGGGCTTCCAGTCTTCCCTCTGCCAACTGTTTGTTTGTTTGTTTGTTTGTTTGTTTGTTTTAAATCCAAGGATCATACAGCTCCCATACACCCTGCTCTCTGTCATACTCTATGGCCTCAACTCCCGTGTGGTCCCAGGAGTCCTCTTGTGAGCTGATGGATGTTTGTTGTTTCTGTACTCTATGCTGACAAGGAAGGATGTCCCTGTCTAAGAAGGACCATAAAGCTCTCTCTCTAGTTTGCTATGGGCTGTAGAGGAGGCCTTGCAGGAATTTACTGGAACCTCTGTACATCACAAGGAATTTAGTGTGAAACTGCTGTAATCTAGGAAATACAAATGCAATGCCATCATTTTATTTTATTTTATTTTATTTTTTGGTTTTTCGAGACAGGGTTTCTCTGTGGCTTTGGAGCCTGTCCTGGAACTAGCTCTGTAGACCAGGCTGGTCTCGAACTCACAGAGATCCGCCTGCCTCTGCCTCCCGAGTGCTGGGATTAAAGGCGTGTGCCATCATTTTAATAGCTGTCTGATACCGGAAAGGACGCCCTAAGAACTACTTCACTATCGAGTGTGTGGGGTTTTGTCTACTTTATTTTCTATCAGTGACCTCAGCACCCACTCTTTCTCTCCTGTAGATAGATTATCCAAAGACACTCCTCTCCAAATCAGCAGAAACTCCAGAGTTAAACTGTGCTATAGATAAAATGGATTTTTAGAGAATATTCTGACCACAACTGCCTAATAGCCAGTTTCTCTAAGCAGCGCACATGATCTTTCTGTAAAATAGAGCACATTCTAATAAAGCAAGTCTTAAAACTATTGAAATAGTTCCCTATGCCTTCTAGAACACTTCTAACTTGTTCTTTGCCAGGTCACACATGTTTATAATGTGTTTTGATCGTGTTTGCCCCCCATCCCCTCTCTCATTTCCCCCTACTGCTGGTCCCCGTCTCCTTACGCATCTGCCTCCTATTTCATGCCAATTTTTGTTTTTTAGTTTGTTTTATTTTATCAGATCATAATGGAATAAAAAATACAAGTCAACAATGAGAAAACTACAGAAACTATATAAGTACATGTTGCTTGAACACAATGAAGGAGGAGATTTGAGAATGCCTATACTTGAAAGAAAATGAAGACACAGCCTATTGGAACCTTGGGATCCACCAAAAGCAGTTCTAAGAGGGAAGATTATAACTATGAGCACATATTAAAGAATCTCAAAATACTCTAATAAATAGCTTAGTGATGCATCTCATGGCCTTAGACAAAACACCAAATAAGTGGATAGAAAGAAGTAATAAAGATAAAAGCATGAATGAAGAATATGGAGACTTAAAGAACAATACCCAAAGTCAGTCAACAAAGAGTTGGTTCTTTGAAAAGATCAACAAGAGTGAAAAGTCCGGGGGCTGGAGAGATGGCTCAGAGGTTAAGAGCATTGCCTGCTCTTCCAAAGGTCCTGAGTTCAATTCCCAGCAACCACATGGTGGCTCACAACCATCTGTAATGGGGTCTGGTGCCTTCTCTGGCCTGCAGGCATACACACAGACAGAATATTGTATACATAATAAATAAATAAATATTTTTTAAAAAAAGAGTGAAAAGTCCTTACTCAAACTGACCAAAAAAAGAATTCCTAAAGAAATAAAATTATAGATGAAAAGGGGGACATTAAAACAGATATCACTGAAATTTGAAGGATCATTAGGAAATACTTTGAAAATATATATGTCAAAACACTAGAAAACATGAATGAAATGGATAAATTCCTAGGTATGTGCGGAGGGTTTTGCATGCTCTGTTACAGGCGGTCCAGTTCTTAAGGGTCTCCTGCTGGGAAGTGACCAGAGAACCCTCCTTGCAGGCCTGTCTTCTTGAATATCTGGGGCCTCACTAGAGACTTGCACAGGGGCTCTTGCACCTATGTCATTGGGTCGCCAGGGCAACCACTCTGCCTGTGGGTCATGAGCCTGGGCAGGAGTGGGTGCTTGAGTTCCAGTGAGGGATTGAATGTAGCTGTGATGTTCAGCTTGCTGCCCTGAGCGGCAGTGGCAGTCAAGCTTCGGAGTAGCAAGCCGTGAAAAGGCAGGTGAGCATAGTGTCAACAGCACAGACGGCTGGTGTCCCCTCTACCCCTGGAACTGGAGAACCGCACACAGCATAAGGCCCACACTTTGGCTGGCTCTTCCAAGCAGTGTCATGAACCAAGCAAGAGAGCCATTTGCTCCAGAGTAGATTTGGGGTGAGAGCAGCCTGACCCTCTTGGAAGGGCGCCACCTGGTGGTAGAACCTGGTAGATTTTGCGGGTTGTCCCCTCTCAGTGGGCGTGGAAGTTAGTTACTTCTGCTTCTGAGGTTCCAGCAAAGCCACTACCAAGAGCGTGACATTTCCTATCTTTCCTAAGGCTGGGCTGCCAAATGTCAGAGTTCCACCGCTGCTTTCTGGGGTTCTCTAGTCTTAATTAAATTGCTAAAGGTCTCTAAGCTTTTATTTCTACGCCCTTGTACGAGGAATAAATGAGTTTCTGCATGGTGTGAGTTTGGGGTCCTGAAAGAAGATTCTCGGAAATTCAGATGAAAGAATGGATCCCAGGGGAAACCCTCTTAGGAAGAGAGGTGGGAGATGGGAGCAGGGGAGAGAACACAGGGAGGGTAACTCAGCAACGGTGTTGTCCCAGGCCTTGGGTGCTCAGTCCCTTTTACAGCCACCTTAAGACTGGGTGTTCATCAAACCCAACAGGGTTACTGGGAAACAAAACTCAGTCCTCTAGAAAGCCATCTCTCTAGCCCTTCTACTTAGCTTTTAAAGATAGTCTCACAATTTGGTGACATTAATTACTTTAACGATGCCACAAAACCATCACCACTCTGTTCTCCAGAGCCTTCCCATTCCACAGGCAGAAGCTCTACACTTCTTGGTAGCAGGTCACCTTACAGCATGGTCGTGAACTTCACCCGGAGTCCACGTTCCTGAAAGAGTACGGAGAAGTGTAGGCACCAGCCCAAGATGGATGGAACCCTCCTTTTGTGGGGCAGACTGAAGGAGTGCTTTGCCCTTGACTCACGAATGGCAAGGCAGGTGCAGAGCAGGTGTTCCGGTGCCCGTCTCATCTCATTACCAGGATGCTGGTGGCTTTGGCAAACTCCCCAAAACTGTGGCGCTCCGTTTATCAGGCCACTATTGGAGAGCCAGGTTTCTACTGGAGGCAAATGACCGGGCCTTCTGACGTCACTGGGGACAGCTGGTATAGCAGGGTCAGCTGAATCTCAGTAGGACAAGAGCAAGCTCACCACCTGAGGCTGACAATCGGATGGATGGGGGATGACGCGTCAACAGAGTACCGTGGAGCATTGCTTCTCATGCTCCCAGCCAGTCCTGATGGGAACAGCACGCAAGAGTCACATGAGGCCACGGGGAGTGCTGTGAGCACCCTGTCCATCTAGGTGCCTGTCATCGAGGCTGCCAGCTGCCCTCAGGTGCCCCCTTCTCTGGGGAGGACCCTGCAGTGGCGAAGGTGTGATCACAGAGAATACAAAAGGCCAACCTTTTGTATTTGCAATGCAATGTGCCACGATCCATGCTCAGGCTGGATCCACAGTAGCTGAGAGGCAGCTCCGACTCACACGGCTGCAGGGTCCTGTTTCCTTCACCCCCCTTCTGCTGACTGAAGCTAAGCAAGGGTCCATTACAGATGACTTTTGGATTGTGGTGAATACCTTGGACCCATCATGGTAATATTTGGTAATCCGCAAGTCTGGCCTGAACCCACCCCCACTGTAGGAGAGCTTCTGAGTGTCTTGCCTGTAGCCTCCACTCCAACAGCTGGGTCTCAGGACTACAGCTTTTACCCAGCCGGAAGGAGCAGAGGCAGGACTTTGGATGCAATGTCCCTCTTGTGTATTGTGTCTTAGAATTCATTTTCATACCCATGGCAATCAGATAAACTCAGACAATACAAGCTTTTCTGTGGTTATTGCTTAAGGAGATGAATCACACCATTCATTCTCTAGAGTTGTGTTCTGTTCCTTATCGGCCTCATGTAGCATGAATAATAAAACCTAGAGACAGATACTGGGGTTCAACCTGAAGATCAGAAAAGCAAAGCAGTCAGCCATTGGCTCTTACCTCAGACTGAAATGGCGATCCTGCCTCCTTGAAGCCTCAGACTGAGACTGTGTCTGAGAGCTGTCTCCTCCCTTTTTATATTCCTCTCTAGGGCTGGGATTAAAGGCGTGCACCACCACTGCCTGGCTTCCTTGGCTAACTAGTGTGGCTACTGGGTTTAAAGGTGTGTGCCACCATTGTCTGGTCTATATGGCTGACCAGCATGGATGTTTTACTCTCTGATCTTCAAGCAAGCTTTTTTTTTTTTTATTAAAATACAAATGATATATCACTATAGCCTCATCTGAAAGCTCACAGAGCAAGTGTCTGGCAGGAGGAGGGGGAGCCACTCGACTTGATGTGACTGGCAATGAAACATGAAGGGTGTGAAAGATGTTCATTCTCTCCCCTCCATTTCCTCTGGGTCTTCAGCTTTCCATAGGTTTCAGCGCTTAGTGAGGCTGATGCCCGACCTTCACGGCAGATGCAAAACATTTAAAAGTGTGTTTGATCATGCATGCTTGTAATTTCAGCTCTGATGGAGCAGTTCTAGGTTAGCCTGGGCGCTAGAGCGAATTCCAGGCCAGCCTGAGTTACTTGAGAGAATGTCTGGGCTGAATGTAAAATGCCTGGCCCCACTCACTTACCTGGGTTTGTTTGAATGCTTAGACCCCAGTCAGAGGTGCTGTTTGGTGGGAGTTATGGTGCCTTTAGGAGGTGGGACCTGACAGATAGAAGTAGGCCCTGGAATTATGAAAATATAGCCCAGTTATGGCTCCCTTCCATATCTGCATCCTGCCTGATACAGCATGAGCAGCCACCACAGAACTGGTGGCCATGACTTTCCCTACCACTAATGGATTGAAATTCCCTGAAGTTGTGAGATAAAATAAATATGATTGTAAGTCACTTCTGCCAGGTATTTTCCTCAGAGCGGTAAGGGAAATAACTAATGGAGGCCTTGATTTTAAAAAAAATCTTTTTTTTTTTTTTTTTTTTTTGAAACAGGGTTTCTCTGTGTAGCCCTGGTAGCCCTGGAACTTGCTATGTAGAGCAGGTTGCCATCAAACTCGGATCCACCTGCTTCTCCCTCCCAAGTTCTGGGATTAAAGGTGTGTGCCATCACTGCCTGGCCAGAATATATCTTTATGCAGCACTCATCACAAAAATTCCTCTGCTACCTTCGCACACAAAAAGCTACTTTCCACAGACGGAAGTCTGCCCCCCCAGACAGAAGGCTGCCCCCACAGGCAGAAGGCTGCCCCCATAGACAGAAGGCTGACCCCCCAGATGGAAGGTTGCCCCCCACAGATGAAAGGCTCTGCTCCAGAGACAGAAGGCTGCCCCCCACAGACGGAAGGCTACCCCCACAGACAGAAGGCTGCTCCCACAGACGGAAGGCTGCCCCCACAGACAGAAGGCTACCTCCCCACAGACAGAAGGCTACCCCACACAGACGGAAGGAAGGCTGCCCTCCACAGACAGAAGGCTGCCCTCCACAGACAGAAGGCTGCCCCCCACAGACGGAAGGCTACCCCCACAGACAGAAGGCTGCTCCCACAGACAGAAGGCTGCCCTCCACAGACAGAAGGCTGCCCTCCACAGACAGAAGGCTGCCCCCCCCCCAGACAGAAGGCTACCTTCCACAGACGGAAGTCTACCCTCCACAGACTGAAGGAAGGCTGCCCTCCACAGACAGAAGGCTGCCCCCCACAGACAGAAGGCTACCTTCCACAGATGGAAGGCTACCCCCACAGACGGAAGGCTACCTCCCCACAGACGGAAGGCTACCCCCCACAGATGAAAGGAAGGCTGCCCCCCACAGACGGAAGGCTACCTTCCACAGACGGAAGGCTGTCCCCCACAGACGAAAGGCTGTCCCCCACAGATGGAAGGCTGCCCCCCACAGATGGAAGGCTGCCCCCCACAGACGGAAGACTGTTCTCCGTAGACTGAAGGAAATGCCAGAACTACTGACGGGAGAAGCGGGCACCCCTCAGGAAAGACCCATCTGAAGACCAGAGCCCTAGAGAGAACAGAGTGGAGGCAGCAGAGGATCCAGCAGTGAGAGTCAGGACAGGACAGAATAGGCTCCACTAGGCATCCATGCAGAGTCTAGCTAAAGTTTACTAGTTCTGTAGACCTGGAGGGGTCTGGGCTGTTAGCATCTGTCACCACCTCCGTTTTCTTGTCCCTGTACCCCTCAGAATCTCAAAACAGACCCCCCCACCTCAGGTTGCTTCTTGTCAAGTGTTGGTCACAGCCACGAGAGAAGTAACCAAGAATGCCTGATTACGACATGGGTAGATGAGGCCTGCGTGTCATAAGCCAAGTGCTAGCTGAGGCTGGATTTTAGAAGCAGGCTGAAGACAGAGCTCACATGCAGGAGGCTTCTCAGGGAGGCCCTTGAGAAGGGCCTGTGGAAGGGAAGGAGTGGAAGTTGTTTCTAGGTAGTCTCCATGGAAATGCTGTGGGGGCAGTCAGTCTCGAGGATCCGTGACCAAGAGAGCCTGGGGCTGGTCACTCATTGGAGGGGTTCCCGAAGTAGGCAGAGTAGCATGGAGCCTGATAGCTGTCTTCATCTGGAGAGACCAGTGCTGCCAACTGGGGCCTGCATGGCTCTGCTGGTAAATAAAGAGAACTATGTAGTGGCCTCTGGACACAGCAGTGGTTTATCCTGGGGACCTAACTATATTGCTGGCCACCCAAGCTGCCCCCAGGAGACTGGAAAGCTTCGTGTGCATATGTCCATAGGCCACAGTGTGCTGTTACCTCCTTTCCTGTCTGGGAGCTACAGAAACATCCCACTGGAAGGAGAACCCATGCTAAATTTGTCAAGACCTGACGCCTCTACTCGGTGGGTGATTCTACTCAAAACACAGAGGGGCTTGCAGGCTCTGTCCTCTTTGTCTAGAACTGCCTTGTCCATCAATTCTCTCTCTCTCTCTCTCTCTCTCTCTCTCTCTCTCTCTTCCACTAACAGTTCTCCATTCTTTCTCATTTTAGATTTATATTTGATAGTGAATGAGTATTTGGGCTGCATAGATGTCAACACACGATGGGCATGCCTGGTGCCTGCAGTCAGAACCCCTGGAACTGGAGTTTGAGGGTTGTGAGCTGTCATACGGGTACTGGGTACTGAGCCTGGGTCCTTTCACTGGTGAGCCGTTTCTCTAACCCCAGATGTTAATTTTTAGGCGTGTGTGTTTGTGTGTGTGTGTGTGCTGGTCTGGTTAAGAACTTGGCCTGGGCTATAGGCTGCCCATGGGTCCCTGGCCACCGATTTGTCACTTCTGTCACTGTCCTGTGGCTGGCACGCAGGCTTCCTTGCTCCCCTGGGAACACACGGAGCGCACTCTTGCTTCGAGACGCCTATCCCAAGTTGTTTGCTCTGTGTTCCTGAAATCTGTCTTGGTTGCCTCCTTGCTTCCTTTCCGTCTCTGCCCCATGGAATTATAAGTCCTACGATGTTAGAACTGATAGAGAGGAGTAGTCATTGCTGTTCTCTGCTAGTTACCAGATCCTGGGAAGGAGGGAAGTTCCCAACCTACCTGGCTGTGTGATATTTAAAGATTCTCAGGAGACAGGAGGATCCCCCTCTACCCTCAGGGCCTGGCTTCTGCTAGAGACATTCCTGTACCTCAGGGAGTCAGAGGGGCAGCTGAAGCCATGAGGCTATGACGAGCCTCTCTGATTTCTAAGAAGAAAGCATCTTACTCAATTGATAGAGATCTCAAGAGGGCAGAGATGTCATGCAAATGAAGATTCCCTTCTGCAAGCACACAGCACATCACAGATTTGATGTACACTTGGAATTTTAGGGCTTCAATTTACTGGATTCCTGCTTCTGAGGCCTTAAGTGGGCCCGTATCCAGGTGATGCTGGTATTGTTGGCCCAGGTACCACATGTTGAGAGCTATATATAGCTCCTGAACAAATTCAGTACCTCAAAAGCAGCGATGAAATGGAATAAGAGAAAGCATTTTTTTTTTGCTTGTTTGTTTTGTTTTGCACAGGGTCTCATCATGTAACCCAGGTTAGCCTTCAACTGTGTCAGCCTCCCAAGTGATGGGATTACAGGTGTGAGATAGCCCATCTGTCTTAAAAACTTCTTAAATTTACTTTTATATCAAGCTGCTTAAGGACTTTGGCTCTGCTGAAAATGCAAAGAATCTGAAACTACCACAGAAACGAGGAGAGAAGAAACAAACCCTTGTGTGACAACTGGTCAACCCCAGAGAGTTTAACACGAGTCTCTAAACATCTCAGGAGCTGATACTAGCATGCCATCTGCTTAAGTTAAGCTATCAAAATGCAATCTGCACATCTTACAGCCGGCCATTTCCAAGGCTAGGAAGATGGTTTAGTGGAGGGCCTGGTACTCAGGCACCTCAGTTCAGAGCCCCAGCGTCCGTATGAAAAGCTGGACTTAGTGTTGCATACATGCAGTCTCAGTACTGGGGAAGATGGAGACAGGAGGATCCCAGGGATTTGCTAGCCAGTCAGTCTAGATCAGTCTGCCAGTTTCCTGTTCAGTGAGAGACCAGCATTAAAAAAATAAGTGGAGAGTGACTGGAAAAGACATTTGGCATTGACTTCCCCACACAATGCGCGCGCGCGCGCGCGCGCACACACACACACACACACACACACACTGCGTATACACCACACCCACTGAGGAGGTTCTGTGAAAGAGACTTGGCTCACAGAACTCCTGATTTTCCTGGAGCACCAAGTAAAAACAAACTATGCTAAGCGCCGTGAGCCTCTGCGACCTAGGAAGGGTGTGTGTCCGTTTCGGGGGTCCAGAGAGCGGAGAGGAAATTCCCATTGGAACCATTCTGAAAGTGATTTCACCTGTCCCAGGCAGGGAGACAGATGGCGCCTCTTCTTTCTGGGAATTTCTTCGTGTTTCGTTTGCACCTTGGGGCCCTTTACAAAAAGCGAATAAAGGAAGCATACACATTTCTGGAGGAAAATGTCTGTATTAAAAGCCAGAAAATCACATTAATACAAGAAGAAACGCCCACCAGGCCATGTCACTGAATAGATCGACTTGGAAAAGATTCATAAAGTTCCTTTTTTAAAGCAATAACAATAAATCCGTGTCAAATCCTTCCCTCGCCCTCCCCCCACCCTTTTTTAAAATAAATAAGAAAACAAACCAAGAAGCTTCAAGTACAACTATGTTCAGATACAAAGAGCTCCTGTTACTACAGCGATAGCAGTTGAATCTTTTTGTTTTGTATTTTTTTTTACTAAAACTTTCATTTAAAACAGTTATTAAATATATAAAACAAACACACAGGTTCAGGTCACTTTCTGCCATGAATAAAGGGTACGTGGGTGCTGGGAGGGGGTAACGCAGGGGAAAGAGCCCATTTTCCTTGTGTCCTCGAGCCACGCTTGGCTCCCACCCTTCAGTCTGACAGCTTGCCCCTGCTTTTCCGAACCAGAAGCGCAGCACAAACCTCGTTTTACCACCTCGGTTGGGGCCTCTCCGCGGTCCCCTCCCAGGAAAAGGACGGACATTAAGGACAGCATGAAGCGCACCTGCCACGTCTCCCGCGTGGAAGGCGCGTGTGAGCGCGGACACAGCGCGGACGCAGGGCAGCGGGGGTCACTTGGGGGCTACCCCCGAGGTGACGGCCGCGGCGGCGGCGGCTGCAGCAGCAGCGGCGGCGGCGGCAGCGGTGGTGGTCCCTGCCGGTACGGCGGCGGGAGCGGCCGCGGGGGCGCCGGCGGTGGTCCGGCGCTGCTCCATGCCGTTGGGCAGGAAGCCGGCAATGATGGGCACCGGCCAGATGAGGGCGGCCACGCTCCACACCACGATGACCAGGGTCATGAAGCAGGCCACCAGCGTCGACTCGATGGGCTTGCGGTTCAGCCGCCAGCCTGGTTCGCCCTGCAGCTCCTCCAGGCTGAAGTCCAGGCAGCAGAAGTGACGAGGCTCACCCTGCAGCCACAGCGGCCCGGGTTCAGCCGCGGGGTAGGCAGGCAGCGCTGTGGGAGCCCCGGCTGGGGCCCGCAGGCGGCCACGCACCCAGCCGCAGCCCACGCACAAGCGCAGGTCCTGCTGCGCGCCGCCGGCCGCCAGCCCCAGATGCTCGATGAGCAGCGGTGGCCCGACACGGTGGAAGGCGGCGGCGAAGAAGGCGCGGCCGTGCGCGTTGGTAGAGAAGAGCAGCAGGTCGCACTGCAAGCCCCGCGGGCGGCCCCAGCGCACGAGCAGCGAGCTCAGCATCTGCCGTTGCACGCTGATGTTGCAGGGCGCCGCCGGAGCCTCCTCTGGGCCCGCGCGCTCGGGGGGCGCGGGTGCCGCCGAGGCCAGCAGGCGCGGGGCGGCAGGCTCGCCGGTGAAGGATGCGTTGGTCGAGGCGTTCGGGGGCGTCCCGGAAAGGCCGGGCGCACCCGTGGCCCCGCCGTGCGCCGGCGGCAGCGGGCAGGCGGCGGCCAGCAGCGCGGCGAGCAGGGGCAGCATGGCCTGTGGCGGGCGCCTACGCGCGCGGGGCGGGCGGCGGCTGCATGGCGCGCGGGCGACTGTCCGGCGAGGGAACCGCGGGGCCTGGAGGGCCGAGGCGGGTCGCTGCCAGCGTGCTGGGGGCGACACCGACTCACGGGCCACGGGGGCCTCCGCAGACTCGGCCCGTCGAGGTTCCGCCGCCCCCCGGGGCAGGAGCAGTTGGACGGCTGGGTGGCTCTGCGGGACCGTGGCGAACCGGGAGAGGATTCCCCTGCTCGGCTCCGCCTTCCGCGCTCCCCGCCCCCGGCTCGCCGGGTGCCGAGACTTGGGGAGGGCGGGGCTCCACGCGCAGGGGCGGGAACTGGAGACCTGCGGAACGAAGCGGGGCGTGGGGGCGGAGCGAGGGGAGCCCCGGGGGCGGGAAGCAGAGAAGGCGCCCGGGAGCCCAAGACAGTCGCTTTGTCATGCCGAGGAGAGCCTATGAGGACTCCCTTTAGGGCTCATCAGTACCCCGTTACTGCAAAGGAGAAACAGATGAGAATATCCCTAGGCAACCTCAGGAGCTCTGCGCCACTACCTCCCTGTACCTTTCTGCAGACTTCTGAAAGACTCAGATCTGGATTCTCGCTGGCTTTATTGTGTCTCCTGTGTTTGGTATTCTTACAGAAAGAGAACTCTTAAGAATTCCAAGAACTCCGAGGAGTCGTGGTGTTGGGTGGGACTATGGGAATGTAAATCCCAGAGGTTGGGTGCTTGAGGCTCCCCACTGAGAGTCCCACTCATAGGTGGCACATCTTGCAGGACACTGCAGTCTAGTGAGTGTGTAGACACCACAGTTTGTGTGTTAAGAGTCCGTGAGTGTCAGAGTTGTCTGGGATGTATATTGAGGGGAGGGAGCTGTCAAGAGTAATCCATCAAGATACAATTTATATTAAAAGGCCCAACTGAGTTCTGGGTGTGATGATGCAAGTCTGTAATCCCAGTACTTGGGAAGTGGAGGTGGGAGGATCTGGACTCCAACGTCCTTGGAGAGGCCAGCCTGGGCTACGTGAGAACCTCTCAAACAAGCCAAATCCCAGTATTGAGGTAGTGAGGAGAATTATGAGTTGGAGGACAGCCTGGGCTACACAGTGCTCGGTCGGTGGAGTGCTTGCCTATTATCCTTGCATACTTGAAGTCCTGGGTTCAATCCCCAGCGCTGCCTAAACAAAACAGAACAAACTCTACTTTCCTTGGGCCTCACACTTGGAGACTAATGTCAACTGACTCCCTAATGGTCTGAAGCCAACTGTGTTTCGTGAATCCAAGAGAGGCCCTCCCACTAAACCAGCTAAGCTTCCCCAAGGGTCTGCAAAGGCAAGGATAATAGCCATTGCTGGGAACTGTTGTGGGGTTATTGTTGTTGTTGTTGTTTTTCCCCCAAGACAGGGTTTCTCTGTAGTTTTTGGAGCCTGTCCTGGAACTTGCTCTCTTGACCAGGCTGGCCTCGAACTCACAGTGATCGGTCTCCGCCTCCCGAGTGCTGGGATTGAAGGCATGAGCCACCACCATCCGACTTGTATGGTTTGATCTCTTGGCTGGTCCAGGTGAAACAAGAGAGTTTGAGACCCTCTCCCTAAGTTTATAAATTCTCGCCTCTGCAGACAAGACCACACCCTAGGATTCGTAATCTCCAAAAGCCATTGGCTAAAGGGATCAAAGTCCCACAACAGGGTACAGGATGCTGAATTTCTCAAGATTGTTTCTTTGTCTTTTTTTTTTTTTTCCTGACAGGGTCTCACTATGTAGCTCTGGAGCCCTGGTTGTCCTAGAACTCACTACGTAGACTAGGCTGACCTCAAACTCATAGAGATCTGCCTGCCTTTGACTCCTGGGTGCTGGGATTAAAGGTGTGCACTACCACACCCCGCTTCTAAATTATTTTCTAGCAAAGAGTAAGATTGGAATAACACACACACACGAGAGAGAGAGAGAGAGAGAGAGAGAGAGAGAGAGAGAGAGAGAGAGAGAGAATTCTCTGCCGGTCTCAGTTCCCTGTGTAACAGTGTAGTGCTGGCACCCATTCTGCAAGGGACTGTGGTAATGAGTGCTTGCAAGCCAACGTTTGTCCTGCTTTCTCAGTGCTGCCTTGTTGGTTATATAGCTCCTGTCTGTCCAGCTCAATATGACTGGAGTATCCCTTGGTCTCTGTAGGAAAGGTTGACCTCCCTTAAGGGCAGGATTTACCTCCATTTTTCATTTTTTTTTTACACTTTGTGTTACCAGATGAGAATGTGCAGTTTCACGTTCTTATTAAAAATGACTTCTCCTTTTAGTCTTGCATGTCAGGAACAAAATATACTGCCTGTTGTGGTGGAACTGTTTAACTATGAGCCTTGTGGCTGACGTGTGTCTCAAAACAGGGGTATTAGGTGGTCTCTGAGGCTGAAACAGGCCTAGTCATCAAGAAGTGAGCCAGGCCTTCATCCATGGCGGCAGGTGTCCGCTGGGAATCTCCACTCTGGTCCCACTCCTCCCATTCCAAACCCTGCCCTCAAAACCCACCAAGCCGTGACTCCTCCCCTGTAGCTGCTCAAGATCATGCCAACAGAGTACTTAATGCTCCGATCCCTAGAGCCTCCAGTTGATTTCTCCCCCACCATCTCCCCAAGCTCACCCAGGAGTGCTTTGCTCATTAAACCTGGACTTTTAATTCTGCCTGCTCTGACTTACTACATTGGCGGAGAAACACACAGGATTCAAAAATACTTGTCGGTGACATTTTCTGGGACTTCAGCATGCTGAGTTCCTAAGGCTCCCTACTGTGGCACTCTGACACCCCCTAGACTTGAGACTTGCCAATAAAGTTAAACCTTGTATTGGGGTGGAGTCAGAAACTAGCTGACCCCAATTGGCCACAGAGAAGCCAGCAATTTGGACAGAGAAGATGCACAGGGAGGAAGGGGCAGGGACTTGAGCTTGGCACCTCCTTTTGGTTCTGGGATGAGGGGAGAGATGCATCTCTTGCAATGTCTCTGGCCAAAAAGCAAGGTCAGCTGGTTGCTACTCAACCCGGTACATCCTGAGCGGGCAGCAGGGCGATGACTGCGGAGCTGCAGACAATAATTAAAATATCAGTGGATTCCTGTGCAGCTGCTAAGCTGACAGAAAAGTCTCAGCTCCCTTACTGGATCTGTTCAACAGGGAGGAGCAGCTCGGAAGGAGAAAAGACAGCTCTGTTTGTAGATGGGTGTGATGGTACACACCTGTGAAAGTACTCAGATATTTGAGGTAGGATCAGGAGTTCAAAGCCAGCTTGACATAGTTCAAGTCTAGCCTGGACTACCCAAGACCCTGTCCCAAAAACCAATCAACCAATCACAAGCAAAGAAACAAATGAAATCGAGCCAAGCAATCATGGTCATTCATTCCTTCATCCAGACCACATTCCCAGAATCTGCCAGAGACTGCTACCCTGCCCCACCAGAAATGTGATTTCCACTCAGATGATCATGACTTCCAGTTCTAACTCGACAAAAAAGATAGCAATCTTTTTGAACAACTGGGATCTGAGAACAGGAGATAAGTTGCTTTCTGTCTTATCTGCTAGCACAGGGCGGAGGCTCCGTTAATACTTGTTGCCTGACAATTTTGCCTGTAAAACAGCTCTGATTAACTACTATTTGTGTAGCATTCTTGAGGGTCATTTGACTTACATATGACACCCATCTTCACAACAGCACCACGGTGTGATATTGTGTCAGCAGGAGAAAGCAGGTTTTGCCTTTGTTTCCCCAGTGCTGGATTTACAGGTGAGTGCCACCATGCGGGGCTCACTCTCTATAGCTGTCACCACTGTGTGTCTCTTCAGTTCATTAGGGACCTGGGACACAAGCAGGAGTATAGACTGCGCAGAGCCCAGTCACTGCAGAGACCTGTCTACTGGGTAAGACTTGACCTGGGCTGTCCATGGGTCCCTGGTCTTTTTGTCACTTCTGTCACTTTCCTCTTGCTGGCATGCGGGCTCCTTGCTCTCCTGGGAACACACAGGGTGCACTCTAGCTTCAGCCTTTACCCGAGTCCTTTCCTCATTTTTCTGAAATCTGTCTTGGTTGCCACTCACTTCCTTTCCATCTCTGCCCCACTGTTGGTTCTTCAGAGATCTTTCCTGGCCTTCTGCTGCAGCAGGTACCGATCTCCAATCACCATTCCCATTTCCACACCACCCCCACCCCCTCATGTGAGCTGTTCCACAGCATGCTTTCCGGGTTTGCTTCAGGTCTCTCATTTGAAAGCCCCTTCTCCCAAGCAGGACTTTGCTTCGTTCAACAGAACTGGGCACGGTACACTGTAGGGGTTGAATGAGTGAGCACAGCTAGGGAGATAAAGTGGATAAAGCCATGAGGCCCTGAATTCAGGTCCCTAGCACCCATATAAAAGCAGGCACAAAGGTGTACCACATACGTAACCTCAGCACTGGGTGTATCCTGGGTTCTTGCTGGGTATCCAGTCTAACTGTATCAGTGTGCGCCATGTTCAGTAAGAGACCCCATTCTGAAATATAAGGGGAGTGGCAGAGGAATGTGAGACCTAATGTTAGTTTCCGTCATACAAGGCACACTCACCCACATAGATGTATTAACCTCCATACACATGTGAACCAGAAAAAACAAACCCGAAGGAGTGAGTGAATTCAATGGCCTGGATCAAGCCAGAGACAGAATATGGGCAACAGTTTAGGGGGTGGAGAGGGTTGGAACAGCCTAGATGTTCTTTATCACACTGAAGGGATAAAAGTTAAATGAGACCAGGTGAAGGGGGAGGGGAAACTGTGGTCAGGATGTAATATATGAGAGAGAGAGAGAGGGAGAGAGAGAGAGAGAGAGAGAGAGAGAGAGAGAGAGAGAGAGAGAGAAACGAACAAAAAAGCTAAAGAGATATCAGGTGGTCGCGGCACTCGCCTTTAATCTCAGCACTGAGGAAGGCAGAGGCAGGAGGGTCTCTGTGACTTTGAGGCTAGCCTAGTCTACAGAGTGAGTTCCAGGACGGCCAGAGAAACCCTGTCTCAAAAAACAGACAAACAATGCTAATGAGACCCTGTCCATCACCTCGAATCCTGGAGGAGGTGGGTGCTTTGTCAATGAAACAGGGATGGGCAACTCTTTACGGAACATATTGTTACAAAACAACCGAAAATACTTAAAAAAAAAAAAAGCAGTTACTAAAAATAAGCCACAGTTTTCTATGTCCCTCTCTGGTATTAGCTACTTTTTTTCTCCTACCGACTATTGAAACAATAGCTTTGGAAAAGTGATCTGGGTTATCTGAGTTCCACCTCCGGGAGCTGCAGGTGCAGCCACGCCTCAGCTCTCGCTCATTCTGGGTGGCACTGGCATATGATTGGCAGATGTCAGCTGAGAAACATGAAGGAATCATGAAAGATCCAAAAACCGACAACACAGAGAAAAATCGGATGAGCAGTGAAGGGTGTAGAAGCTAGGGTCTACGCTACGTCAAAGCCCATTCATTACAGAAGTGTGGTCTTAGCACTGGATGTACGTTTGGGGAAAGGCTTAAGAAGAGGGGAAAAAGACTGGGAATGTGGCTTAGTGGTAGAGCACTGATCGCACATGAATGGGGACCTGGGTTCAAATCCCATGACTAGAAAAGGAAATTACAAAAATCATGTTTTTCTTAGCCAGGCGTGGTGGCATACACCTTTAATCCCAGCACTCGGGAGGCAGAAACAGATGGATCTTTGAGTTTGAGGGCAGCCTGGTCTACAGAGTGAGTTCCAGGACAGCCAGAGCTACTCAGAAAAACTCTGCCTCAAAGAGGAAGAAGAAGAAGAAGGAGAAGAAGGGGGAAAAGATGGCTCTGACCATGGGTTCAGCACCAGCAGGCCATTGAAACAGGCCTGGGAATCCCTGTGATTTGATGGACTAAACTATGGCAGTGTCTTGTCCTGGCTTCTGTTTAGCCTAGTGATCCCGTGGGGCCTCAGCCAGATCTCCAAGGGTTTGTGGGCACATTTGTCCTTCCGACTACTGTGGTCTCTGGGGACACTGGCCTCTGAAGAATTCTGGCAGCAATTACAGCCTGCACAGTTCATTTGGCAATTAATCATGGGTTCCTGGGGGCAAAGCTACTGTTGTCAGTTTAAGTGGTTCCTTAGATTTATTTCTGTCTTGGCATATTCCGTGGCCGTGTGCAGATATTCTACCCCCGTGATGGTCAGGACCACTGCTTGTATTTTTTTTTTTTCATGCTGGGCATCTAGTAAGATTCTAGCAAGAACTTTCTGCAGCTCCTGCTGAACCGGAGGGGTAGAGAGTGCCTCAGAGAGAGCCAGAAGGAACACGGTGTTGAGTGGAGCTTATGGGAAGGAACTTAAAGAGGTGAGGAATACATGCCCTGGGCTGACCATGGCGGTGTTGCCTATGCCAGCTAAGATCTGTCCTCTAACCAACACTGTGTGTCTATTACTGGATTAAGAACTTGAAGTATAAGCCGGGCGATGGTGCGCACGCCTTTAATCCCAGCACTTGGGAGGCAGGCGGATCTCTGGGAGTTCGAGGCCAGCCTGGTCTACAAGAGCTAGTTTCGGGACGGGCACCAAAGCTACAGAGAAACCCTGTCTCGAAACCCACACCCCCCCCCAAAAAAAAGAACTTGAAGTATGTCCTTATCATGTTTCATGAAGAAGAGATCAAAAATGAAGTAAATTGAGGCTGAAAGGACAGTGTCCCTTAGCGATAGGACCACTATGCAAAAGTTGTCTTGACATTGTTCTCAAATGCAGTCCCGCCATGTGGCCCTCACCAGCACCAACAACCTGTGGAGTAGAGTTATTCCCCCATTTTCTTGGACAGGGCCACGGACAGCTAGCTCTTCAGCTTTCCAGCTCTCTTCTGTGTACTCCGTCTCCATTCATGAATTCCACCCACACTGAAATCCTTAAGGATGGTTTCACAGTCTGAGCATCATGATAAAGTTCTGGGTTATGATTTTACAGTTAACGGATTGGCCTCCTGAACTCAGAGACCCAAACTCTGTCCTCACTGTTTCCAGGACCACTGCAGTGTTTTGGGTAAGTTCCCCTCAAAGTCCTGTGTGCTAGAGGCTTATATTTTCCAGGTGAGATGGTGGGATCTCTGAGGTGGTGCCTAGGAGAGGCCCTTAAGTCACTGGGGATTTGTCTTTGAAAGGACTTATGGGATTCTGGCTCCTTCTTCTTCCTAGGGATGAGATGTGGGGATTTTTTCTGGTACAGGCTTCTAGCATATGCCTGTTTAATCTTGATTGTCTACTTGATTGTATCTGGAATCAACTGAGACCTGTTTTTAGGTGAGTCTTTAAGGCTATCCAGGGAAGATTACCTCCCCAACAGTGAACACAACCGACATATAGTCTGTTGGGGGATAGTGATGCTTCCCACCCGACCACCTTTGCTACCTGCTGGTGAATGCATTACCCCTGCTGCCACTGCCATCAGAGCTCAGCTCTTTTGTCATTCCAACATGGATTAAAGGCCAGCAGCTCGCTTAGTATCTTCCAGGCTTACACTGACAGATTAGTGCTGACAGGGTGGGAGGGCGGGGGAGTCATCAGGACCACTTGGCTCCCAAAGAGACAATACAGAGAATTATTATTAAGTATAAGTACTGCACCGATAGTTTAGGCTTGTTACTGACCAGTTCTTACAACTTAAATTAACCTATAATCCTTATCTATGCTCTAGCACATAGTGGTACCTTTTTCCAGTGCAGCATGTTCATGCCCTATTTCCTTTGCATCTGACTGGCAACTGTCTTTCTTCTTCCCAGTGTTTCCCCAGTCTGTCTTTTCCACTTAACCTCCTCCTGTCTAGGTATCGACCAGTTGGCTCTTTATTAAAACAACGAGAGCTATACATTTGCTGAAGTACCCAGTCTCATGGGTTGGGCAGCCCCTGGGTTCTCAGCCTCTTCAGTATGCATACAGCCACCATTGGTCTACGTAGCACCTATGGTATGAGCCTATCTAATAAACCCCTTTTGTAAACACACACACACAAAGCTGTGAACCAAATTAAACAATACTGATGTGGGATGTGTTGCTTTTATTGGTTGATGAATAAAGCTATTTGGGCCAATGGCTTAGCAGAGTTAAGCCAGGCAGGAAATCTGAACACACACACACACACACACACACACACACACACACACACACCTGTTTAATCTCATATATATGAGATAGAGAGAGAGAAAGTAGGTGGAGTCAAGGAGATGCCATGTAGCTGCCAAAGGAGAAAAATGCTCAGAACCTTTACCAGTAAGCCACAGCCTCATGGCAATACACAGATTGATAGAAATGGGGTTAACTTAAGATGTAAGAGTTAGTTAATAAGAAGCCTGAGCTAATAGGCCAGACAGTGTTGTAATTAATATAGTTTCTGTGTAGTTATTTGGTTCTGGGCTTTCAGGAAACGAATGAGCAGTCTCTGTTTACAAAATGGCACCAACGTGGGCCAGCTACATCCACATAAAACCTGAGAGAGCTTGGAAAGGAATTCTAGACACAAAAGAACAGAGTTAAGCACAGTTTCTTGATAGCAGCAATTTTTCAAATAGGCTCTGTTTGTTGGCAGCAAGCAGAGGTGGAGTCCTTTAAGAGACGTCTTCCTGACTCAACATTAGTACCAAAAACTGTGTGACTTCTTTAAGAGTCAGCTTCCTGGTTCATTCTTATCCTGCTATGGAGCATTTAAATGGGGTCTGTGAGCAGCGTGTTACAAAATGATTAATGGCGACATAGACCCTCTGTGACCCTGGAGCCGGGCTGTAGAACAGGCTCACAGGGGCAGTGAACATCTCTCCACCATATTGGTTGGGATGGAACAAAGAGGCAGAGCTGCGAAGTTGATTCTAGCCATGCCTGCTTAGCATTTAGAAAAAAAAAAGGCATTCCTCATCAGAGAATGATTGCAGATACACAATAAAGACATATTCAGACAAAATAAGCCTCCAAACAGGTCACAGGGTATTTAAAAATGTGTGTAGGCTTGGGAAAAGGGAGGAAAAAGAGTATAGATAGTTATAGAAAGAAGTAAATAGTTTTAAAAAAATAAAACAAAGTCTTTAAAGAGTAAAAGTAATATAAAAGAGTACAGACAGACATAGATTAAAGGAGTAAAAATAATTTTAAAAAGCCATGTAAATATGGAATATACACACGCAGTCTGGATTATGCATATTACTGTGTTTTCTCGGAATTTTTTGACTGCAGAGAGATATTTGATTCTGAGGGCCGCTAAGCTAAACCAACATAAAGGTATCTTGACTTCAAAATTTGGATCTAAGAATATGTTGCTTTGGAAAAGAGGTTCTGCTTTTGTTTCCACAGAAGATGAGAACCTGTGGATTCCTTCCAGGCTAATGGGATTTGATGGAACAAGCCCCCCTAAAGGTCTCCATGAACCCCTAAAAATACTTTGCTCAACAGAAAGCAGGAATCAGTTTGGAGAAAACTATGCTCAAATTCCCAAAATGATTGTTTATAAATGCTTGTTTTCATTTAAAGGGGGATATGATATAGAGATAAATACTTTGCATTGGTATGGCTCTTAGTCTATTGATACATATTTAAGTTTGATTTTGTCATACTGTGTATATGTATTTCTGTTCTTGTTTAAGGTATTGTACATGTAATGTATAGCTAAGAAATACAGATTGATAGACAGTTATCTATAATACTCAAACTGTAGTCATGTTAGTTAGGTTTTCTAGATGTACAAATATATTTCAGATGGATAGATATTCTCCAAATCTTTCAAAGACTTACAGAATATGGCATTTAAAAGGTTTTAAGAACTTAGATCTTTCTTGACAGTGAGACATGTCTGCTTCTGTCAGCAACAATTACTTCAAGAGGATGATGGGCATCGAAGAGGCTCCTTATGGAGTTTGCTAGCCATTTGGGCAAAAAATTGCTCTTGCCTGGACTGCTTGATGTTATGCTGTATGAACTGGACATTCAAGACCCACAGAAAAATGACTGCTGAACTTTCCAAAAGATGGGATGATCCTTCAGGGCTCCTGCTTCCCAGAAGAAACTGTCAAACATTCTCAGGACACAGAAGAGAGCTGCTGATAAACTTTGCCATTACAAGGCAGAACAGATCTTCAAATTCCTGTTTCATGGAAAAGTCTGCTGGATACTATGGGCCTGTAGGCTGAAGATGGATGCTCCAACATTACAGAAGGACTTTGGCTATTCAGGTAGCAAGATGTCTCTGTCAGTTCTAGAGTTTTTGACGTTGCTTACAATGCACTTTTTGTTTACTTAGATAATATTATATCCTTCTGGGGTTTTTGAAGAGTTAAAGACAGAGTTTTCCTTAGTTATGATAAAAGATAAATCAGATATAAAACTTTAGACTCACAAAGATAGGACAGATAATATTTTTTTAATTTACCAAATGTAAATGGATTAAATATTGTAACTATAATTTTTGCTTAATAACTGTCTTGTATATGTAATTTTACTACGCTAAAGTTAAAACCTTCCTTTTTATTTAGACAGAAAAAGGGAGATGATGTGAAATGTCCTTCTGTATATGTATTGCTTTTATTGGTTGATGAATAAAGCTGTTTGGGCCAAAGGCTTAGCAGAGTAAAGCCAGGTGGGAAATCCAACAGGTATACATACATACATATATATATATATATATATATATATATATATAGAGAGAGAGAGAGAGAGAGAGAGAGAGAGAGAGTAGGTGGAGTCAAAGAGATGCTATGTAAATGCCAAAGGAGAAAGATGCTCAGAACCTTTACTGGTAAGCCACATTCTTTTTTTTTTTTTTTTTTTTATTTATTATGTATACAATATTCTGTCTGTGTGTATGCCTACAGGCCAGAAGAGGGCACCAGACCTCATTACAGATGGTTGTGAACCACCATGTGGTTGCTGGGAATTGAACTCAGGACCTTTGGAAGAGCAGTCAGTGCTCTTAACCGCTGAGCCATCTCTCCAGCCCCCTAAGCCACATTCTTGTGGCAATACACAGATTGATAGAAATGGATTAATTTAAGATGTAAAAGTTAGTTAATAAGAAGCCTGCGCTAATAGGCCAAACAGTGTTGTAATTAACATAGTTTCTGTGTGATTATTTGGGTCTGGGTGGCCAGGAAATGAACGAGCAGTCTCTGTTTACACAAGGCCTCTTTATAAGTTAATTATCTCATTTTTCGACAGTGATGTAAAGCTGATAGACACAGTTACCAGGGTGCTTGGGACACAGTTGCTGCTTGGTCAATGTTTGTCAGCATCCAGGACTCAGCAGGGACTGCTTAGCTTGCCACCAAACCAGCTTGGAGCTCCTTACATACCTAAAAGCTTTCCCATGAGCCTCTGGTGGGCTTTAAATGATGAGTTTAATGTTACTTAGAGGTACTGAAGAGAAAGAAAAGACTGGAGTCATATTGTGAACCACACCTCAGGGACAGCGGGGTATTTCTGGGAGACATTTGCTGATGAACACTATTTTTTAAGAGTTAATGTCTGTCAGATGAGTCAGATAGAATCTGTTTTTAAAGACAATTTTGTGATTAGTAATATGCATTTCTCTCAGTTTTGTGTGCTGCCTGAAACAAATCATGTTTTGTGGCTCTTGCATCCGCCTCAGAGTGAACTTAAATGCCATTTCGCACCGCTGTCTGTGAATTTGGAGGGTTTCAATTTGGCACACCTGGGAGATGGAATGGCTGTCAAAGACAAAGCAACGGAATGTTCCCCTCTGCATCCAGCAAGCGTCATAAGCATCTACTTCATGCTGCGTCTAAACGGCACACATCCCCCTCAAATGAAGTAATTGGAATTCCATTTATAGGGGTGGAGAGGAGATGGGTGGGGGGGAGCCAGGAACATTGTAGCACAGTTTTTACGGCCTCACAGGCCTTCTGAACTCAGCCTGCATTCCGTATTCAGTGACAGTCACGTGATTTCAGGCAAACGTGCTATTGCTGGGGCATGCTCATTTTTGCGGGTTCCTGCATGGCTTGTTCTTTGTGTTGAGGTCATTTCTCAGTGTCCCCAGTCTCTTTCTCTGTTATAATCCCCAGATTTGGATGATTTGAAAGAATTGTGACTATTGGCATGACCTTTGACACCTGGCAAACTTGACATGTGACGTATTTTGCCTTTCTGTGTCTCAGTTTTCTTCTAAAATGGGCTTGACGGCTGCTCTATGGTAAGAATTGAATGCAATATATCTTGCAGCACCATCAGTTCAGAGGCCAGGGTGTTTGGTGAGTGTGGCTAACCCCTTTGCTTCCAAAAAGTACTCTTTCATGGGACACAGCCCTGGATGCAGCTCACTGTCTTTCCTCATGCTGCTATACTTTCTCTTGAAGAAAACTGTCATAGCCGAGCTGAGTGTGGTGGTGTGCGACTGTACCTGAGTATTGGGGAAGCTTGAGGCAGAGGCTACAAGTTCAAGGCTAGCCGGGCTGCTCACCCAGACCATTACTGCACATGGATAATGGAGAGGGAAGGCTCCTGGCTTATACGAAGATCCGTGTGGAGCCATCTCTGCCGGCCAAGCAAACCTGGATTCAGCAGTCATGAGACTGGAAGGGATACCACAAGTCCCGTTGTCTGAACTCCATGTTTTACATATGTGGAAACTGAGGCCCAGGGTAGAGTACTGGCCTTGCTGAAGACAGCATCTGGTTGAGCCTGGTCTCCTGCCCGGATGGATGCCAGCCACGGGCCTCTTTAAACCTAGTTATGTTCTGTGCTTTCACAGCTGCACCTAAAAAATGCGTCCTTGTTGCAAGGTGAAAGCAAAGAGCTTTTCTAATTCATTTAGGAGAGAATAGGAGAGCGACAGGCTTGGTAACTGCCAGGGTTACTCTTCCGACTTGATTTTCAAGGTGAAGGATAGATTGCGTGGGCTAAAAGCATGCTAAGTGAGCTTCCCTCCTGATGCAATTAAGCCTTGTTCCTTCCTGTGCCGAGAAGCTGGATTTACACCCGGAGTCACAGCCGTGAGAATGTCACTCAGACTGGACAGATTTCAGCTCCAGGTTCCAAAAAAGTTTGCAGAAATGGGCAAGGCCTCAAAACGTCTTGTCCAAGTGGGGAGCATCACCATGCTGGACAGTGGAGACACTACCAAGAAAGAGCTTCTACCTACAGACTATGAAGGATTCTAGATGACCCGTGTATCAGTTATTCCTCAAAGCCATGAAAAAAAAAAGGATCCTAAAGCTATAACTGTTGTGACGAGGGTAGCTTCAAGAGTATAAAGAAACAGGCAGGTATGAACATGGGTCTGTTGTGACTTTATCAGCTCTTAGTCCCTTCTGCACTTTTCCTCGGGCAAAAGTACTCTTCTTTCTTAAGTACATTCTGCTCACCCGTCCACATGGTTCTGTCAGGGTGACCCATGAGAGTACCTCCACCTTGATTCAGTGGCGGGCATGTGAACCAATTATGGTGCCTTAGTTATGTCGTCTTAGAGATTTGCCTTGAGGACAAGCCTAGCTCCACAAGCCAACCTATCAGAAGCGAGAAGTCTTGACATAGCTCTGCCCGCCCTTCCCTTTCCCTCCACAGAGAACCAGGGTGCAGCAGGAGGAAAGAAGACCAACAGCCAACAACCGTAGCTGAGAGATGGAGAAAAACCCAACATCAACATTTGGAACTTTAGTTCTAGTGCATCTGAGACTTGGGCACCCTAGCTGTGGCTAGACTGTGGGCTTTCGAATTTAGTTTCATTAGTCTTAGATGCCTTAGAAGTAAACACGAAGGTGACAGAAAGTGGGCAGCAGTGAGGTGTTTGTGGCTTCTTCTGTCTTATATTGTGACCACTCAGTGACCATGTCACAGGCCAAGAAACAAATCACTAAGAAGGAATATGAGTTACTGAAGTAAATTTGCCCTCTGATCAGAATGCTAGGGATGGAAGAGCTCATCTTCAGCCCTATTCATAATTTTTGCCAAATAACCCATGTAACTCACTGAAACTTCCTCCTTTTGCCCCCTAAAAATGATTTTATCTTTTGTTTTTAATTTTATGTATGTGTGTGTCTCTCTCTGTGTATGTGTACCACATGTGTGTTTGTAGGGACCTGAAGAGGAGGTCAGATCCCCTGGGGTTAGACTTATAGGTGTTTGTGAGCCGCCTGACATGTATGACGGGAACTGAACCAGGTCCCCTGGAAGAGCAGCAAACTCAGCTCTGAGCATCTCTCTAGTTCTCCTTCTACCCTTCAGGTGACCCTCTGCCTCCTGCAATAGAACTGGTTTCTACTGGAATCTGTGCCCTATGATGACAGACCCTGAAACAAACCAAATGTTCACAAATAAGGGAAGAAGAATGCAGGTGTGTTGGCATGTTCCTGATACAGAGTGGTGTATGGCCATTACAAGGGCATTGCCGGTGTTTGGCTTGACACCACGGAGGAACCACTATGTGTCTGCATGAATAGCATAGAGCATAGAACGGCAGAACATAGGTGATCAGATAGTCTTTATTGACAGATGTCGCCTTCCTAAGACAGGTCACATTGGAGGAGGCCATACTGCAGGAATTCCATTGAAAATTAATGATCTAATCCACTGGGTTGTCCATGTGCCCTCTGGTGACTGTAGTGGGTGTCACTCTCTTGTCTTCTTGAATGTTTCCCAGCCTATCTTCATTCTCCTCCCACTTCATTTGCTTTAGGAATCTCTTTTTCCATCACTCCTATTCTCAGCGACATCCTGAGCAGCAATTCTGTTTTCAGTCATATCCTTCTTCCCAGTGTATCCTGGGCCTTTGTGGCCAGAGCCATCAAAGTAACCAGATGCTTCCTCCATACTAGGGTGTGAGTTCTGGGCTTTGAGGCTACAATGTATCCTTTGCGAAGTTCCCGTCTCCACTGAGATACTTCTTAGACCCATAGATGCTGCCACATTCCCGCTTGTAACAGTTCTCAGATGACTCTCCGGGATGCTGGTGCTCATAGTCTGGGGACCCCACTTTGAGAACCACTGGACTGAAACATTTCTTCTCGACACAAATATAAAGAGAGGATTATTTGGGAGGGGCCCAAGGGCAATGTCGTTCGCTGTGTGAAAAAGAGGACCATTGTTTTTCTATAATATTGGTGGGAATATAAGGATCATTAATGTAGTGTTGCCAGAGGCTAGTCAGATGGATTTCAGAATTTCATAGAGGTACTTTCTATCATCAGGGTCTCTTAGTGGCAGAACCATCGTCTGGCAGGGCTATTTCTCAGGCCAGAGGGGTTGCCACTGAGCCCTGAAAGGCAGGCCAGGGCCGGGCTTGGCTTTCCCCCTTTCTCTTCTGTGTGTCTCATCCAGGTGTCTGGGGATCCTCTTGGCTGACAGTTAGCTGAGCACTTCACACTTCGTTGAGGAGTCACCACAATAATTACCGGATCATTAACTGGGGATTTTGAAAAGACACTTCAGAGCATCTCTCCCACAATTGCTAAGACAGGTGTGAAAGTCTGTCTGGGCGAGAATGTCCAGTCTAAAGGAACTTGAGGATAGAAGGGGAGGTGTTGATTAAACTAGGCCCAGCAGCAGCAGATGAGGGTGACCTTCTCATTAGGGTATGCAAACAGCCTATGCATTGGAGAGGAGGCTCAGAAGCTTAACAGGAAGCATAAAATATGCATACATTACTTTCATCTGATCTAATTAGGCCTTCCAGTCCCTGGCGCATACCTGCTTTTGGCAAGAATAAACCAAATTCAGAGTTCATTTAGTGAAAGTTAATGAGGCAATATAACTGCTAATCAGGTGCCCTCTTGGCTGGCAATGGGGTGGGGCAGACTTTTTTTGATAAAAATCTCACAGCAAGGACAGTAACATCGACTATGTTATAAAGGGGCTGACTGCTAAATTGCAGCCACAGAAGACTTACTCCAGTGAAGTTGTATGTTAGCTGCTGTGTTCTGCCTTTGTTTGTCAGGCTTTTGGGTCACCACGACCTGAGAAAAGCAACTTAAAGGAAGAAAGGTTTATTTTGGCTCACGGTTTGAGAGGTGCCAGTCTATCACGTCAGGAAGAGCAAGGTGGAGCAGAGCAGTTCACGTGACAGAGGTCAGGAAGCGGATAGGAGAACATGGAAAAGGACCAGGGCTAAATATAAATATAATATATAAATATCTGAGGAGACAGCACCAATGGCCTCCTTCCCCTAGGGGGCAGACCTACTACTCCTTCCCACCTTTTGATAAAGGCGTCATATCATGGATGCATCAAGGAACTAATCAATTGTTTAGGCTGGAAGATTTAATCAGGAGCCAGTCACTTTCCAAAAGACTGGCTGGCAACCAAGTCTCCGACATTATGAGGCTACAGGGGAATGGGGGCGATTTCTTACTGTGGCCTTTCCTGACTCCTATACCTCGTTCAGGGCTTTATTTCTGTGACATTGTCTGGAGAGTCACCTGTCCAAGGAGCAGTTTCAGGAAGCAGAGTGTGTAGGAGTCGAACCCAGGCCCATTTGACGAGTTCCTTCCCCCATCTTAAACCATAGTTCAAGGCTCTGGGCTTCAAGGGGAGAAATATTTCCTTGCATTGCACAGACAGTTCCAGAAAGTGTGTGGGCTGAGGTCAGGGAGGCCGGTTTTGATTTACTGTCAAGATCTGGTATGTGCACACCCCAAAGCAGGGCCACCTGGGCCTGCTCAGCGAAGGGTGTGGGTTCCGCCAGTTCTGCTGCCCATGGTTCCTGAAAGGGCAATTTAGCAAACAATGTAGAGAAGCTGCTTGTGGCAATAAATTACCATGTTTAAAGGGATTATTTTTATCCTTCTCTGTGTTCTGGGGCCCTGAACAATTCAGCAAACAAAGGTAGGTTCAGTAGGTGCCTGTGTGGGGGCCAGGAAGGCGCACACGCATAGCATTGTCTTTAATAAAATGCATTGAACATAGGATGCATTGCTACCCTTTGGCTCCCACTGGCATGCTGTGGAAACCGGCGTAACTTGGACCTCTCTTCTTCTCATCCAGTGCAGAGGGATACACAGTCTACAGAGTGTCTTGGATAAAACAAGGTAGAAGCATTTGCTTTCTGTTTGAGTTTGCTTTCTGTTGCTATAACAAAGTATCCAAGACTAGGCCTTTGACTTATGATTCTGAAAAAGCTGGGAAGTCTAAGAACACAGCTGAGGTATTGATGAGGACTTGTTCTATACCATAGAGCATCAGAGGGCGTTACTTGAGACCAGGAAACATGCCAGCTCAGGTTTATTTGCCGAAATCTCAGTGGAGACCTCCAATTGCCGCGCACCGCGCCCCCGTGTCTGTGCTCTGTGCGTTGGCACCCAGTTACTGAGCTTCGGGCAAGGGGCTGGAGGTTAAAATACACAGACACACACAGACAGAGAGACAGTGACACGGGTCATCCTTGAATTCCCCAAGAATGCCCCCTTTATTGTGTTCAGGGGCAGATTATATAGAGAGAGCCATACCCCAGCCAAACCCACCAGAAACCACTCTCCTGCCATCAGGAACTCCTGAAGGTCTTGTGCTCAGAGCAGCTATAGGCACTCAGATCAGGGAATTACAAGAAATTCAGGATCTGGGGTCTCACTGTCCCAACATTTATTTTCTTATAAAGCCACTAAAACCATCTGAGAGGCCCCACTCTCATATCTAATACTTTTTTGATTTGTGGGAAGCTTTTTTTCTTTCTTTTTTTTTTTTTCTTTTGGTGTACTTGACATAGCTAGAGTAATCTGAGTAGAGGAATTTCTTCTATCAAACTGGTCCTCAGGCAACCCTGTGGAACATTTTCTTGATGAATGGTTGATGTGGGAAGGCTCAGCCCATTGTGAGAGGAACCACCCCTAAGTATATGGTCCTGGGTTGTATACAACAAAGGAACAAACAAACAAACTCAGGCTGAGCAGGCGGCCAGTAGGCAGCACTCCTCCACGGCCTCCAGGTTTCTGCCATGCTTGAGTTCTTGCTTTTAGTGATGCTTAGAGAAGCACAAAACCTCAGAAGCCTTCCAGCCCAGCTCTGGTATTTTGAGGTCGTCTGGTGGCTCCTCCCTTCTACTTCTGTGCACTGCTGTTCTGTTACTGGCCTTGGGTCTGTGAGAAGCTTTGTTTTGGAACAGGGTTTCATGTAGCCCAGGTTGGCCTCAAAGTCAGTATGTAGGATTTCAAAGTAGAATAACTGTGAACTTATGATCTTCCTGTCTCTACCTCCTGAGTTATGGGATTACAGGTGTGTACTACCCTGCTCAATTTTATAGTGATGAAACCCTGGGCTTCATGCATGTTAGGCAGGTGCTCTGCAGATTGAGCTAGATCTCCAGTTCTGTTTGTTCTTTGAACTCATTCTCAGAATGATCTATATAGCAGACATTTAGCAAATTCTTTGGGATGCTCAGGAGGAGGGAAGAAAGAAGGGGCATGCCTTGGTTCGGACTGGAGAGGGCCATGGGATTGAGCTGTACACTGGCCTCTGGTCACTGACTCAGATGAAATATGATCATATTTAAAGCAATAATTAATCACTACTATTACAATGCAGATGCTGAGTTGTCCCAAGGCGTCCAGAAATCCCTTCACCACTTGGGGCTAAGGTTATGGGTGTCTCATTCATCCCAGAACGTTCAGCCAGGAGTAAACAAGCAAAAATGAACAAACCATCCTGCCTTCAATTCAGCAGCAGAATGTTCCGGGCAAGCTGTCTGCCTCACAGTGGGTCAGAAGTGCTTAGAGAGCCATGTTTTGAGTCCGGTTGGGTTGTTCTGAAAATGAAGAGACGCTCCAGTTTTAGTCAGACTCGTGACTTCTGGGAGAGACACGCAGGGATCTTGACACGGACAACACTGCTCTCTTGGAGAACGCCCTCCATACTCTGCGCCTTTTGACGGCAGCCCCGTTTGTGCTGAGTGAGGTGGGACTCCAATGGCCACAACAGAGTGATGAAGCCAGGAACTGCAGGATTGCAGCTTCTCACTAGGAACATCAATGAGGGTCTAAGATGGTAATCAATCCCTGCGTGTTTTCTGAGCTAACAATGTGTAAGCCAAGCTGGGCAGTGGTGGTGCACACCTTTTATCCCGGCACTCAGGAGGCAGAGAGAGGTGGATCTTTGTAAGTTCAAGGCCAGCCTGGTCTACAGAGCAAGCTCCAGGTTAGGCTTCAAAGATACAGAGAAACCCTGTCTCATAAACCAAAACCAAACCAAAACAAAACAAAAAAATAAAACAAAAAGATGCGTAAATCAAATATTCAGATGGCCTGATGCCACAGTCCCATGATTCAGGGGTACCACCTCTCTCTAAGGCAATTTCTCACAGTGCTGTGGACCAAGAATTGGGAGAATAGTTTTTCAGATGTGCTAGCTCAGTGTCTCTCATAAATGCCACAATGAAGGGGTCAGCCAGGACTGAGGACACTTGAGGTCTGATCATAGGTACGCATCTGAATTGAGCATTAGGTCAAGTCCATGCCCATTCACATGGATGATTCTATGATAATGCTGGAGTCCTGCTACAGATATGAATACTTTGCATTGGTATGGATCTTGGTTTATTGATACAAATTTAAGATTGATTGTGATATATATATATCTGCTCTTGATTAAGGTATTGTGTTTGTGCAGCTCATTTAGAAATGTAACATATAATTAAGAAATACAGGTTAATAGATACTCATCTATAATAGTCATGTTAGTTAGGTTTCCTAGATATATATTTCAGTTAGATAATCTTTAAACCTTTCAAGGACCAACGGAATATGACATTTAAAATGTTTTAAGAACTTAAGACTTTTCATGACAATGAGACTCATCTGATTCTGGCAGCACCAATTACTTCAAGAGGAAGATGGGCATCAAAGAGGCTCCTTGTGGAGTTTGTTAGCCATTTGGGCAAGAAATTGCTCTTGCCTGGACTTTTTGATGTTATGGTATATGAAATAGACATGCTGGACCCACAGAAAAGTGACTGCTAACGTTGCCTAAAGATGGGATGATCCTTCAGGGTTACTGCTTCACAGAAGAAACTGCCAAACATTCTGCCGGACACAGAAGAAAGCAACTGATGGACTTTGTCATTACAGGGCAGAACAGATCTTCAAATTTCCTGCTTCATGGAAAAATCTGCCAGATACTATAGGCCTGTAGCCTGAATGTGTGTGCCCCAACTTTGGGTGACTGTCCAGGCAGTGAGATGTCTCTGTCAATTCTAGAGTTTTGGAAGTTGCTTACAATGCACTTCCTGTTTACTTAGATAATATTATATCCTTCTGAAATCTTTGATGGAGTTGAAGAATAGTTATAGTTTTCCTTAGTTATGATAAAAGATAAAGTAGATATAAATATTGTGACTATAACTCTTGTTTGATAACTGTTTTGTTGTATGCAATTTTACTATGTTAAAGTTAAAACCTTTCTATTTGAACAGAAAAGGGAAAACAGTGTGGGAAGTCCTTCTGTATATGTGTTGCTTTCACTGGTTAATAAGTAAATTTGTTTTGGTCAGTGGCTTAGCTGAATAGAGCAAGGTGGGAATTCCAAGCAGATAGAGGAGGAAAGAAGGCAGAGTCAGGGAGAAACCATGTAGCTGCTGCAGGAGACAGGTGCCTTTGCTGAGGCCTGCCAAAACTTAGCTGGTAGGCCATGACCTCGTGGTGATGCACAGATTAATGGAGATGGGTTAGTTTAGGATATAAGAGCTAGCTAGAACTACGCTTAAGTTATTGGCCAAACAGTATTGCAAATAATATAGTTTCTGTGTGATTGTTTCAGGTCTGAGCAGCCAGGAACAAACGAGCAGCCTCCACCAAGAGAGTCCCCACACACTTGGTATTGGTCCCCCGCCCCCACCTCGCACAGTGAAGAATCTAGAAACCAAGGAACTTCTAACGCATAGGCTCAGAAATCATTCCCTTCTGCATCTGCTCTATTCTATCAACCACATGGGGCAAACCAGGCTCAGAATCAGAGGTGATTACAGGCGTGGATAGAAGAGCTAAGACTCCCTGAGGGCCCACTAGCAAGTGTGGCTACCATAACTCATCACATTTCACACATTCTACGATTCATCAGGATTTGATATCTACCAACTCCCAATATCCAGACCAATGCAGAAACCTGGCCTTGCATCACTTTCTCCCGCCCTTCTTTATTTCTACCTGCTGTGGTCCCAGTCTGGACTCCTTAATGCAGTCTGCATTTTTCTTATCAAATTCTTCCCTCCATACATGTGCTTCCCAATCTAGTGTTCTCCTCTTATCTTTTTGCCTGTTTCCTGCTCTTCTCAGAAGGGTCTGCATAGATATTGGAGTCTTTCTCTAGGCTCTTTCAAAGCTCCCATAGGTTCCTGCATTTCTGCCTTCAAAGAGCCAACAAGATCAACTAAACAAAATTCATCATATTTTTCTTATTGGCCTGTCCATTCAGGGAACTCCATCAAGACTGAGCTGATCTCCATGTTCAGCATGTGGCCTTGGTCTCAGTGTTTGCAGTTGGATGCAGCAACAAGCAAAGCAGGCATCACTATTCCTCCCTTATGCCTTTTAAAAGTTTGTTTATTTTAATTTTATGTGTATTAATATTTGTCTGCATGAACATACACACACTGTATGTATTTCTGGTGCCCGACAAGGCCAGAAGAGGAATGGATCCCCTGGAGCTTGAATTAGTGATGGCTATGAGCTACCTTACAGATGCTCAGAGTTGAACTTGGTTCTTCAAGAGCTCTTAACGACTGAGAAGACTCTCTACCCCCAACCCCTTACTATTTCATTTTACAGAGATGGAGAACAGTGAGGCTCACCCAGGGTCAAAGTCATTTCACATTATAGCCAAGCTTCCCACCCCACTGCCTTGTGTATCTTGTAGACATGTCACCAGGCAAATTTGCTCCAACCTCCTCCCACACACACGGCTTTGGCCTATGCTCTGAGTGCTGCATTCTCTGTCTTACCAGAATGGACATGTCAGGCTTCTGAATCAGTGAGAAAAAGCTTTTGGTTAAATTCTCTAAGTTCAGTTGTCTGTGAACCTCCAGGCAAGGCAGAATACTGTTAATGTTTTTCAGTGAGACACAGTCAGATACCCAAGTTCTAGTCACATCATTTAGATTGCTCCATGACTCAGATATTGATCTTAATTAAGAAGTGATGTCTATGCAGAACTGGAGGTGGCAGGAGGCTATGGCAACATCAGGGCTCTGTGAGGAGGAATAATGATGGCAATCTTGTTTGTCCAAACTGCCAGCATTTTTCTGTGCCACTAGAGTCGTGGCTAAGTTTTCTTTTTCTTTTGCAATTGGTAAAATGTATCAGCAAGTCCTTAGCTGTAGTGATATTTCATTTGTAGTTTAATAAATAAAGCTTGCCTGAAGATCAGAGAGTAAAACAGCCATACTGGTCAGCCTTACAGACCAGAAAGTGGTGGCACAAACTTTTAATTCCAACACTAGAGAGGAACATAAGACAGGAGGAGAGAGGTCTCAGGCTGAGTCTCATTCTGAAGATTCATGGATGCAGGATTGTCATTTCGGTCTGAGGTAGAGGTAAGAGCCAGTGGCCAGCTGCTTTGCTTTTCTGATCTTTAGGTTGAACCCAATATCTGTCTTTGGGTTTTTATTATTCATGCTGCACTTAGCTCGGGTTAAAAAACTCAATCCTCAGAGCCAGACAACAGGCTCACCCTGTCTCTTTAGCAGCTGCTTTTAACGAGTGTTGAATCAATATCGTTGAATCCACAGGTTTCCCAGAGCAGACACAGCCAGATGCCCGGTTCTGAAGCAGGGGGAGAGCTGGGAGGTGATACAGAGATGGACCAGACTGCACTGGGCTGTGAGGCAGTAACCAAGCAACCAGCACACTCACTCTGAAAGGCAGAACAACAAACAGACAAGACACAGTGGCCACCAAGGCTGAGCATGAAAGACATGGACACAGGGAGCTCCAAAGGTCTGGGAACACTGTTCCATGCTCTTAGGAAAACTAAAATCAGAACGATGGCAGAGCAACTGTGGGCTGGAGCCCAGCATGGCACAGGCATCTTGGGAAATGGGGGTTTCTTATGAAATCAAACACACCCACTTTCCCACCTATGTTCCAGTAGTTCCATCCTCAGATGGTCAGGCAGGAGAAATGAAAAGGCATACCCACAAGATGGCTTGTGCTCTAATGCTTATAGGCGACTTTATCCCCAATAAACTCAAAGACAGACCAAGTGCTCACTAATAGAAAAAATGATAAATTTTCCGTATAATGAGAAACTTTCAGCTAATTATACTGAAGCTATAGTATTGGCAACCCTGTGAATGACACTCACAGGTAAGAAGAGCCTCTATTCACTTGCATGCAATTAGGAACAATCAGTTAAGGGGTGGTGACAGGGATTCAAATGTGGCTGAGGATGGGGCAGGTGACTCGGAGGAACTATGATGCTAAAATTTTTCTATAGTATATTTTAGGTTAGACCTTCACTTGAAAAATAATAAGCAATGGAGATGGGTGTGGTGGTTTGTATTTATAATCTCCTCACCAAGAAGGCTGGGACAGGAAGATAATGAGTTCATGACCAGCCTGGGATATGTAGCAAGATTCTATCTTAATGCAGCAATAATAATAGCAATAATAACAGCCACTGGCAAATGAATCTAGATACAGTATAGTAGATACAAAGTCACACACTGGTACTACTTCTGCTCCCAAAGCAGACATCATGACTTAATTTCCTCATTCTGTGCCTTTGAGCTTCAACAGGACTTAAAAATATATACATGCCTTATTATTAACACTGCATGGCAATGTGACAGGATCTAGACTCACCTAGAAGACAAACCTCTAGCCATGTCTGTGAGGAAGTTTAGGTTAGGTTACTTGAGGTAGAAAAGCCCATTCTGAATGTGGGTGGCACCATCCCGTGGAATGGGCATCCTGTATTGAATAAACCTAGAAAATGAGCTAAGCCTGGCTGCAGGTACAATATGCCCTCACATTCCTGCCGTCAGGTCAGGCATCAAGAGCGGTGTCTCTCTCAATCTGTTTTCTAGTTTGGTGAGGTCTGGTAGCAGTCAAGCAATCCATTAAAAATAAAACACATTAGAGGAAAGTTTCAAAGTAATTAAAAATCTTGCCACAAAACATGCTTTGAATGTATTTCCTACTCGTCAGAGGTATAATTTAATGTACAAGTGCAGGCCTTGGTTTTGGCTTTCACTGTCTTGAGTATTTCTCTATGTTACTTAATGGTTTTTGTATTTCTTCTTCTTCTTCTTCTTCTTCTTCTTCTTCTTCTTCTTCTTCTTCTTCTTCTTCTTCTTCTTCTTCTTCTTTCTTCTTCTTCTTCTTCCTCTTCCTCTTCCTCTTCCTCTTCCTCTTCTTCTTCTTCTTCTTCTTCTTCTTTTCTTCTTTCCTCCTCCTCCTCCTCCTCCTCCTCCTCCTCCTCCTCCTCCTCCTCCTCCTCCTCCTCCTCATTTTTTTCCAGTGGCATAGCCCCCCAAGGAGCCTACACTGTCACTTGGCTCTCACGGTTTCTATCAGCCCTCCATACTTTTATTTACTCGTCTGAGGGAAAGTTTGGGTTCTGTTCTATAGCTAACTTCCACTGAGTGCCTGCCCTACATGGATGTATATTTTATTTACTCATTACAACCTTTCTACAGGATTACAGGTTACTATTAGATGTTTTCTAGGTAGAGAAAGTGAGGTGTGGGGGCCATTAGGGAGCTCATTCAAGGTTACACAGCAAGTAAGTGTCAGATGAAACAATCTGGATATCCTTCCAGAGTAATAAGGAAGAAGGCCCACGTGTTATGACATTCTAGAGGGAACCTCAGAAGCCAGCCACAGTGGCAGCTGGCCGTGATGGCTTCTCATTGCCAGCCAGAGTAGCCAGGCTGGCCAGGACAAAGCCCACCTGCCACGCCTAGCAGGCCTGCCTCAGCATGCCCAGGAGTAGAGCAACCAAGCCAGAGCCAGTGTGTTTGTTAGAGGAAACATCCCACTGCTGACTCACTCAGTGGCTGTGGTGAGGGGGAAGTGTCATTGCACAGCCAGCCTGACAGACTAGGCTTCCACCCACAGGGATGGATCAGCGAGAATGTCCTGTCATCAGGGTCTTCTGGCCTTGACTCCTCTGCTTCTACCTTAGAGGTAACGGTTCGGGTGTTCTCTCACGTATTATAGATAGAGATGAGCTGTATTTATGTAAGTTATATCTAAATAAAATTGATTTTAAAAACCAAACAAGACTACAGGTGGTATTCTAGCTACTACCTAATCTGCTGCCCCTTTGCAGTGTACTCAATAAACAATAAACAAAAACAAACAAATAAATAGAATCACAACAGACAGTCCTGGGTTCTTGCTTCTTCAAGGCCTGGCTACTCTTAAAAAAATTTTTTTATTTTTAAGTTTTTTATTTGTGTGGATGTTTTGCCTGCATGTATGTCTGTGCACCATAGGTGTGCAATGCCCACAAAGGTTAGAAGAGGGCATTGGATTTCCTGGCACTGGAGCTATAGATGGTAAAGAGATAGATTCTTTGTGGGTGCTGGGAATCAATCCAGATCCTCTGAAAGAAGATTTGAGATACTGAGTCATTTCTCTAGGGCTTCTGGGGAGAGCGAACAAGGTTGTCTTCTGCATCCAAGCATTTGTGAAACCTTTGACCCGTTTAAAAACTCCACTTTCGCCGGGCGATGGTGGTGCACACCTTTAATCCCAGCACTCGGGAGGCAGAGGCAGGCGGATCTCTGTGAGTTTGAGACCAGCCTGGTCTACAAGAGCTAGTTCCAGGACAGGCTCCAAAGCTACAGAGAAACCCTGTCTCGAAAAACCAAAAAAAAAAAACAACAACAACAACAACAAAAAAAAACAACAAAAAAAACCTCCACTTTCTTTTTGCTGAAGCCTGGTTAGTGGATTATGCCCCTTGTCTCTGAAATATTGGTCAACAAAGTGGAGTTTTATGACATTTAACCCTGGAGAGAAGTGTCTAGCGATGGTCACAAGTCATCTCTTGGGTTTGTGTAAATTATTTAATAAGTGAACTCGCGTCTCCCAAGTGATCTCCAAACTCTTCCCAGCTGTTGGAATCATCATGTCTGATGTCCACAGAGTGGATGGAGGAAGCGCCCAGTTGTTACTCTTGGGAACCTGCCTTCTCCGTCTCACATCTTCACTAAAGTTGTAAGACTCTCAGTGAAGGGAGTTCAGCCCCATCTACCGGGACAAGAGTGGACATGACCTAGCCCATAAAAGTGCCCTGCCCCTCCCATACTTAAGCTGGGTCACTTTCCCCTCCATTCCAGAATTCTAAGGGTATCTAGGATTGAGAACCTGCCTTTCCTTTGGGATTGGTTGGGCTGGAGCTGTTTAAAAACCTGGATCACCCAGTCATTAAAACTCCGTATCTGCTCCTAGACTTCAGGGTTGTGCAAGCCAATTCCTTTCTCTCCATTCTAAAAAACAAGAGTCTCTCCCTATCATGTGTCAACAACAACAACAACAACAAAGTGGAAATCAGACAATGTATATATCCACAGAGGTTTCAAAACCACAGTTGCTGGCAGAGGAGGCAGCTCAGTGAGGAAAGTGCTTACCGCATGGCACCAGGATCTGAGTCCAGACCCCCCCCCCACCTATAAACCAGGCATGAGGTAGGTACGTGTAACCCCAGTGCTGGGAAGGTGGAGAGTGTGGCTCCCTGGAGTTTGTTGGCCAGCCAATCCAGCTGTATCCGCAAGCCCCAGGTTCAGTGAAGAAACTCAGTCTCAAAAAACAAGGTGGATGTGACTAAGGAAGACGCCTGAAGTTGGCCCTTGGCCTCCACATCACACACACACACATGCATGTACGCATGTGTGTGTGTGCACACACACACAAATAAACAAATAAATAAAAATGAAAGAAAGGAAGGAAGGAAAGAAGGAAGGGAGGAAGAAAAAAAGTGGAAAGAAAGCCTACATTTAGCCCCATTACACTATAAGGTCAATCGACTTAGTTTTTAAACTGTTTTTCCAGTCTAACTGGGTCCCTATCCAGTCCTGTGCACACCGCCCTCCCTTTTTCTATCTAACACTTTATTTAACAGGTCCTGGTTAATGAGCATGCCATTTAATTCTGTTATAAACAATTTGCATAATAGTTTTAGTGATTGCACTTGATCAAGACAAAACTGAACTGCTGGACAGACCAAACGCCCTCTGCTGCTGCCCTCTTCTGGGCTCACTTTTATCCCACAGGGCCAGCCCCTTTTAGGAGCTCCCAATGTCCCATCTTCTGACTGTTTTCTATGGAGTTAGATGCTTATTTTGTACAACTCTTTTCATTCTTTAAAAACAACGGTCTTGGTCTGGAGAGATGGTTCAGTGGTTAAGAGCACTGACTGCTCTTCCAGAGGACCTGGGTTCAATTCAGCACACTCATGGAAGCTCATAAGCATGGTTCCAGAGGATCCAATATCCTCACACAGACATAAAACACCAATGCATGTAAAATCAAAATAAATAAATTATTAAAACAAAACAAAACTCAAAAAAAAAAAAACCCACAACTGTCTTGCTAGGCAATGGTGGCAAACTCCTTTAATCCCAGCACTCAGGAGGCAAAGAAAGGAGAATACTATGAGTTTGATACTCTGGTTTACAGAGTGAGTTCCAGGACAGTCAAAGTTACACAAAGAAACCATGTCTTGAAATATCAAATTAAATCAAAGCAATAACAACGAAACAACAGTTTTCTATGTAAAATCAGTAGGATTACTGCACAGCTACAGAGCAAGGAAATATCACATTATTTGTTTGCCCTAAATTATAGCCATTTTAGTTTTATGCCATATTTGGTATTATAGTGAATTTTTGATTCTGGTCATATTGGAACCTCCATGTCTTACTAAATTCCCTGCGCAGGCTTTGGGGCCTTGCCTTCCAGCCCACAGGGGTCCTCTCCCCTGTTTCCCTGTGTACAGATATTGGACACTGGCAAAGGGGCATTGCTCTGCCGTGGCCTGCAGCAGGGCAGCGGTGGGCGGGTCACTGAGATGACCCCACTGTGATGTTCTCTGTGGTAAATGGTGTAGGAGGCTCAGGTAGCCTTGAGGCTCCTTTCCAGTACTCAGGTGGCAGGAATTTGCCCTGGGGACACAGATTGTAAATGAGGTCTACCCGGGCCAGAGCTCCTCTTCCTTCTCACCCTTTGCCTGTCTCATCTCCCTGCCTGACTTGAGTCTGTGTCTTCAACCATTCCTTTTCACTGTTCCCTTCAGGCCTCCAGCCCTGTCCTTTATGGGTTTTGATTAGGAGCAAACCACACCTCTCAGCTACTTAAGCTCCTTGAATGATAGGAAGAAAACCGGAAGGGAAAAAGAGGTTGAGCTAGCCTTGGTCTTGCAAACCCAGTTATTTAAACATGGTTTAGATGCTTGCCCCAGGACTGCACCTGTCTTGTATTAGCTGGTTCCAACATGGAACCTTCTCCAGGGTTCCCATGGCAATCGCTATTTTTACCTGTAGTATTTATGACTATTGTTCTCTCTGTCTCTTTTTCAAAATCCTTTTTTAATTCTTTTACTTTTCTAGAGAATAGAAAAATGGATCTATTAATGTGCAATTCTCATCACTAAGAAATGATCATTGTCAGTGTTGATTGCTTACCTCACATAGACATCAATAGTAAACTCTTAACTGGTGGAGCACACAGTGCAAGAGGGAAAACAACTGAGTAAGGTAAGGTCAAAAAGTACTGAAGCTCACAGACAGTGCCACGGAGATTCTGAGGGAAGCTGCATTAGTTCTAGATGGGGTCTAGGGCAGCATGCGGGGAAGAGAGGATTTCTAGATGAGTAGGTGTTTGATATTTTGTCAAAAGGAGGTGAAAGTGGTGGTTTAGAGGGGTAGGGCAGGGGAAAAATCCCAGGGTGTTTCTTCTTCCACCCCAGACTCTTGCTCTGGGATACTCTGCTTTCCTTAGACCTCTTTTTACTGAGGATATATTGGTGATAAATTTTAGCAACATTTATACTTTTGAAAAATTTTGTTTAATTCACTCAGAAATATGGCTTTGCTTGGCTGACAGTGGGATGGCCCCCTGTATACTGTGAATATGTTTTATTACCATTGGTTATAAAGAAGCTGATTTGGCCAATAGTCAGGCAGAATAGGGTCAGGCAGAAAATCCAAGCAAAGATGATACAGGGAGAAAAAAGGCAGAGTCAGGGAGACTTGAGCAACCGCTGGAGAAGCAAGATGTGAAATAACAAGCCACGAGCCTCGTGGTAAAATGTAGAATAATAGAAATGGGTTAATTTAAGTTGTAAGAGCTAGTTAATAATAAGCTTGAGCTAACAGGGCAAACAGTTTGTAATTAATATTAAGTCTCAGAGGGATTATTTGGGAACTGGTGGGCAGGAGAGAAACCTCCAGTTATAGACAGTTATTCCTGCCACCACTCTGAGGACAACCGCTAGATCTAACATTGTTCCTTTACAGAGAGTCTGTGTCTTCTTTAAAGATTCCTTACAGGCACGCCCAACTGTGGGTGACGGCTGTACCCCAGGATATCTGTGAGTGTGGCCCAGTATAAAGCCATACGTTTTCTCCTAATACTGTGAGTTGTTGGTCTTGAAACTTTCCTTTTATAGTTCTGTGGTACTTTACAGGTGGCAATATCTGTAGTAATGTCTGAAGGTCACTCCAGCTCCCAGATCTCTGTCTTCAGTGTTGGCTGTTTTACTGTCTCGAACCACCTTAAGAGACTTTTTTTTTTTAGAACTTTCTGAAAATGAAGATTCAAAATCCTCATCTATCATTTCTTCTTTTGAATACTTTCCCCCCCTATCTTAGTACCAGTTTTCAGAACCAAGATTAATCAACACTAGACCTTTTTACTCTATGCTGAACCAAAGTTCCTACGTTTTTGTCTCTTTGAGCTGCATTCGGGGTTATTTCTTCAGATCTGTATCTGAATTCACTAATTCTAGCTTCAACTGTGTCTACTGGCTTTCCAATTCTTTTATAAATATTTTAATTTCTCTTCATTTCTAGAAGGTTTTTCAACTCTTCTAAAACTATGTTCCCATTGATTTGACCATCGTGAGTGTGCGGCTATATTCTGTGACAAGTTTCCTGTATTAATTGAGATTCTGTGTCGGCCACTCCTCCAGTAACTAGAAAAACACAAAATGAACTGGGTATGGCAATGTACGCCTTTGATCCCAGTGCTCAGGAGCATCAGAGCCACAAGTACAAAGCCAGATTCTCCACACAGTGGGCCCTTATTTAAAAATACAAATCTACAAAAATCTTTTATTATTTTCAGGTCCTGGAGAGTACACAGTGTGCCTGGAGCCCCCAGGCCATAGACAGTTTGGACAGTGCAGAATGAGAAAGAGAGAGAGAGAGAGAGAGAGAGAGAGAGAGAGAGAGAGAGAGAGATCACATGTGAGAGATGATGATGATGAGGGGCAGGGAGATTTGTGGGCTACACTTCTCCTGGTGTTATCCAAACAGGTTTCCCATGAAATGTTTAGTTGATGTGTTGAGAGCAGGCAGGCATGAATTTCCAGAGGTCACAGCTACTAAAACAAAGTCCCTGTGGTGTATCTGCATAATCTACTTGGATTGCAAGAGTCACTGGAGGCAAACAGGCTACAAACACTGAGCTATCCACAGGAGGGGTCGCCCAAGAGCAGTTACATAAGTAGATATCATCGAGTATTTGGAAGGAGGGCCCAGTGTGCGCACACACACACACACACCATGACAAGCTCTACACACATATCCTCTCTTAATTTTCAATGAGATGTCTTAGTCTTCATCTTGAGTTCAAAGCCCTTTTGCTTTTCTTGAAGTTGGAATAATTGAGTTATCTCTCCTTTTCTTTGATTTTTTTCTTTCGTTTTGTTTGCTTTTTTTTGTTGTTGTTGTTGTTATTTTGAGACAGGATTTCTCTGTGTAACAATCCTTACTGTCCTGGAATCTACTTTGTAGACCAGGTTTGCCTCAAACTCACAGAGATACATCTCCCTCTGCCTCCCGAGTCCTGGAATTAAAGACATGGGTCATCACGCCCTGCAAGGACAAATTTTCAGAACTTGTCTGCTGGTGGCCTGCCCTCCGTTCGTGCTTTAGCACAGCTGACACTGAGGTAGTACATAGTTCTTTCTTTTCTTTAGGATAAATATTTTTTTCACACAAGTAGCTTCCTGTATCCTAGGTTTTTCTGGCATCATTTATCCCCCAATACCTTTTGTTTCTATGGTTCATTTATTGATGTTTTTTGGCAGGGAGGTGATTATTTACTCCAACAAATCCAATTTGGAAATATACAATATATGAGGAGTTGTCACACCTCCTACAGTAGCTAACATAATATACCTCTCAATGTTTATTGAACAAATTAGCACACAGTGAAAATGGAGGTAAAATTCCCTGCCTCGTGGGTGCTTCTATCTTATTTTTCACTGCTAATGTCTGATCAAATCTGAGAACAAAAAGGTTTTAAAGGTCTCTGAAGTAGGTAGACATTGAAAGATCTGGTTGGAGTTTTGCCAGTTGACAATGACTAAGTTGATGTACCTCTCCAGAATAGAATGGATCTTCCCTTCCCTTCCCTTCCCTTCCCTTCCCTTCCCTTCCCTTCCCTTCCCTTCCCTCCCCTCCCCTCCCCTCCCCTCCCCTTCCCTCCCTCCCTCCCTCCCCTCCCCTCCCCTCCCTTCCCTTCCCCTCCTCTTCTTTCTTTCACCAAAATGCCAGGATCTCATTTTCATGGGATGTATTTCTTTCTTACCTTCAGGCATCTGTGTTTTCCCAAGGCCCTTCAGAAGCATCTACTTCTTTCTCTTGGATTCTACAGGCATAACACCATCTATACAGCCTATGATGTCTTATGAGATGTCAAGATGAGCAAGGTCCTTACTCTGGACAAAATGGTGAGGGTGTACCGCCGTTCCTGTCCAGGAAAAACAAACTGTTTTCAGTACTCCTCTGCTTCCCAGGTTAAAGACAACAATAACAACAACAAAAGAGGCTGATGCTAATTCCCTTTAGACACGGCCCCTCTCCCTCAGTGCTGCTACTGAAACCTGCCAAGGGGAAAGGGCCGCCCTCTCTTCATCACTTGTCTTTTGTAAACTGATGCTCTGTGGTCCACTTAGTGAGGATGATGGTGAACGCTCTCATTGCACTCCAGTTCCCATCAACAGATGGTTCCACACTGCCATCGACTCTACCAGGACAAGCACTGACATGTTCCCTAAAGATAGCCCACTGTCCCTACATCATTATAAGGTGCATCTTCCTACCGTGAGTAACACTGGCATCTCCCAAGAATAACAGTGCCAAGGAGCACTTGACTCTCTACCTTGACAAGTATTGCCAGAGCGACAGCAATGGCTACTTGGCCACCTGCAAGTACAATAGATAGTACTGGCCTGAGTTGGAATTTCATTGATTCCTATTCCCTCCGTCATGATGTATAAGAGACCACTCCCACGCCTCCACCCATACAAACAGACACACACTCTTGCACACACATGCCATGTCTTATTTACCTCATCGAATAATCTTTTATCTATGCCATTTCGCTCTCCATTAAATTTTAAAAAGATTTATTTTATTACTTACTTATTTTGGCATATTAGGTAGCTTGTTTCATCAAATACCTTTGCCATTACAGCATCATCTTTACTTAGAGGACTTCCTTCAGACACAGGCTTGAGAGTGTCCGGATGGTGCACTAAATTAAGCTCCTTCAGTATCCTTCACGTATTTCTCAAGGACGGGTGTAAACCACATGCTACTTTCCCAGGGGAGATCTGTCTTAGATGGCCCTCTTTCACCTTGTTCGCTGGAGACAAGCCCCAGCCGTTTGACTGTACCCTAAGAAATATGTTCAGGTCATCCTTGGTTGGGATTGGTTCCAGGCCCACAGTAGGAGCTCAAGTCCTCAGACCTGGACAAGGTTTCCGACTCCACACGCTCCAGAGCATAGCCATCGGCCACCACTTTTCCCTATGTTGTCCCGTCATGGAGATTTAAGTCTGGCCTGAGGCTGTGAACCATATTTACAGCCAACTAAGGGTGTTGATGTGCACCTTTGTGCAAAGAGGGTGTCTATCCCATGGCCTCCTGACCATTTTACTAGCTGGACATTAGTGTTCTCAGGCAAGGTCTTCCCAGCATGGGTGTTCTTTTCCATCCCATGCCCTTTTCCTATGTGTTTCAGAACATGGCAAGTTGCTTCCAAGCAACTGGTTATTGGATGTCTTGACTTATTTTTAATTCTGTGTATGTGTGTTTGTCTGTGTTTGGGTATGTGTGTGTACATGCAGGTGCCTGTGGCATCCAGAAGAGGATGTTTGGTTCCATGGAGCTAGAGTTATAGGTAGTTATGAACTTCCTGGTGTCAGTGCTGAGAACAAAACCTAAGTCCTCTACAAGAGCAGTGTGTGCTTTTAGAAGCCGAGTTCTCTTCAGCCCCACTCTCTTACCATTTTTTCTCCCTTCTTCTTTTGTTCCTGACTTTGCTGATTGACCTCCATCCCCTTCCACCTCTTTTCTTCACACACACACACACACACACACACACACACACACACACACACCACATCCCCTTGTCATTATTGATTATGAAGTGGAGCTCTTTGCTTCCTGGGAAATTCTTACTTGAGAAGAAATTCCAGAGAACCAAGAACTGTGCTGCTGTTTATATCCAGTGGAGTTGTAATCAGAAAGTCCTAACCAGTCTACATCAATGCTCCAAACAGCTTCTATGTGGGTGGGCAAGGCAATTAAAAACTAGCCATGCTCAAGTCTTTTAGCAGATGTCTAGGTGGTAAAAATGCTGTCAACGCATCCAGGCAGAGTTCTGCCAGCTTTTGTTGGAACAACACAATTCTCATGTCTGCAAAGGAAACGCTCATCTTTTCATCCACTCAAATGTCATACTGGAGAAGAGTATTCGCGGGAGTAGAACAGGGAAAGAGCAAAAGCAGCAGGTGGCTTTGTGTTTAAGTGACAGGCAAGATTGTACCCAGTTACAGCAAGATTATTCTGCAGGGTTTTGGAAAACAAGTCTCTAAATGAGTCTCAGTTTAGGATGTTGTCTTAGTTTGGGTTTTATTGCTGTGAAGAGGCACCATGATCACAACAGGTCTTATGAAGGAAAACATTTAATTGAGACTGGATTACAGTTCAGAGGTTTAGTCCATTCTTGTCATGATGAGAAGCCATGTAGGGATACATGGTGCTGAAGAGGTAGCTGAGAGTTCTACATCCGGATCAGCTGGCAACAGGAAGAGTGAGTGTCACTGGGCCTGGCTTGGGCTTCTGAAACCCATAGCCTACCCCCAGTGACACACTTCCTCCAACAAGGCCACACCTACACCAACAAGGCCACACTCCCCAAGAGTGCCGCTCTTTATGAGCTTATGGGGGCCATGTTCATTCAAATCACCACCGATGTCTTCAATGGTTCTTTATCAGCTTTGAAGAAATCTTCAGAACTGTCCGTTTACAGCCAAGGATCACGTAATGTCATCTCCCTTAAATTGCTCTAGAACTTCTTTTCTGTACTGGGGATGTTACCATGAGCTTTGAGTAGATTATCTCACTCTTTGACAAGGTGGGCATTGTGCCCACTTTTCAGATGTCTGGACTGGTCTAACAGACAAGCATGATCACAGTCACAGAGGCAGAATTCAAATATGAGATGAAGTACTTCAAACCTCTTACTGGACTGGAGAGATGGCTCAGTGATTAAGAGAACTTTCCAGTTTTCCAGGAGACCCAAGTTCAGCCACCTATATCAGCTGGCTCACAGTTGTCTGTAACTCCAGTTCCAGGGTGTCTGACAGCTCTAGCTTATACACACACACACACACACACACACACACACACACACACACACACACAATGCATGCACACATAACTACACATAATTAAAGATAATGAAGATAAATCTATAAAAAACCCTATCTAATTATTCATAAATACACACTATACGCTGAACCCTTGTACCCCACTGTGTTGTAGAGCCCTGATTTAATCAGTATGTACTGAATACTTGCATTCAAATGCCACATGTACAGTTTTCATATGTAACAAAATGTTTTAATTATTTGTGAAGATGGAAGTGTTAATGACGTAAGCCAATCTTTATATAATGTATATAATTACATAGATTATACTATACCCCATAAATGCACAATTAAAATAATTGTCAAAACAGGATGTGATGGATCACTGTATTTGTTTCTTGGTTAGGACCAAACCTGCCACAAAGGGTTGAACAGGAAACAAACTCCATTCTTGGGCTTTCTTGGGCTTGTATTGCTGTTTTTCCGCACCCACATCCATCAGTCTCCCTGAAGCATGATTAACAAAACTCAGAGATAGATATTGGTGGCTCAACCTGAAGACCAGAAAAGCAAAACAGTCAACCACTGGCTCTTACCTCGACTTCAGTCCAAAAATGGTGATCCTGCCTCCAGGAAACCTCAGGATGAAACAGACTGAGAACTGTCTGCTCCCATTTTATGATCCTCTCTAGTTCTGGAATTAAGGGTGTGCACCATTACCTCCTGGTTTCTATGGCAAGCTAGTGTGGGTACTGGGACTAAAAAGGTGTGTGTCTTTGCTCCCTGGTCTTTAAGGCTGGCCAGTGTGGCTGTTTTGCTTTTCGGATCTTCAAGTAAGTTTTATTCATTAAAATATAAATGAAATACACCCACAACCTCCTCCCTTAGCAGTCCAGAAAGAGAAGGTTATTCAAGTGTCTGCCTTGGACACCTTAAAATGTCAGTTTGCCTTTAGCAAGGATACAGAGATTTATTTCTGCGTTTTCAATATTCCTTTTCCACCAAACGTGCTGTGATGTTCTTCCTTATAATTAAATATTCTTTATCAACATGCTTTATTTTTCAATCTAATAACATTTGATCTCTTGACTGAATTCCTATCATGTATTTAACCATTCTCAATGGTTGTATTTTTAGTCCTTTCTAGAATTTTGCTATATTTTCAATGAATTGAATTCACAATGAATTCTTGGTAGCTTTCTATAGCCCTAGAGTCTGAGCAAGAGCTCCTATGGGTAATTACATGAACATTTGGGAATATTTTGATAAATGTTGTCAAATCAATTTTAGAATGCCCGTATCAGCTGCAATTCCAAAAATTTAAGAGTCTAATTCACTGTACCAATATTATCATCAACAAAGACTTTGAATAAAAATTTGTCAAGCCTGATGTGGTGGTTCATGTCTATGATCCTATGACTTAGGAGGCCTGCCATGAGGATTGCTTTGAGTTGCCTGGGCTACAGAGATCTTATCTCAAATAATAAATAAAGAAAGAATCAAAGAAAAGAAGGAAGGGAAAAAGGAAGAAAGATCTTTGTTAATTTTAGCAAAAGTGAAAGTGTGGTGTTGTTTTCTTCTGTATTTCTTAATTGGTGGGTTAAATATACTCTCCTGTATTCATTGTCATGTCTGCATGTTCTGTGACTTACCTGTTCATGCCCTTCAGTTATTTTCTTCATTTTTCTCCTTTTGTACTGTTGACATTTTCTTCTTCTTTCAAAAAATCATTTTAGAGCTGGAGAGATGGCTCAACGGTTACATTGGCTGCTCCTCCAGAAGTCCTGGGTTCAGTTCCCAGCATATACACACCTGTAACTAACATACATACCTGGCTGACAACTACCTGTAACTCCAGCTCTAGGGGTTCTGAAGTCCTCTTCTGGCCTTCACAGGCACAAAGCACACAGGTAGTGTGCAGACACACATTTGGAAGACAACATCCACATAAAATAAAATAAATAAGTTTTTTAAAAAATCCGCTATACTTTAGACACTGTAGATGGTATATACAAATTCTTTATTCCCCCCTTGTCATTTACCTTCAGTTTTTGTTTCTGCATTTTGACATTTAAAAGTGAAAAACTGGGGTTGGGAATGTTGCTAAGTGGTAGAGATTTTGCTTAACCTGGGGGAAGCCAGAGGATCAACACATCAGCACCACCAAAGAAAAAGGAATAAAAACTTTGATGTGGTAATGTATCAGTTTAGGAATTGTTCCTCTTGATTTTCTGCTTAGAATTGTCTTTGTCTTCACAAAGGGATTTAAAAATTGTCTGGAATTTTTAAAAGTTGAAAATAGTTTAGATTCGGGTATTAAGATTTTTTGAGCTTTAGGGTGGTGTGACAGCTCTCTTGCTAGTGGTGACTTGGGATCCAGGCTCCTTGCCCACAGTTCTGTCACTTCCGACATGTGGCATCTCCTGAGTCAAGCAGATGAAGATGACCTCATGTGCGAGGAATTTATGGGCCAGGCCTAAAAAACAAAGCCAGTCACATATGCTCACATATGTAATTTCAAGGGATACTGAAAACATAAACCAAAAGGACATTGGGAAATAAAGCCTAGTTCTGTGTTCAGAAGAAGAGGAGGTAGGATCAGCTGGAATTCCCAGTGTTATCCTGACAGCCCTAATCCTCCCCTTTGGGGTCCATGGTCTGTCAATAGCATTGGTGTGGGGAAGAACAGGGACTGGACACAGCAGTCATGTGCAAACTCCTCGTTGGCTCTAGAACTCTGAGTATGTCATGTTACCATTCTCAATCTCATTTTCCACTTGGAATGAGAGGCTAAACCAGCGACTTCCACCACTGCTCTGCCACCCAGAATCCCAACATACTAAACAGATACAAAGAGGGTTACTCCGGGCAGACAGGAGAGGAGCTGGGAATCCTGTCTCCTTCACTTCCCAAGCTGGCACTTACAGGATCTTTTTAGGCTGCAAGTTCCCACAGAGCATACTTGGAAAACCGATAGTCGGTATCCCAATTGTCTCCCATAACTGTCAATGCGCAGGCTTCTGAATAGCACAAGCAACCCTTGAACTGATACCTTCTTCTGTCAGACCCCAACCCTAGTACCGGGTATCTATCCTAGAGCCTCAGTGTCCACCATGGAGCTACACAGTAGGCTTCCACCAAAACTATTGATCACCTATCTGGGGAGTGGAAAATTACAATGGTTAAGTCTGCGGTGTCAAAAGCCAGGTGTAAATCTTGAATCTGCTAATGGACAGCCAAGGTCTTGGATTTTGAGCAAGTTTTTATTTCTAGTTCTATGAAAGCTGGAGAAATGATCTCAAAATCTTGCCTTTGCTTGTGTTCTTCCTCTTTAACATATAACACTTTATAATATGCCATATAAGCTACTTACCATCTTGCTTGGTGTAACTCTCTGTTAGAATGACAGCCCCACAAAGCAACTACTTTTGTCTGCTTTCCTCCTTGATGTGGGCCTAGCACCTGTTTCCCTGACCATCACAAATCATTACTTTAAATATTTAAATATTCGTTTAAATGATGTGGAGACCCTTAAAACAGCCTGAATAGAGTCAGGAACACTGTAAGCATTTAGAAAATATTAATTGTTAGAATTTTTATGAAGTGTTATAGATGATGGTACTGTGCTGAAAAGATCAAATATCAGGCTTGATCCCAGGACTCAGGAAGGTGAAGCCTCTGTGTGTGTGTGTGTGTGTGTGTGTGTGTGTGTGTGTGTGGCCAGCCTAGGCTACATAGAGTATAGCAAAGAAGGGAATGGAGGGAGGGTTGGTGAGGGAAAGAGAGAGGAGAGAGGAAGTGGGTAGGAAGGAGGGAGAAAGTGAAAGGCCGGAAGTTGTTCCCACCTTTGCGAACATTTTAGTCTGGCAGGGAGACACATATAAGAGCAAAAGTGAAAACTGTAAATTGTGGTGAGTGTCCTAAAAGTTTAGTGCACTATCAAAGGACAAAGTATCATTTTTCTCCAAGGCGTAGGGAGTGTTCGGAGCTGGCTTCTCTGTACGGCAAACGTTTCATCTGACACTGACAGGTGGACAGCAATGAGTCAGGCAAGGAGGGACGGCATTCCAGGCATGAGGGCCGCCCGCGAGTCAGGAAGGTACGCGGAGTGTCTGAGATCTGAAGGAGAAGCAGCTAGGAGCTCAGCTGGGGAGGGTACAGGACCGCCTCATTCCAGAGGGCTGAGTCTACTCGGTAATGGCTCCTGTAGGCCAGGATGTGACTTAAACGGGGGGTGGGGTGGGGGGGGTGGGGGGGTGATGTCATTGCGGTTACAGGACTCGGAGAACAGTTAGGCCGGGTGAAGCGGGGGTACCTTCTGAGACTGCACCTCACAGCCTGTGCCATGTTTCTTTTCTGTCATTTGTTTTCCCGCGTCTTAGATTGAGGAAGGTTTTAAATCCTCCTTGGTATTTACTAACCAAGGTATACGATTTGATCCGGAAAGCACAGGTCTTTCTAAGAGCCAGTAAAAGAATTACCATCACGAGAATGTTGCCTCTTTCCTTTGCAGCTGAACAAAAGCAGACACTCTCCACATTCTAAATCTGACTTTGAAAGTGCTTTCTCTGACAAGGTGTTTTCTAAGACGCCCGAACTTTAGAGATGGTGCTTCTGTTCTCTAACTGTAGCTTTTAACCTCTAAGATGTCTACGCTGCTAATTGTTTGCCCTAATAGGAAAAAGTTAAAATCACATTTGTTTTCTATTGTTTTTTTATTATTTGTATGCATGTGTTGTGTAGGCATTTGCACATGTGTAAATCTGGTCCCCCTGGAGTTGGCGGTACGGTCAGTTGTGAGCAGCCTGATGTGGCTCTGGTCCTTTTCAAGAGCAGTACATGTTCTTGACCTCCGAGCCACCTCTCCAGACCTGACATTTGTTTTCTAATTCAACAGGTACATATGGAATTTCTTCCTTAAGCGTGGAGGAGACCACTAACACTCTCTTCTTCCTTATAAAAAATACATCCTTTTTGCAATTATGTTTGTTTGTTTCTGTTAACACAGGGTCTCACGCAGCTCAGGCTGGCCTTAAATTCATTGTGTAGCTGAGGATGACTTTGAACCACTGATCTTCTTGCCTCCACTTCCCAAATCCTGGGCTAACAGGTGTGGCTGCCATGCTTGGCCTACCTCTGTCATTCTTATTTAAGGAATTTGGTACTTTGGCTTGTTTGAGCTTTGACAAGGGTAAGTGTGAGGCGTTGCCAGCTTATATGAGGATGCAGGTGGCAGAGATGGCAGAACTGGGAATTGGATATGATCGAGAGAGATCCTGGAGATAGAATTGATAGGATTTGGTAAAGAATGAACGTGGGAATGAGTGGGCAGCTGAAGGATGTCTCTGGGGGCCTCTGTATGGACAACATGGAGGATCACCCATGTAAAGAAGTGGAAGACAGAACACCCTTGGAAATTGCTTCATCCCACAGCATCAAGAGCCCCTGGGTGAAACTTGAAGTTCGGGGTTAGGACTGAACAGCCTTGCAGAAGTGGGGGTGGGGTGAGGATAATATGGGTTCCGGATGACTCAGAGGTGCATTTTCCTCTGTGGACATGTCTGGTGATGGATTGACACATAAATACCAGAAAAGGCTCCAGTCCAGAGTCCCCAGACAGCAGCGCTGCGGGAGCCGCATCAGTTGTCTCTGGATGCTGGGAGCTGGGGCGGTGGGAGGATGGTGACATATTTCAGATCACATGGAAACAGTGACATCAGGTTGTTCGGGAGACGTGAGAATCAGGCTGAATAGCCAAGGAGAAAGGTACAGGGAACTGAATTCACTTTGAAAGATTAAGATACAAACCGACGATGGATAGATTGCATATAAAAAGAGGTTCTTGGGGCTGGGAAGATAGCTCAGTGTTTGCAGCACAAACCTGAGGACTTGAGTTCACTCCCCAGAGCCCATGTGAAAAGTCACGAGTGGTAGCACACATTTCTATTCCCAGTGCTAGGGAGGCAGACACAGGTGGACCCTGGGGGCTCTCTGACTGGCAAGCCTAGCTGCATCACAGAGCCTCAGGACTCAGTGAGAGACCTTGTCTTAAACAAACAAGGTTGATGGGTCCTGAGAAATGACACCAGAGATTGACCTCTGGCACTTGAGAAAAGGAATGGAAAGTGACCATAAATCACAAGGATGCTATCTCTGTCTGTGTCAATACTTAGGAGCATAAAAACACCTAGAATTATTTTACATTCTTGAATCCAGAGCAGCTGAATGGTTTGGTAAATCTGACATCCTTTGCACAAGTAGCCAGCAAGCAGGTCAACTAGTGTGTCTAGGACGGTCTCATTAATTAGCTAGTTGTTAACTGGGGTGAGCTAGCCTGGACTGCTTCAAATCCAAGAGAGCAGAACTTGTAAGCTGTCTTGTGAATTGAAGCTCTGTAGGGGATGGGTGGAGGGAGGGAGTCACACCTACACTAAAGATTTTAATGCCTAAATTAAAAGTTATACAAGTCTGGTTAACAGATTAAAATGTCGTAGTAATGGAGACTTAGAAAGTTGTAGATCCAGAGCCAAACTATCTTGGATTATCTTTTTTTTTTTTTTTTTTTTTTTTTTTTTTTTTTTTTTTTGTTTTTCGAGACAGGGTTTCTCTGTGGTTTTGGAGTCTGTCCTGGAATTAGCTCTTGTAGACCAGGCTGGTCTCGAACTCACAGAGATCCGCCTGCCTCTGCCTCCCAAGTGCTGGGATTAAAGGCGTGAGCCACCACTGCCCGGCCTCTTGGATTATCTTTACTCCCGTAATCATCATCCACTGCCCACCTTTATGTCTGACCTCATTATCAGTTGACACCTTTTGGGATGTATTGGCAGGCTAGTTTTCTGCAACTAGAAGACAGCATCTGAGACCCACTGCAGAGTTTTTTTTTTCTTTCTCATTTTGCCATAACCCAAAGTTGGAATTTTCTTTGGGTTGCCAATCAAATAAAGACATGGAGACTTATTATTAATTATGAATGCTCGGCCTTGGCTTATGCTTGTCCCACTAGCTCTTTTAATTTAATAATTTAATTTAATCTCTTTCTATTCATCTACATTTTGCCTGGGGCTTTTTAACTTTTATTTCGTTCTGTAAGTCCTACTTTTCTGCTCTGTCCTGGCATCTCCCTGGCATCTCCTTTTCTTTCGTCTTTCCTGGGTCTAAATTCCTCTTCCTACTTACTCTCCCTGCTCAGAAGTTCCACTTATACTTCTTCCCTTGCTATTGGCCATTCAGCTTTTTATCAGCCCAATCAAATGCCTGAGGCAGACAAAGTAAAACAGCATCACATTCTTATTTACATAGTTAAACAGATGCAACACAACTTTACATACTTAAATGAATGCAACATATCTTTGCACAGTTAAACCATTATTCCACAACACCATCTACTTGATGTTTCCACCAATATGTTTGAAAAATGTCCTGGTTTATGACTTTATTTTTTCCCCTGTATATATAAAAAAGTTAATGAAAGACTTTCCATATTGAAACACATTATTCTTGTCAACCCAAGTCTGTGTTATTAAGACATGTCACTCACATTTGGCTCAAGAATAAACTATGCCTTAATTTCCTTTGAGATGAGAATTGTGTTTTGCATGTCATTCTACTTCAGAGATAGCTCCAGGGCATCCCCTAAAGAAGAAGAAATCTGAGATTTGGAGCGAGTGAACCTGTGGAAAGGAGATGACCTGTCTCTGTGGTGCTGAGTTACTCTGTGGGAAGCCTGGACTCAAGCACGGAGAGCTGGCGTATGTCAGTAAGTGCTGGGGAGAGGTCACCAATACTCCCACCATGGCCCAACTCAAGCTGTCACATGATACAACTGAATGGAGTTGAGAAGAGACACACATGTGGGGTCTCACGGGCTAGAAAAACCCAGCTGCAGCATATGCTATAAGACTAAGGAGAAGAGAGCCAGACGCATCCGCGGGGGGTTGGCCATGACACTCTCTCACCCATCCCTTAGAACTGGTGACATTTCTTTCTGAAGATTTCGAGCCACCTGCAGCTAAGAAACTCTAGCAGAGTGAAGGGGAAGGGGTGAAATCTTACATTCCCTCACAGGGAGAAAGCATCCAAGATTTTGGAAAGTGTGGTATTGGTGGGGGGACCAGACTCAACATGGTGCCAAGGAGCGTGGGGCTTTCAGAACAGCCCGGGGAAATGTGGGTTTCCTGGTCATCAGGGCCCTGACAGGAGAGGTGACTGGGTTAGCAATGTGAAGTGATTGGAAACTCTGTTCCCATTATATTTTCTCTGAATTTGTCTGGAGCCCAGATGCCTTATCTATGTTTTGTAGGTGGTATTTTTTTTTCTTTTTTGAGGCAGGGTTTCAGTATTCCAGGCTGGAGTCAAACTGGCCGTGAATTTCTGATCTGCCTCTGTCCTCCAAGTGCTGGGATTGTAGGTGTGTGCTCACCATGCTACCGCTTGTGTGCGCCTGTTTGCTCTGGCACTGGTGGTCTTGATGCCTAGGAGTGACATTCATCCCAAACCTGACAAAGCCTCCGTGACAGCGAGGGACTTCCCCAGCACTTCTCTATCTCTGATCCCTGTGCAAACCCACGTAGAACTGTGTGCCAGATAAGAAAAGACACCCCTCCCCCACCTGTGCCCACTAGGCCCAACGTCCATCAGCATTACTGAAACTGATGGCCCTGTACTGCCCACCATCCTGCTTATCTTCCTATAGAGGCCCCTCTCATGGCTCTGGCTATGGACTTTAGTCTTGCTCTTGACTCAGGGGTCATCTGAGAGGAATGTGGTTTCCTGGGCTGTGAGGCTCAGGAGTCTGCCACAGTTTCTGGATAGCCCTGGACCATGGTTGGGATTGGAAGAACTGTGGTTAGTGGCCCATCGTCCTCTGAAGGCCCATAGTTCTGGTGCATGTGAGTGTCTGTGTAAGGGTGCCTGATTATAATTATTCTAGGGCTTAGGGCAGCTCCTCCTTAGGAACTTGGACAGGCAGACATGTAAGCTGGCTAGAGACCTTGCTTCAAGTGTGATTAACAGAGACAGAATTGTTTGAGGCAGGGGTTTCATTGACTTCACCATTGGCTCGAAGCCTACCCCACCCCCCAACACACACACTCTCCATTTTCCTGCAAGGCCTCCTTACATGAGAACATTTTGTTAAATGCACTCCCACACACACACGCAGCTCCCCGTACATTGTGTTCCTGCCATTTAGCTTGTCACCAGGTCTCCTCCCTGGCATTGAAACTGAGGCAAAAAAAAAAAAATGAGATGTGAGCATGCTAGGGGAGGCTATGTTGAAGCCCACAGGCCATCAGACCACAGCAGGCAGCTCACCTTGCTGGTCTGAAAGGTAAGATGTGGAAGGCCCCTTCCCTTTCTGTCAATCTCACCCATCTCAGGTTGGAGGCTTGTCTTGAGAAGTTCCCTTTCCCTTGTCACTCTCCCTCCCTTTGTCGATCTGAAGATGGAAATACACTACTGTGCATGGCACCATCTGCTTTAGGAAGGAGCCAGAAAGTTGCTAAATGGCTGCTGTTGCTGCTGTAGCAAGATGGCCTGTCTGCCCTATGAAGCCCATTCTGATTGTCTCCTGTGTGGGCAGTAGCTGGCAAGGCAAACCCTAATTAACTGAAGAGAATTCTGTGGTCTCTAAACCAAGGAACTTATTTCTCAGGTGCTTGCAACAGCTGGCAGGGAAAGAGCTTGTGGCTGCTCTGGGAAGCAGGTGATTTTTTTTCCTCCCACAGAAGTTACTTCAGTGTCTGTAGGAGGTATCGACTGTGGGTGCTGTTCAGGTCCAGAAAATTGGTCTCAGGAGGAGCCAGAGAAGTGACATTAGCAACCTGGCTCTTTCAGCAGTGGCTCTAATGAGGCAGGGCAGGGAAGTCATCTTCCCAACTCTCAGGAAAGTGATCTTGACTGCAAACAGGGCACATTTAGTGGAGCCTAAATCATGACGCTGGAACTGTCGTAAGAGTCCCTGAGGATTTTTTTTTTTCCGTGAGAAAGCTGTTATGAATCTTGTTTGTGGGGATGGTCTCTCATGAAGCTCCATCTTCAAAGCCTCACTGCACCTAAGAACTCTGGCTTTGGTTCTGATTTCTGACAGTGTATGGCTGAACATCCAGGCTATCCTGGAACTCAATATATAGCCTGGGAAGGCTTTAAACTCATGAGCCTCCTGCCTCCGTCTCCTGAATTTTGAGATTGCAGGTGTGATCTGCTATATCCAACAAGGATTCTTAATTTTAAATATGCACACAGTGTCTTTGGAGTCTCTGTGCTTACACAGACCTCGGTAGTCTCTGATAGTCTCATGTGACCTGTACCCTACTTAGAGTTCCTGAGGTGTCTGTGTCCCTTTTGTTGTTGCTGTTGTTGTTGTTGTTTGCTTTTTGAGGAGGAGCAGTTCATTTTGGCCCCTAGTTGGAGATAACATTGTCTATCAGACAAGGAAAGCATGACACAGGACAGACTTAAAGCTATGGCAGCAGGAGCTTGCTTGCCTCTGTGTGGATTAAAAAATAAACAGACAGAACAGGATGTAGGGTAAGGCTCTAATGCCTCACTCCCCCACTACCAGTGATCCATTTTCTTCAGCTGAGCAGCTACTGGTCCTAATGGTCCAACAACTTCCCAGAACAGCACCATAAGCTGGGAACCTAGAGCCTGTGGGGAACATTGCACACCCAAACATAACATTCCACTCCTGGCCCCGTAAACACATGGCCATCTGATAATTGAAAAATACTTTCAGTCCAACTTCAAACATTCCTGTACACTTACAATGCCAACATTGTTAAAGGTCCAAAGTCTCTTCTGAGACTCAAGACAAATTCTTAGCTGTGAGCTTTTGAAGAATTAAACAAACTAATACAAGTTGGGTGTATCTAGTATACAATGGTGCAGAGCAAACAACGCCACTCCAGAAGGGAAGAACGGGGGTTTAGCAAGGAAAGATCAGGCCAGACAAGACTGAAACCAACAGGACGAGCACTAAACCGAGAGGGTCCATGCCCAGCATGTGGGCTTGTGGGTATTGTATGGTGGAGAAGGCTCAGTTGTAGGTATGAAGGAGAGCAGAGACATCTGGGAGAGTCTAGAGTGAATGTGGCTAGGCTGAACTGGACTATGTAAAGAGAGGAGGACGGGGAGAGGGAAGAGTCAGGAGACTAAGAGACCAAGAGGCCAGAAGAGTAAAGGGCAAAAAGAATAAAAGACCTAAATAGCCAAAATGGCTGGATTATGTAAGGAAGAGCCACAGGGAGAAGGGCAGCCCAGCATCTGGGATGAAGAGTTCAAGGTAGGGTGCCAGTCATATCCTGTAACAAGTAGGGACCATGGGATGCTGGGAGAACATGGTGGTCAAGTAGGCTTTCATATGTTAAATAGGAACCCCAGTTAACCATTTGTCCTGGGTTTGAGATCTAACAGTTATGACATAATTTCCACTCCAGTGGGCTTTGGCAACCTTGCCCCTTATATTCAGTGTGTATAACACGTGACCATTTTCACAAGCTGCCTCCACACCATGCCTTGTGACTATTCCATATTTCTGACATTTCTAAAATCCTAGAGTCTCCATTGCAACTTAGGCCTTACATCTATAGCTTTGTGCACAGCTTACCCTAGGGCTCCATGCAGACAATATGAGCTTGCTATGCACAACCTCAGGGGTTTTCAGGAACTTTGGTGCAAACCTCTGTGACCTTCTTGTATTTTTGCATGTATGAAAAACTAGCACCATGAAGATGACCCCAGGGAAAGCTTGAGACATTGCCTGGCCCTCTTGAACAACAACTATCCTGTCAACCATGTCCCTTCAAGGATTAACCTAGGAAAACATTTCCTTCCCTTAGTGGCCCTGCTCAGGAAGGATGCCCAAGAGTGTTGTTGGGGTTTCTGTCCCGCCTGGTCCTTGAAGTTGTTAAGTCCCCCAAAAAATCACACAGAGGTCTACATTAACTATAAACTGATTGGCCCATTAGCTCAGGCTTCTTATTAACTCTTATAACTTATATTAGCCCATTATTCTTGTATATGATAGCCACGTGGCTCGGTACCTTATTCAGCGAGGCAGTCATATCTTACTTTTTCTGTGGTAGGGTCAGGATTGCAGAAGGAACTTCCTTCTTCCCAGAATTCTCCTGTTCTCATTGACCTGCCCCTACTTCCTGTCTGGTTGTCCCGCCTATACTTCCTGCCTGACTACTGGCCAATCAGTGTTTATTTAAAATATAATTGACAGAATACAGATCATGGTCCCACACCACAAGAGGCTCTCTTAACTCAAGCACTCCTTTTTCAAATGAAAAACAAATCCAAATGAAACTACATCATCATACCCTCAAGTTCTCTGCAGCTTTTGTTTGCCCTCAGGCACCCCTTCTATTGCCCTCTTTTATAGCATCCATCCCACCTGCAACTTTCACTCTGTTGCTAATTCCTTATTCAACAAAATGACGTTTTTCATATTGATCTGAGCCTTCTCATTGTAAATCTGATGGAGGGCAGTGACTGTAACCATGCCACAACCTGAATGCTACCTTGTCTCAGAATTTCCTTCACCAAACAACTTTTTCCATTACTTTTGAATGAGCCTCACTCATTCAATGAGCCTCACTTTCAGAACAGAGACGGGATCCTGTCCGATTCTGTGACCTAATGTAACACAAATGCCCTCCAGCTGAATTCCTGATAGTGCCCTTCCTGAATGAAACCTCACAAGCCCAGCCTCCATTGTACACATTCCTGTCAGCATCCTGGTCTTCCAAACTCCCATCAGAATGGTCCATTAAGCTTTGCCTATATCATTCTAGGAATTTGCTAGTCCACAGCTCTGAACTCTTCCATTTTTCTCCCCACACCAATTCTGAAGGCCTATAAGCCATATGGTTAGGGAAAGCATGCAAGTTACAAGCCTCCCAAAGTCCTTCCTCAGGGCTATAAAAACAGAAAACAGTTGCTGGGGGAGAAGGATACTCTTCCATGGAGCTTTCTGAAAACTCTGCTTTTTAGTGATGCTTGTGTCTGCCAGTCATCCATCCTTCCCTAAGCATCCTTTACCCTCAAGTCACTACTAAACTAGACTTGGGTGTCATCATTTCTTTGGCCTGTCATTGGTGCCCTACCTGGGAAGGATATATTTGTTCATGTCTCCTCAGGAAATTACACAACTGTTTGGAACTCATTCAGCCGATAGCTTTTGGGGTACCAGCTCGTTGGGTGTGGTCTGAGGTGCTATATCAGGACTGAAGAGCACAGAGAAAGAGCATGCTTGCTCTCTTGAGAGGTCGGAGCAGAAACCAGCTTGTGCTGTTGTTCACATCTCCCTGGGTCAGAGCGGTGGGATGCAACAGTTTCCAGACTGTCTGGGGTTCAGTGAGTCTGTGTTTTCCCCTTTGAATCCCATTTCCTTTGTATCCCCATAATAAAGACAGTTTGTAACTCTCTCAATACCTCACACATTACACAGCAGAAATGATCAACTTCTTTTTCTTTTTCTCTTATTGATATCACCCAAGCCTCTAACTTATGGGCTCTATGTACTTTTTTGAAGCAGGGAGAAGAAATAAGTACCAACATAAGAAATGAGTACCAACTCAGCACAGACATCTCAAAACTCCTGGAGAGCATTGACAGTCCTGATGCATGAACTGAACCTGGCCAGTGCAGTCAGAATGGCAAGATTCTTGACACTCCCACCCCCAGCCTACCCATTCCTCTTAACTAAAGCCATGAAGAGTCTTTCCCATCTTTCATTTGTGCATCCTTGGGAGCAGTGTTGGAAGAACACATACAAAGATCTACACTCTCTCCCCTGTGACATTCTCGCTAACTCCTGCCTCCTCTCCCACTCCTCAGGCACTGGTGTCATCTGCACCCTCCCTCCATGTAAAGACCAACCTGTAAATTTGTCTCAGGGCTTCAGTGGCCTTGTGTCATCTCCTAATATGTTTACCTGTGAAATTACCACAGGAAGGACATGAAACCTGGACCGGAAATCCAGATACAGCCCCCTCATGGGTGAGGCCCAGCAATGCTGCCCAGAGCAGTACAAACCCTTCAGCCTCTGTGGATCTTGTATTTTTGTTGTTGGTGGTGTTGTTGTTTTGTTTTTATTTTTTACTCTTTTGTTTGTTTGTTTGTTTTTTGCAAGAGCAGGGGGAAAGAAAATGTGAACAGACTCATTTTGGAAAACTTGAGAACTCACAATCTAGTTTTTTTTTTTCAACAACTCACCAGAGGTAGGACTTTGTGCCCTTCATATTTTTGTTTCCTAACAGGAGTTATGGTGGTACTCACACAAGAATTCTCAGTCATTGCTTTGGCAAGTGACTTTAGTTATTTCCAAACCTGTTTCTGACAAGGAAAAGAGCCATTTTAGGCCAGGACGCTTCTTGGCTCCCAGGAAGAAGTGGGTAGGTTAACGTGGCTCTCCGTGTAGACCTGGAGGCAGTAGCCTGCTGTGGCGGGAGGTTTCTGAAGTGACCCAGATTGCTAAGTGCTCCTTCCCTGTGGCTGTGACTGTGCCCACCTGCCAGATGGAAGAACCGTGAACCTTTCTCTCCCTCATGATCTGTCCCAGCATCAGCTCTGAATGGCTTTATTTTCTGTGTGTAGCTGGTCAGGCACAAGGCTGTTCCCTCTGGAGGAGAGAATTGGGAGGTGCAGCAGGTTACCACGTTTCAAAGCTTTCCAGAATTGATTTGGTTAGAGGATTTTTAAAAAGAGTTTCTTCTTGATTTTTGGCCAAGCAGACAGCCTACAATTAAAAAAAAAACCTACAATATAGACCCTGTCCCTCTGCCTTTGTTATATGACTCCACCCTTGACAGCCCTCTGTCCATTCTGTTTGGCACCATGATTCCCACCAGAGGTAACAGGTCCAGGCTGTTTATAGCTCGTGGTGAGGCTGCCTGTTCAGTTCCACAAGTGGGGATGTAAATGAAAAATCCATCTTCAGTTCTGAAGCTCTCAAATTCAGTCAGCGTGCCCTATGCTCTTTAAGAAAGCTGCAGAGAGTATCTTCTTCACTTCTCTCTACCTTCTGGTGGGTATCCGGCAACCCCAGGTACTCAGGTTGTAGCTCATCACTCTGGTTTCTGCCTTCATCAGTTCAAGTCCTCTCCTTTGTATCTGTGCCTCTGTGTGCTCACATGGCCTTGTATGGACACCAGATTTAGGTTTAGAGCCCGTGTTAATGCAGGGTTACTTCATCTTAACTAATTACATACACAAAAAGACCTGCATTTGTGGGAGACCACCACACCATTCAATCTAACACAGTGTTGGTTAATTTTATGTCAACCTGATGCAAATGAGGGTTATCTGAGAAGAGAGATCTCAATTGAGAAAACATTCCCCCCAGACCAATTTGGTATTAGAATATGAAGCAACGGTCAGAGATCAAGTTCAGCAGACTCAGCTTCCCATCTTCCCATAGATGGGCTATGGACAGTCATTGCCCTCTGAGAGGGAAGGCACCTACAGCCCCTGTCTTAGTGAGGGTTACTACTGCTGTAAAGGGACACCACGACCACAGTAAAACTCTTATCAGGGAAACATTTAGTTGAGGGGCACACCTACTGTTTCAGAGGTTCAGTCCATTATCATCATGGTGGGGAGCGTGGTGGCATGCAGGCAGATATGATGCTGGAGGAGCTGAGTCTTATAGCTTGACTCAGAGGCAACAGGAAGTTGACTTAGTCATTGGATGATATCCTGAGCATAGGAAACTTCAAAGCCCGCCCCCACAGTGGCACAATTCCTCCAACAAGGCCATACCCACTGCAATAAAGCCACACCTAATAATAACACTCCCTATGAGCCTATGGGGGTCAAATACATTCAAGCTACCACAGCCCCACACCTTAACAGACTCAAGTATTGGTACTGGTTATGTTCAAATTACTCCTATAATCTACAAGAAGCTGCAGCCAGCCGGGCGGTGGTGGCGCACGCCTTTAATCCCAGCACTTGGGAGGCAGAGGCAGGCGGATCTCTGTGAGTTCGAGACCAGCCTGGTCTACAAGAGCTAGTTCCAGGACAGGCTTCAAAACCACAGAGAAACCATGTCTCGAAAAAGCAAAAAAAAAAAAAAAAAAAAAAAAAAAAAAAGAAGCTGCTGCCGAGGAAGATGGATTAACAGATAACTTGATTATTATTCCATGAACTTGGGTTTACTTTTTATTTATTCATTCGTTCATTTACTTGTGTGTGCACCCATGTGTATACATGTATATGTAGAGGCCAGATTGTCACACAAATTTTTGAAACAAGGTCTGTCATTGAACCTGAAGTCTACCCATCCAGTTACGCTGGCTGGTAAGTGAACTCCAGGGAGCTTAATGTCTGTCTCTCCAATTCTACCAGCTCTGTAGGCATCCATTTCTTTTAAAGATGTATTTATTTATTTTACTTCCATGTTGTATATGTTTTCCTACATGAGTTTATGTGATGCAGGAGCCAGAAAGAAGAGGGCACCAGATCCTTTGGAGCTAGAGTTACAGGAAGATGTTACCTACTTATGGGCTCTGGGAGCCAAATTCGGGCCCTTTGCAAGACAAGTGCTCTCAACCACTGAGACGTTCTTCTCCTTCTCTTTGCAGACGCTTAGTAGTTGACATTTTTGTGGATATTGGTCTCCTAAATTTTATATGTTTATTTTGTATCTTTGCAAAACTGTAATTATGAAGTAAAATATGTGCTCTCTATAAAATATATACTTAAAATCTTATTTTATAAAGTCTGCAAAGTGAGAATGTCAGTTTAAACTTCACCAACCCCACAGGTATGTGGGTTCCGATGATGGTGGACACTCTAACATTCCCCACAGGGAGAGGCAGGCTCAGATGGAAAGGAAAATCTGCCCTCTTGGGAGACGTTGGCATCTCTCCAACATGATTGTATCGATAAAATAACGCTGTGAAGTGCAGTCTGCTGTGTAAGCCTCCGGGACATGATTGCCATTTGGATATCTTTGTACCTCCACTCTCAAACAGAAGCTTTTGAATCAAATAACAGAAGTTAGTCAGATAAAATTGGCCACTTATTGAGACGTTCTGGGCCCTCCACAAGAGTTGATTAGGAACTTACAGACTTCCACCCTCCCCTGGGCTTGGCGTTGATCTGGATGGCCTTGGGTAGGGGGGGAAGATGCGGTGCTACCCAGCCCTCTTTCATTGCCTTAGGTTGGTCCCATCATCTGGGAGTCACCTACGTAATTTTTCAAGAAATTAATATTCAATTGTGTGGACCAACAGAAAGCTTAGTAAATAAATCTAAAGTGATTTTAGATATTTCTGATAGATATTTTCTATAAAACAGAGAAAACTGTTTGGAAACTGTGCAGATTCCCTTATGTGTAGGAATATGACTCAAAACCTTCTCTGGGTGTCTCTAATGTGGCTCACGGTCCCACGGATGGGACCTTGGCAGATCCGGTTTGCATACTGGGCATCTTAGTGGACTGAGGAAACATCAACACAATTCATGTTAAGACTACCCCAGCTGATGTGAGAGTCTTTTGTTTTGTGTTAATTTCATTGGTTAAATAAAGAGACTGCCTTGGCCCTTTAATAGGACAGAAAATTAGGTAGGCAGAGTAAACAGAACAGAATGCTGGGAGAAAGAAGCCGAGTCAGTCAGTCGCCATGATTCTCCCACTCCAGACAGACGCAGGTTAAGATCTTTCCTGGTAAGCCACCTTGTGGTGTTACACAGATTATTAGAAATGGGTTAGATCAATATGTAAGAGCTAGCCAAGAAGAAGCTGGAACTAATGGGCCAGGCAGTGTTTAAAAGAATATAGTTTCCGTGTAATTATTTCGGGGCATAAACTAGCCAGGCGGCCGGGAGCTGGGGCGGCAGGGAAGCAGCCCGCAGCTCACACTACACCCAGCTGTACCCCAATGTTTGTTAGACCTGGTTCTGCGTCAGATTCAGCTCATGTTGTGACATTGCTTTGACTGTTAGGCCTCCAGCCTGTGTGAGTCTAGACCGGCTCCCGAGCCTGCTTGAGAGAAGAGGACCAGTTTCTTCGTAGAATGCTTTGGATCTGTGAGGATGAAGCTCAGGGTTCTCCCCAGACCTGGTATCCACCCCCTCATACTATTTATTCCTCTTTCCTGCTGCTTCTAAGGGCCCGGACCTACTGAGTCTAGTCTCCCGATTTTCCTTTGACTGAGTGAGTCTATCCTGTTCATCTCCTCTAACCTGTAGGTGTCCACCCACTCTGCCCAGAGCCGTGGCCCGTGTCAGATGCCTGGCTGGGAAGCTAGCACCTCTGAAATCAGCTGATGAAGAGCTTGGGGCAGCTATAGAAAGAGGGGATACCCCTAACAGAAGGCCAGCCCAGTAACCAAAGCATGGGGCAATGTAGACAGGTTGCTAATCTGGTGCTGATTCTTTCAAAGTTTTGTAATGGGAAATAGAAAGTATCTTTCCTTAAAAGACTAAGAAAGCCAACCCTGAGCACTTTCACTGAATGCTCCCAGAGCAGCTTCCCTGAGGATTTTCTTATCCTGTGACAGTCATTGTCAGCCTGCCTGTCTCCTCCAATCAGCCCCTAGCACCTGGTGCATCATCCGGCACACAGATATTTCTGGAAGGGATTATTGTCTCTCCTGTAAAGGATTGCAACAGTCACATAGCTCCAAGGGAAGAGCAAGAAGAGCAAGCACGGCTGATCTCAGGCCTTCTGAGACCCTAATGAATATCCCCTGATAGCTTAGGCCCATCACAAAAGACCAAATAACAAACAAATAAACCAACAAGAATAAGTGTCCTGGAGAGATGACTCTGTTGGCTTGGGGGTAACCCTAGGGACTTCTGCTTCTCTCCCACTGGCCTGGGAATGCTCATCTCTGTTATAGGTTAACATTTAAATCCAGCATTTCTGCTGTGTGTGTGTGTGTGTGTGTGTGTGTGTGTGTGTGTGTGTGTGTGTGAGAGAGAGAGAGAGAGAGAGAGAGAGAGAGAGAGAAAGAAAGAAAGAGAGAAGCTGGAGGGGAGAGCTGGATGTCGTCTGGAACTGGACCATCCAGAAGAGGAGGAAATTAGATTTGAAACAGAGGCTGTGGGTGAAAAGGGCTTCCAGGAATTCTTTTGGCTACCTTGAACAATTTACAGCAGTCAGATCTGCTTATTCCACCCAACCTGTATATTTTCAATACTTAAAATTATATATATATATATATATATATATATATATATATATATATATACACAAAAATAAATGAAAACAGGTCAAGTGTTTGCCTTGGAAGCAAACAGTCTCCTAAATCTCCTGTACCCATTTAAAATTTTGATCATGGTGAACACTTAACTACAGCACTGGGGAACAGAGACGGGTGGATCCCTGGGGCTTTTTGGCCAGCCACCTAGCCTACCTGATGAGCTCCAGGAAAAATGAGAAATTCTCCTTCTTAATTTCTTTCCCCGTTGTTAGGATAAAATTCTTTGACAAAAACAATTTAAAGGACAAAGATTACAGTTCAAAGATGGAGTCATGGTGGGCAGGTCAAGGCAGCAGGGAGTTGGAGCAGCATCTTAACCACAACCAGAGAATGATGTGCGTATCTCTCCTGTTCTGATTTTCCAAGGTCTACAGTACCAGTCCAGTGAGTGGTTCCACATAGGGTGGGCAGGTTTCCCCACCTCAGTTAACCTTATCAAGATAAATCTCACAGGCATGGCCAGGGGTCTCTCTGTTTCCTAGGTGATCTTAGATTTTACCAAGTTGACATTGAAGTAGAGAAGACCAATTATTCGATGCTGATTTATTGACTTGATTTAGTGATTTTCTTAAACCGCTACTTGTACTGCTTATTTATGACTTCAAGTATGACTTCACTTGCTACCTGAAACAGAATGACCCGGAGAAACAGCTGAAATAATGGGCCGTTGCCCTTAACAACCTGCTGGCTGTCAGTGTGCTTCTGAAAAATCTCACTCTCTTGCCTGCCTCACCTTGTGGCTTTAGAGTGTAGAATAAGAATACAAACGGGAACTGTCTTGGTTTCGGTCCACCCCCTGGTGACATCTCTCTTACACTCTTATTGGTGTCAAAGTGCTTATCCCACAACACTATCACTGAGTGAGCTCGCTAGTTAAAAGTGCACACTGCTCTGTTCCCAGCATTCACACCAGGAGGTTCACAATTATGTGTGACTCCAGCTCCAGGGTAATCTAATGCCTCTTCAAGCCTTGGTACTCATATGCACATGTAATTGAAAATAAAATAAACTTTCAAAATAGCTTCACCATTATACCCTGCCTCAAAAGTAAGGAATGACTTCTGTCTGAGGTTGTCTTTCTATCCTGCACATGCCTGTAGAGACACACACACACACACACACACACACACACACACACACAAAGTTTAAAAGGAAGGAAAGAATGAAGGATGGAAGGAAGGAAGGAAGGAAGGAAGGAAGGAAGGGAAGGAGGGAGGAAGGAAGGAAGGAAGGGAGGAAGGAAGGAAGGGAGAGAGCCATGTTAAAAACCTGTTACGAGCAAAAGGAAAAATAGAAAATGATACTTCTATACTAATCTCTATTTTCATCCCTGGCAAAAGCCCCTTCCCCAACACACACTACCTAGTTGTAGCTTTGGGGACTAGGTCCCCATAACACGCTGACCATCACAATCCAGACTCAGGGCTTTATCCATGCTAGGCAAGCACTCCATCAATCGAGTTGCCTCTCCAGCCCCAGTTTGGTATTTTATTATCAGATTATAGGCTGCTTAGCTTTTGCCAGCTGGATATGCCGTATGGCACAGACAGAGGAATAAAGGTCTGACTTCTGTCTCAGCTGCTTTATAGTCCTTAGAGAGTCAAACTTAACAAGAATAAAATTCCTCTCCTGCCCCTACCAGCTGTATGTGATTCTCTGGAGATGCTAGAGAACACTGGAAGAGGAAAGATAGGGAAATTCTATGATGTAGTTTTTATTACATCATCCATAATGGGGGGGACTTTCTGCTGCTGCAGCTTTTTGGGGTCTCCGTGCTTCTATAAGTCCAATAAACTCATTGGGTCACATAATAATAATAATAATAATGATAATGGTGATAAAAATATTCTAAATGTCTCCCCATTCAAGTCCTTCCAATGACCATTGCCGATCTCACAAACTGCCAATTCCTTGGTTTATTTTTTAATTATTAATTTATCTGTGTGTGAGGGTGGGTAGGTACACTTTTTTCATGACGTGCAAATAGAGACTAGAGGACAGTTTGAGGGAATTGCTCCTCTCCTACCACCGCATGGGTCCTAAAGATTGGACACAGGGCACCAGGCCACCTTGCCAACGCTCTCTTTCCTTCCTACTACTCTACTGTGTCATTGCTCCAAGTGAGATGTAGGCAGAGTTTTTCTGTGTCCCAGCAGCTGCTCCCAAATAACCACAAAGAAGTTTAATAGTAATTATAAATGCTTGACCGATAGCTCAGACTTATTACTGACTAGCTCATACAACTTAAATTAGCCTGTTTATAGTAATCTACATTCTGCCATGTGGCATACCTCTCTTTTATCTTTCACCTCCTGCTTCCTCTCCATGTCTCTCTGGTGACTCCTCTGACTCCTGATTCTTCTTCCCAATGTCCTTAGTCTGGGTTTTCCTGCGTAACATTATCCTGTCGAGCTATTGGCCAGTCATCTTCTTCTTTAAACCAATAATTTACACAGTGTATAGCAGTGAGAAAATTATTTTCCTCTCTTTCTATTGTTGGGATATAATAGACAAGCACTCTATCACTACAGGGGGAAATTCTAATATAATAAAATTTATATGTTAGCACACATCTATAAATCTAGCTTTTGGAAGATAGAGGAGGATGGTCAAGAGTTCAAGACTAGCTTCAACTACACAACTAGTTTAAGGCCATCCTGGGCTATACAGGGTCCATCTAGAGACAGCATACTGCATACAAGGGACTGGAGTCCATTGTCTCATGTAATTCTCACATAAACCCTAACAATTGGTTGCTATTAGTCTTCCCACCCATGGGCATAGAGGTATAGTGGATTATAAATGGAAAAAATCAGTTAAGACTCAGCTACAGAGGCTCAGGCAGGTTCAGCCAGCAGATCCAGAGCTGAGGTCCATTTGTTGGCCTCTCTTAGGGTATATGTCAGAGAAGGTTTTCAGACCAGCTTCATCCTGGGTGCTTAGCCCATTCAGTGGCCTGAATTCCTTTTCTGGAGCTCACATCCCAAATAAGGTCTTATCTTGAGTTGGTTTGTAACCTGTGCTAAATTGCTCTCTTGTCAATTTGTCTTTTCTGAGAACTGCATCTTCCAAAATTTTGTTCCCTATGTAGTTCCTTAGTTCCATTTGAGCCAAAATGAACTTCAAAATTTGAGAAACAGAGGCAAAATGGCAACTCTGAAGGCTTTTGTTGACCCAAGACATCAGATGAAGCAGGTTGTTTAGGGATGGACTGCTGGTATATCCTGCTTGTCTCTACCTCCATGCTCCAAGTCTTCATTTTGATAACTAAGTGCGTTCCATACCACCATGATGGGTTGATGGGTTGCTGCCCCACGCTGCACCGTGAACTACACCTCTCAGCTCGTGCTTTTGGTTGAGTTTTAAGAAGAGCAGCACTCTTCTTTAGTTTGCTCTGGAATATTCCTCTTGAACACTGTAAAGATTTGTTACTTGAATTGGTTTAATAAAATGTTGACTGGCCAGTAGCCAGGCAGAAAGTATAGGTGGGGTAACCAAACTAAGGATGATGGGAAGGAGAAGGGTGGGATCAGAAGTTGCCAGCTAGACACAGAAGGAGCAGGACATGAATGTGCCATGCTAATAAAGGTACCGTTATATGGCAAAGTGTAAATAAGGGATATGGGTTAACTTAAAAATGTAAGAGCTAGTTAGTAATAAGCCTAAGCTATCAGTTGAGCATTTACAATTATGTCTTTGTGTTGTAATTTCGGAAGCATTGGATACCTGGTCCTTGGGAACAGGCAGCTGGGATAAGAAAACTTCTGTTTTCTTATTCCTCTCTCCAGAGAAAATTCACAAAACAGAGTGCTCACTCTGAATACACTGATATTCTTAGGGTAAGCCTGACTGGTCTGGGATAGCACAGATGTTTGTAACCAGGCAGAAGTACCACAGTTCTGAGAGATGCATCTGCTACCATGGTACCTGTGCTGTTTGGTGTTAGGACAAAGGAAACTCCAATCCTTAAGCTCCAAAAGGCTCCAATCCTTAAGCTCCAAAAGGATATATCCAGAAATGAGTTCAACCTGGACTCTAGGAAGATTTCTGATGGTTGGATAAAGCCAACACTTCTCAGAAACTTGCGAGCCTGGTTCCCATCTGCCAAAAGGAGTCATTTTCCTTACTTCTGGCAGAAAGGACATATGGTTTCATATATATATATATACACCTATAGTTGCATATCAAAGCACATGCTGGCCTCCAGGCTCCCCCAGTATCACAAGCACCTCTTATACATTTCAAAGTTCACTCTAGCATCCTAGACTTTCTCATCGTCCAAGGCTTCCCTCCTCCTGGATACCCATCGTTCTCTTTATAATAGCAAGGCTCCCCCCTGCTCCTGCTGCTCTCACTTTGTCCGTCTCTCTATTCTCTGTCTCTGGTTATTCTTTCCTCTCTTGAAGATAGCCCTGGCCATGCTCAGTCTACTTCTTTCTCTCTCTGCTCTGGACTCTTCCAAATGCCTCTGGTTGTTTCTCTCTCTCTCTCTCTCTCTCTCTCTCTCTCTCTCTCTCTCTCTCATATCTACAATAAAAACCCTTCCCTTAATCATACTATGTAGCGGTCCTTTACTCCTCCCCCTTGCATTCATCTGGTGCTGAAACTTTCAACTATACTTAGTTTTTTCAGTTTGACAAAACCTAGAGACACCTGGGAAGAGGGACTCTCAAGTGAGGGATTACTTCCATCAGCTTGGCCTGTGGGCATATGCACTGCCTAGTTTTGTGTTTGACATGAGCTAGAATCGTTTGGGAAGAGAGAAATCAATGGAGAAAATGCCCCCATTGGGCATTTTGGTCACAGATTGGTCTGTGAAATATTTTCTTTTCTTTTTTTTTTTTTTTTTTTTTTGGTTTTTCGAGACAGGGTTTCTCTGAGGTTTTGGAGCCTGTCCTGGAACTAGCTCTTGTAGACCAGGCTGGTCTCGAACTCACAGAGATCCGCCTGCCTCTGCCTCCCAAGTGCTGGGATTAAAGGCGTGCGCCACCACCGCCCGGCTTGAAATATTTTCTTAATTAGTGATTGACATGGGAGGCCCAGTCCATTGTGGGGGTTACCACTCCTAGGTAGGTGGTCCTGAGGTGTATTGGAAAGTACACTGTGTGAAAAAAAAAACACCATGGGGACCAAGCAAGTAAGGAACAATCCTTTATGGCCTCTGCTCCTGTTTCTTACTTCCAGGTTCATAGCTTGAGTTTCTGTCCTGACTTTCCTTGGCGATGGACTCATAAACTCTAAAATAAAATAAATCCTTTCCTCTCCAAGTTAATTGTGGCGATTATGTTTTAGCATAGCAACAGAAAACTTTACTTATATACTTTACTTATATAGCATGGATGTGGGGCATTGATATGCAAGGGTCCAGACCACTGTGGGTGGTGCCATCCCTGGGCAGGTAGTGGTGTATTGTATAAGAAAACAAATCGAGCAAGCCCTGGGGAGTAAGACAGTAGGCAGTGCTCCTTTGTGGTCTCTGCTTCAGTTCCTGCTCCAGACTTTATGCTAACCCTGAAAATTCCAGAAGAGGTGGAGGATATTCTCTGAGCTCTGTAAGAGCTGGGACTGTCGGGAAGCACCCCCTAAAGCAGCTATGGTCATGGGGCTACTGTGGTGGCCAGAGCAGAGGCCAATTACTGAAAGACCATTCTGGCCTCTCTCCTCCACCATGGGCACCTCTCCCACTGACTTGTACTGGTAAGCCTAACGAGAACAGAAGGCACCAAGCCCTCTGACTGTGCCATCCTCAGGATAGGTCTTCTAGCACTCAGGGTAGAGCAGAGAATGAGTGAGGAGAAGTGAGACCACCCAGGGATGCCTTCCCTCAGGGCAGCTGTGTGCTTAAACCACATCGATTATTCATTGCTGCCTTCCACAGACCTGCGCTTAAGAGCCAGCTGGAGAAAATCAAGTTCTCCAGAAGCAACACCCTGGGAAGAATAATGACTAGATACTAAAAGTCAGACTCCATGAAATCCCAACTCTGGAATTAAACGTTCACTGGTTCTTGGTACCAGAGAGCTTCCAGAAGGCAGAGGGACAGGCTTTGAGATCCTTTTGGGCATCTCCAGCTCCAGTATTAGCATAGACTGGTCCATGTTTTCATGGGTCATGGCAATCTTGATGCAATGCAAAGTGTTATAATTTGCCAGTATAATTTATACTGTCAGGCAGTTCAAATGTTAGCAAAGAGGGTCATCTCTGGTCCCAGGAAGTCATGTGATAGTCCATAATGCCTGGAAGGTCATTAATTGATAATTATCTAAGCCTGATTCCAAGAGCTTATGAGATTACTGCATAGCAGGAAGGGCTTTCTGATGAGGAACAAAAGCATACATTTTCCCCTCTCACAACAGTCAACCCAAGTACATCTGTCAATCACCCAGATTGGAAAATATCCATTGGTAAACTGTCTGTTCTAGAGACTTTCAAATAGTATAAAACCTACCTAAAATGTACATTAGGACAGTGGTCTCTCTGGCCATTGCTTACTCTTACCCCATTAAAGTGCTTAGCTCCCCAGGGTCTCTTTGGCCATTGCCCACTGTCATCCCTTGAAGGTGTCCCATTTTACTGTGTAATAAGCTTGTCTGTCTTCTAGAGGTCACTCAATCTATGTGTCACATCTGAATTCTTTTGGATGATGTGAGGAGCTGAAAGAGATCTAGCAGTAATGCCAGAGATAAACTGGGAACAGCTGTGTAATCTCTGCCCAAGGAGACTTTTAGGTAAATAATAGGTTAGATGGATAGTAAAGCTTCTGCCAATTCTAAATATTTAAGGTGTGTAGCAAGTCCCTTTCTATCCTGCTAGCCAGCTCCCAAATAACGACATGGAGACTTCTTATTAATTATGAAAACTAGGCCTAAACTTAGACTTGTTCCTAACTAGCTCTTATAGTTTAAATTAACCCATTTATAGTAGTCTGCATTCTAGTACAAGTCGTTACCTCTCTTTCATCTTGCACCTCCTCTTTTCTCTCTGTCTCCTGGCATCTCCTGTTGGCTTAGATTCATCTCTTTCTTTCTCTCCTCAGAAGTCCTGCCTCTTCCTCCTGTCAGCTATCGGCTGTTCAACTTTTTATTAGACCAATTACAGCAATACATTTTCACACAGTGTACAACTATCCTACAACAACTGTGTTTTAAAGCCAGAACTTGTTGTAAACTGTGAATGTTAATTAAAATTTGGAGATGGCTCAGTAGGTACAGGCACTTGCCACTAAGCCTGACCCCCTGAGTGTCCTCTCTGGGACCTACATGATGGACAAAGAGAAATGACTCCTGTAAACTGTCTTCTGATATCTCTGTATGTACATGCCTACACACACACACACACACACATGTACGCACACATGCACACATGCACACACACACCACACATGCACACACACATGATTTTTTAATTAAAAGTTTTTAATCCATACTTTTTTAAAATTTCACTTTTCCCCCCAACTAAAATCTTTGCTTCCACGGGAGACCAGCTGGCCTTGTGATCTGAGTAGAACAGTACAATGGATTCTTTTTTTTTTTTTTTTTTTTTTTTTTTTTTTGGTTTTTCGAGATAGGGTTTCTCTGTGGCTTTGGAGCCTGTCCTGGAACTAGCTCTTGTAGACCAGGCTGGTCTCGAACTCACAGAGATCCGCCTACCTCTGCCTCCCAAGTGCTGGGATTAAAGGCGTGCGCCACCACCGCCTGGCAGTACAATGGATTCTAAAGTCAAAGACCAATGTTAATGATGATCAAGTAAGCCTGGAGATCTTGTCTTTCTAAACTGAGCTGCATAGGGAGCTTTTCTGATAAGCTGTACCCAAATAGGGCACTGACAAAGGGCCAAAGAAGCTATTCTACCAAATCCTGCTTGGTGAACCAGTGAGTTTCCTGGAGTTACTTACAGGGGTATGGAGGTGAGGGTCTACTTTCAGAGCCATTGGATGAGGTGTTACTTACAAGAGGAGGGGGGTGAAGAGTTACTCAGAGGTAAACAGGTGACTCACACATACCATAAGGAAGAGCGGTCTAAAACTTTGGCGTATCACCTTGGCTCCTGTCTTCTCTCCTGCTTTCTTTCACTACTGCACAGTGTTTCTATCTTTCCAGACATTATTTTTTCTTGTTCTCTGACAGGAAATGTATAAAGACGATATGCTAAACCACGAAATTTGAAATACCATTCCTTCTAAGAAGGTAACACTCGGGTTTGTGAGACCAGATGCATTTGCTATGTAAAACCCAGAAAACCCATACACAGGAAGGGCTAAAATTAGATTTGGATGAATGAATGAATGAATGACTAGATAACATAAAACTAAGAAAGTCAGAGTTGCTGAGTTGATCTATAGGGTGAAGTAAAGAGCCAGCAGAAGAGGAAAGGAAGTTGGCAAGGGAGGTGAAGGGATGGGAGGAGGGAGGGAAGGAGAGGAAAGAAAGCAAGATGGGGCAGATCCCACGTGGTCTTTGGGAGTCTGAGAGAGAGTAGTATACAGAGAGTATAGTTGTTTCCAACAGTTGACCTAACCTTCATCTGGCTGCAATCTGCCCTGTGGCAGGGTTCCATGGAACCCTGGTTTCCCTTCCTTTCTGTGAAAGAAGTGGAGTAGCTCTTGTTCTTTCCAAACTTTCCGTGCTGTGCCCCCTGCTGCCTTGCATTCTGGGTCTGAGCCCAGGGACATCAGCATGCCAGGCAAGTTCTCCATCACTGAGACACATTGCAGCCTTGTCCCAATCCTTTACAATGCTCCTCTTCTCTGGCTCAGAGACTGGGCTCCATAGTCACCCATCTTCTTCCTCTCCCTCACACCCCCAAGCATGCCCATATTCCACCCTGGAGAAGGATTCTGCTCTGAGAGGTTCCTGTCAGTGTTTTTTGTTGTGTAGCCCTTCTTTGTCTTCCCTTAGGTTTTGAGGGTACAGTCCCTCCTAGTGAGGAAGGCATGGCACAGGAGCATGGGGCAGCTGGTTGCATTGCAGGAAGCAGAGTTAAATGCTGATGTTCTGCACCCCTTTTCTATTTTTATACAGTGTGTGATCCCAGGCATGGTATAGTGCTGCTCATGTTTAGGGTAGGTCACCCTACCTCAATTATCTCAACCTAGAAAACTCCCCACAGACACACAGAGGTTTGTTTCCTAGGCGATTCTAGATTCTGTCACACTAACAACCATTAATAACCAGCACGCTCCCAATTCCCCTACTCTCCCCACCTTCCAGGCCTGTGATATATCTTTTTCCAGCTGCTTTTTTTAGCCTCTGCCCCTAGTTCCCTCCCTCTACTAGGCCAACCCTAACTACAGCTCCAACAGGGATTGTGTTGTAGGAGGCCACTTGTTTTTTCCTGGCTGCTCAGCCCCAAAATAACCACACAGAAACTGTATTAATTAAATCACTGCTTGATCTGTTAGCTCTAGCTTCTTATTGCTTAGTTCTTACATCTTAATTTAACCCATTTTTATTAATCTGTGTATCGCCATGTGGCTGTGGCTTACCAGCAAGGTTCCAGCTTGTCTGTCCCTGGCAGCGGTTTCACGGCTTCTCCTGACTCCACCTTCTTTCTCCCAGCATTCAGTTTAGTTTTCCCACCTAGTTCTTCCCTGCTATAGGCTCAAAGCAGTTTCTTTATTCAATAACCAATAAAAGCAACACATATACAGAAGGGCTTCCCACATCATCTCCACTTTTCTGTCTAAATAAAAAGGAAGGTTTTTACTTTAACATAGTAAAATTACATATAACAAAACAGGTATTAAGCAAGAATTACAGTTACAATATTTACATTTACTTTATCTTTTATTATAACTAAGGAAAACTATAATTATAACATTTATTTTTAACTCCATTAAAGACTCTAAAAAGATATAATATTATCTAACTTAACAGGAAGTGCATTGTAAGCAACTTTTATTTTTGGTTGTGAGCCTAGCCCTTAATGGTTGATCCATCTCTCCAGCCCATAAGCAACTTTTAAAACTCTAGAATTGACAGAGACATCTTGCTGCCTGGACAATCACCCAAAGTTTTTTTGTATTGTTGGAGCCTACAAGCCCATAGTATCCAGCAGACTTTTTATGAAGTAGGAAATTTGACAATTTGTTCTGCCTTGTAATGGCAAAGTCCATTAGTTACTTTTTTCTGTGTCCTGAAGAGTATCTAGTAGATTCTTTTATGAAACAGGAACCCCGAAGGACTGTCCCACCTTCGGTTTTTTTGTTTGTTTGTTTGTTTTTTTCTTTTGTGTCTCACCTTCTTTAGGCAACTTTAGTAGTTATTTTTCTATGGGTCCTACATGTCCAGTTCATACAGCATAACATCAAGCAGTCCAGGCAAGAGTAGTTTTTTTTGTCCAAATGACTAACAAACTCCCTAATGCCTGTCTTCTTCTTGAAGTAATTGGTGCTGCTGGGAGCAGATGTGTCTCATTGTCGTGAAAAGTCCTAAGTTCCTAAAACATTTTAAATGCCATATTCTGTAGTCTTTGAAAGATTTGAAGAATAACTATCCATCTGAAATATACCTCTGTACATCTAGAAAATCTGAGTAACATGACTACAAGCTTGACTATTATAGATGATTATTTATTAACCTATATTTTTAATTATACATTACATTTTTAAATGAGCTTCACAAGCACAATACCTTAATAAAGAGCAAAAATATACATATATAAAATTGATCTAAAATTTTTATCAATAAGCCAAGGTCAATACTAATGTAAATCTCTATAGCATATCCCCCTTTAAGTGTAAACAAACATTTATATACAATATTTGAGAATTTGGGTGTAGTTTTTTTAAACTGCTTTTAGGTGGGCAAAGCGATTTTTGGGAGTGTTTATGGAAACATTTTGGGGGGATGTTGGTCCATCAAATCACATTAGTTTGGAATTAATTCATGGGTTTTTATCTTCTACAGAAATAAAAGCAGAACCTCTTTTTTAAAGCAACTTATTTTTGACTCAAATTTTGAAGTCAAGATACCTTTATGTTGGCTTAATTTAGCTGTCCATATAATGAAATGTCTCTTGTTACATAGCTCTTTAACAGTCAAAAAATTTAAAGAAAACACAATAATATACATAATCCAGACTCTCTCTGTATATTTTATCTTTACGTGGCTTCTTTTTTTTACTCTATTACTTTTTTTACAAGTTTAATATTTATTTTATTATCTTTAATTTATGACTGCATTTTTTATCTTACATTTACTGTCTCTTTACTCTTTTTCTTTTTGTTCCAAGCTTACATACATTTTTTAAACACAATGTGACTTATTTGGGGATCTTTTATGTCTGGATCTGTCCCATTGTGTATCTGTAATCCTTTTTTGTCCTAGAGAGCTTTTAAAATGGTAAGCACCTTGGTAGCAGTGGCCCTGGGTGTTGACTCCGCCTCTCTCTGCTTTTTAAGATGGCGGAGGTACCATTACCGCCAGTTCTGGGACCACCATGTAGGAGCTGCACTCACCACTTTAACTCTGAGAAGAAGCATGTTGCGCATAAACCCTTTTTATTTGAGTAATAGCTAAATCTGCCACGTAGCACACTGCGCAGCCTGGAAATATCTCTGTGTATGGCGGCAGGAATCCGCCATGCTCTCCTGCTTGTGCATGCCTGGTAAAACACTCTAACTTCTGAAGAGAATTCCCAGGCCCTACACTGAGAACAGAGGGACAGATGTTGTAATAAGGCTGCTTGTTTGTTTCCCTACTGCTCAGCCTGGAAATACTCACACAGAAACCATATTATTTGCAATACTGTTTGGCCAATAGCCAAGCATATTCTTGGCTAACTCATATCCTAAACTAATCCATCTCTATTAATCTGCATATCACCACGTGGCTGTGGCTTACTGGCTAAAGTTCTGGCATCTGTCTCTGGTGGGGCTACATGGCTTCTCTCCAACTCTGCCCTTCTTTTTTTCCAGCTTTCAGTTTAGTTTTCTCTGCCTAGCTCTGTTCCTCTATAGCTCTGATATAGGCCCAAAGCAGTTCCTTTATTAACCAATGATATTCACAGCATACAGAGGGGAATCCCACTTTAGACAGAAATGAGAAGCCTCTTGTCCTAGAATTTAGGGTGTAGAAGCAGAAACAGAGGAATGAAAAAAGTGTCCAGTGAAGCATCACAGGAGCCTTTGAGTAGCTGCTAGAACCTAAATAGGCTCGAAAGTGTGAGTGTACCCTTCCCTTCATTGCCATTCAGTTCACTAGGCGCTCCAGGACTCTCCAGAGGACAATAAAAGTGACCAAAGGCCTCCATCTCAACACACTCTCATTACCAAAATGCTCAGTCAAAGCCCCTTTCTCAGCCTCCTCTGTTTCTCCCACCACACTCAAGTACTGTGTCATGCCAGGTCCATGGATGACTGAATGAGATTCATTGCTTCTGGAAAAACCAGGCATCTATTGGAAATGTCTACTCTCTACTCTCTCAGTAGCAGTTAGCTGAAACCCTCTTAGAAAACATGGGCTAGGAAAATACCCAATAAAGTTTGTGAAGGCAGCGGTGATCAGATAAGAATCTAGAGACAACCTGGGACTACTTAGTGGAACATGTGGCTAGCATGCATAGGACCCTGAGTTCAATTCCTACCACGAAAGTAGCACCTGGGCGATAATGGATGAAGGAAACTGCTGTGCTCTTGCGAGGAGGAAGGCAAAAGTCTGTGAGTGCCAAGAGCAGTTCCCCTTAAAGCAACAGAATATAAAACTGAATAGAATTCAACTGAATCTGGGGATCTGACTCTGTCAATACAGTGCCTCCCTGGCATGCAGGAGGCCTGGGTGCTATTCCGAGAATCTTGTTTACAGATGCACACCTGTAATCCCAGCACCTGGGACATTGTAGGGGCAGAGGCTTGAGAATCAGAAGTTCAAAGCCATCCTCAGGAGCTAGTCTAGGCTACATGAACTCTCAAAAATTAAATTTTAAAGTGGCAAAATTTACAAGAACATGATCTCATAGGCACTTTGCTGGGGTGTATCAGACATGAGTGGGCCCCAAGTTTAAGCTTTATTAGTTTCCCTGTAACTCTCAGTCTAGGTTGATGTGACCCTAGAAAAGCCATCCGCACCCCAGAAATCCTTAGAAATCTTAGAGGGGCTTTGGACTGTCGCAAGGTGTGAGGTGAGGGAGATGAAGTCAAACCTACTTGCCTTAAGTGTTGGCCAGATGTGACTGACAGTCATGTTAGAAAAGTCTTCCTAATCTCAAAGACCAAGCATTATATGGGAAGAGAGGTGGGCTGGAGGTTTTGCTCAAGGCAGTGTGGTCAGATACTGCGATGGTGAGCTGGGGAGCCTGTGTCGATGGAATAGTGGGGCAGGGAATGACTATGGACCTGCAGGATAACAACAGCCTGCTTTTTAGCTCTTACAGCCTTATTAGAAAATTGCACTGGAGAGATCCTCTGCCCTCTCCTCCCTCTAGAGCAACATGGTCAGCTCTTTCCTCCCTCTGATTACCCTCATTTCGCGGCTCGGAAGTGAAGTAATCATGAGGCTGGCATTGCGCAAGCTACTTCAAGTGCAATTTAGAATCCAGTGTGATGAAGAGAGTTGTGAGGCATGCGATTGTAAGGCAGCTTTCAAAAGCAAATGGAAGCTCTGAATCCAGGGCTAAGAGTAAGGAAGCGGGGGCGAGGGGCAGGGAGCTGGGAGACCATGCACCATCTTTGTCATTACCCACTTCTGTTTTCCTGCCACATGGAGAGCTGACTTCCTTGCTTTCCCTAATATGCCCAGTGGGCACTGTTGCTGCTGGAACAACCCCAGATTTAGGGGCTTGAAACACCACGAGTTAATTGTGTTTGTTTGAGACAGGGTCTCACACGACCCGAGCTGACTTGTAACTCACTATTATGTGACCATCAGAATGACCCTGATGATCCTCCTGCATCCACGCTCTTGAGTGCTGGGAGTATAGGCATGCACCATCACCCTCAGCTACAGGTTTGTTTCCCGAAAGCCCTCGATATCGGAAGTAAGGCCGAGTCAATGGGCTCAAAGCAAGGTGTCAACAGAGCTGTGCCCCATTTGTTGTTTTGTCCTTCGCAGTGGCTGTCATACTCCTTTGGGATGTCATCTTCAACGTGGCCAATGACCAGTCTTTCTCACAGGTCCCCCTCTACTGTCACCCTCTTTCCTGTTAAGGACCCTTGTGAGCACATAGGGCCCACGCCTGAATAATCTTATCTCCTATTTTAAAGTTAGCTGGTTAGCAAGGTTAGTGTCTTTGCCAATTATATTAACACACATTCTAGGGGTTAGGGCATTAGGATGTAGATATGTTGAGGGTCATGGCTTGCCTACTGTGAGTTTGTTATCTAGACAGAAGCATGTACTTAATGACTGAATTTTGCACATCGTGTGCTTTTGTTTTTGTAAACCAGAGACAAATTAGTCCACTGAGATGACCTGGAAGATCACTGGAGGGAAGGACCGTTCCTCAATCAAGTGAAAAACAGAAAATGCGACTCCTTTCCCTGAACACTGCTACTTTCACCTCAGCGTCAGGGCCCAATAATGACTGAAAATTAGGTGGCTAAAAAGCTTCCTGATTTCAGGATTCTAAATAAACATCTATCTCTCTTCATTCTACCCAGTGGCAATATTTTGTAGGATGGTTATAGAGTCTGGCTGGCCACTGGGAGAGCCTTGGTTAAATCAGGGAGAAAAAGTATCAGGCTTAGTCAATACAAGAATTAAGGGAGCAAATTCAAGCAGATGTACACGGGTCAGGGCGACTTTGCAGATGGAAGGAGGGAGAGTGGAGAGAAGCTGGGAGATGCTATCAGAGGGGAGGATAGGGAAAATAAACTAGAAATGTCAAATGCTCACGTTCTTGCTACCAGGATACAAACGCAGCTGAGAACCCAGTGGGTGTTCAGCCAAACAGGGTTAAGGCTTGGTCAAGGATGGACTTCCCGCCTCCACTCTGTTCCAGACTCCACTCTGTGTTACCCTGACAACCTCCTCCTTCTGGTATTGACATTAGAGCAAGAAAGAAGGAAAAGCAGGCAAACGAAGAAAACTGTAATTGGGGTGGAAGCAGCTGTGTTCTGGCTTGTTTTATCTTGGAGGAAGCTCCAGAGAGGAGCCTAAGGGTTGGGGGACAGGGAACTTTGGGGTGGTGCTGCAGACACTGATGATATTGAGTCTGTTTGCCAGCAATGTCAGAAGCGTCTCTGAGGCCGCAGTATAAATTGAGTCTCAGAGGCTGTGTGTTCTGATATCTCTCCTGCTGTCTCTAAGTTAGTCAAGGAACTTCTGAGAACCACAGGCTCAGGAAATGCTAGGTACTGGGTCATCCATGGTTTCAGAGTCAACACCTCAGGCCACGGTTTTCCTGTCTCCTTTTCCTCACCCAGAGTGGGGTGTAAGGGGAAATAGAAAAGCTACAGAGGTGGTTACTTCTGTCTTCTCTTTCCAAGTCAGGAAGCTGAGATATTAAGTTACTTACTTATGATCACAAAACTAAGGTGGTCAGGGTTTGAAACCAAATCTGATCAATTGTAAGCATCCTTTGGTAATTACTTCACTGTGACACACAGTAAGGTTCTCAAAATTTAGCCTGTATTAGAATCAATCCCCTGGAAGGCTGACGCCACACCTACAATTTTTGACTCAATGTCTCTAGGGTTTGGCCAGAAAATGTTCATTTTTTTTTTAGATTAATTTTTACTTTTATTTCATGTGTTTCATGCAGGGTGCTTTGCCTGCCTGCACACATGTCTATGCACTCTGTGTATGCTGTGCCATAAGAGACCAGAAGAGGGCGTGTGAACCCCTGGGACTGGAGTTACAGTTGGTTGTGCTGAAGTGTGCAAGCTGGGAACCAAACCAGAATCCTCGGGAAGAACAGCCAGTGCTTGAGAAACCCTGTCTCGAAAACCAAAAAAAAAAAAAGAAAAAAAAAAAGTATAGCCAGGGCTCTCTTAAGGATGGAACCATCTCTCTAGCCTCAAGATATTGTATTTCTAACAAGTCTCTGGATAATATTGGTTTGCTAGGTCCTGGGATCATACTTTGAAAACCATTTATGTAAAGTAAACCATTAACCCTTGGACTTTTAAATATGCTGCTTGTAAAATAAGCATTTATACTGACTGACTGAACCAAGTTGGAGAACTCCTTTTTTTTTTTTCAGAGTTACTTTAGCCAGTGTGAGAAGGTTCAGATTCTATCCTTCTGACTTTAAGTAAAGAAACTTCCCTTTGATTTCTTCACATAAGAAGGCTACACACAGCATTATATTTGAAAAGAAGTAGGCATCTGTATTCATTACTTTTCTCTTTGGTGTGATCAATTATCACAAAAGTAACTTAAGACAGGAAGGGTTTATTTCAAGGAAATACAGT